>NW_028261392.1:53822654-54185154 GCF_051295495.1 Thamnophis sirtalis | reverse complement strand
CTTACCATCCCATAGATCCATCTTATCTTACAACGGTCCTACTTCTTCTTCCCTCCCTCCCTCTTTCCTTCCCTCGTTTCTTCTTTCCTACTCTCCTTCCTTCCCTCCCTCCTTCCTTCCCTCCCTCCTTCCCCCTTCCCTCCCTCCTTTCTTCTCCTCTTCTCTCCTTCCCTCCTTCCTTCCCTCCTTCCTTTCTTCCTTCCCTCCTTTCTTCTCTCCTTCTCTCCTTCCTTTCCCCCTTCCTTTCCTCCTTCCTTCCCCCTTCCTTCTCTCCTACATTCCCTCCTTCCTTCCCTCCTTTCTTCTCTCCTTCTCTCCTTCTCTCGCAGTATTTCTAATATTGTATTATTTTGTATACCTTATTAGATTTTGAGTTCCTTCTTTTTTAAAAAAAAAATTGTCCCTTAAAGATTTAGAAGTGTAAAAGATATTTTAATCTTACATTTTTACTATTTCCCCTTTTTCTTTAAAAAAATAAAAATTCAAAAACCTTATTTTTAGCTTTAAAAAGATAATCAAAATAGGTTTTTAATGAATATTGGATTTATGGAAGGTTTTAATCACTTGAAGATAATGGTGAAATAATATTTGAAATTGCTAGTCCTGAGCTCCTCTTGTGGGAAGTGTTGAAATGAAATAATCTGTACTCCTCAAAAGGAAGAGGAAAAAATAAAGAGAAAAATAAAGAGGAAAATATGTATATGCCTATGATGGCAGTTAATGTAAAAGTATAGGAAAGTAATAAATTAGTCCTTCAGTTCCTCATTCCTTTATTTCTTCCATTTTATGTGCCTCGTTGCACACTGCCACCATTCTCAGCTGTCACGCTGTGCATGTCACATATGCCACATTTGGAGATGTCCTCACATTGCCTTTAGTTATATTGATATAGATGGCTGTAACTGAAACTTTGCACAAAGGGGAGCTGAAACTTCTGGTTATATATTTTATATTTTTTCTTCTTTGGAGATGTTAAGAAATTTATTTCTCTTCCACATTAGTACATTTCTAGACTCTTTAAAAATGCTCTTTTTTTCCTTTAGAAGGCAAGCACATTGATAACACCCTTGAATTTTGTGCTAGTGTTTGTGAAACCCATTGTGGTATCTTAAAGAAATCTTGTATTTATCTTCTATGCAGAAATCCCACCAATTCCCAGTAAATATGACATTTTGAGTATGCAGTGCAGCATTTCCTAACATATAGAGAATTCACCTTATTATCTGTCAGGTCCAAATTTCTAAAGTATTGTTAACCCAGAACCTTCTCAGGACTGACAAATACTTTTTGTTGCATTGGCAACAAAGATGGATGCATCTTGAAGTATTCATGCCTCAAACTCTGCATGTTCATACCAGTGGTGGGATTTTAAAAAAAAATTACTACTGGATCCGTGGACACGGCTTCGTGGGCGTGGCAGGGGAAGGATACTGTAAAATCTGGAACGATACTGTAAAATCTCCATTCCCTCCCCACTCCAGGAAAGGTCACTGCAAAATACCCATTCCCTCCTGATCAGCTGGGACTCGGGAGGCAGAGAATAGATGGGGGTGGGGCCAGTCGGAGGCAGCATTTACTGGTTCTCCAAACTACTCAAAATTTCCACTACCGATTCTCCAGAACTGGTCAGAACCTGCTGAATACCACCTCTGGTTCATACCACGGTTTAAACAGAGTCTTATTAACATATCCAGATCTGAATGTGATATTAACATCTGAATACATTAATGACTCTGTTTAAACTGTGATATGAACAGGCAGAGTTTGCGTATGAGTACTTCAAGATACATCCATCTTTGCTGCCAATGTAACAAAATAATATAAAGAACTCTTGGGCAGACATGAAAGGCCCTACACTGGTAGAACTTAAATGGACAGAGTTTCTTAAGAGAAATTGCCTGACTATATAAGCTGGCAGCAGGATTACACTGAATACTCTTGTTCATGACATACCCTTCCACCTTGTATCTGCATGTATATTGCACAAGTGTGCAAGGAAGGGTCCTTCAGCTATGCCACAGTGTATGCAGCAAGGTCTTGACAGCATCCAGGAAGACCCATGGGAGGAATTATATGAAATGCTGGGATGAAGCTAGTCTATGTGACCCTCTCTTTGCTCATGTGTTTGGATATTTAATTTTAAGAATGCTCGCACAAGGCTGCTAGTCTTTCTAACTTGCGAGAAAAAGTTAGGTTTGATCAGGGGTGGGTTCCTGCCAGTTCTAACCCCTTCTATAGAAGAGGTTCCACAAATCTACAGTGCTGTTTAGAACCGGTTCCAGCTCCCTCCCCCCCCCCACCCATCCGCACATCATCAAGATGAAGAGCGAGAGGAGGAATTCTGGGAGTTGAAGTCCACAAATCTTAAAGCTGTCAAGTTTGAACACCCCTGGGGGTTTTTTCTAAAGGGTTAGGGATGCAAGGGTCTTGTAACTTGTCAGTTTTAAGATTTGCATGCTTCAATGCCAGAGTTCCTGAGCCAACATGACTGGAGGAGGAATTCTGGGAGTTGAAGTCCACAAGTCTTAAAGCTGTCAGGTTTGAACACCCCTGGCTTTTTTTTTTCTGAAGAGTTAGGGGAGCAAAGGTCTTGTAACCTGACAGCTTTAATACTTGCATGCTTCAAATGCCAGAGTTCCTGAGCCAACATTTTGGTTGCTAAGCAAGAATGTTATTAAGTGAGTTTCACCACATTTTACAAGTTGGCCACACCCACCCAGTCACATGGCTGACAAGCCACTCCCACCCAGTCACATGGCCAGCAAGCCACTCCCATAAAGCAGGCCACACCTACAGAAGATCTAAAAAAATTTGAAACCCACCACTGGGTTTGATCTACCCCTCCCCACCAAGTTCTGCCATGCTGAGATGCTCCTGGGAAGGATGGGAAAGGAACACCAGGAATGTATGCCAAGAGTCCCAATGAGATGTTCAGGTTGGATGGCACTTAACAAGCAAATGAGGAAGAGCTGAGGACTTTTCAGAGTACTAATAGAGTTTATGGTATGGCCACATTAAGCTTGGACCCAAGCTGTCCCGGAGAGACAGTGAAAGGTAGGAGGAGATCCAGTGGTTCCAGAGACATTCGCAAAGTCTCTGGGGAACTGAAAATAACCTCCTTTGCCAGTGACTTCCGGATTAGCCATAAGGCTAACTGAAACTGCAGATAGCCCTAAAGAATGTCGAAAGTGTTTCCAGCTGGTAAGATTATTATGTTATTATTCAGAGAAAAACAGTCCGCCTAAAAATTCAAGCTAATTTAAATTAAAGAACAGAAGAATCTACCTGCGGTGGGCTGGCAGAATTGGAATGTCAAGGTAGGCCTCTGTTAGGTCTACCAAGGCCAAGTAATCCCCCCGACAGATCCCCTGGAGGATGGATCTGAGGGACGACATTTTGAAGCGCCTGTAAACTAGATATTGGTTCAGGCGCTTGAGATCCAGAATTGCCCTCCAGCCCCCAGAGCTCTTCAGAACCACAAACAGTTTGGAGTAATGGCCCAACCCGCGTTCTGCTGATGGAACAGCTTCCACCGCCTGAAGGTCGAGGAGATGAGTTATAGCCAAATCCATTAAGTGGCAGCATTCCAGGTCCCGGGAGGGAGGGAATGTTCTGAAGAGCTTCGGGGGGAGGTAGTGGAGAGGAACTCCAGCTGCAGGCCGAGCCTGACGGTGGATCTGATCCAGGCGTCCATGGTGATCCAATCCCACTGGTCTGCAAAGTGTGCCAGGCGGCCGCCTATGGGAAGAGTTGGAGTCATTTCCCCCTGCGGAAGAGACGGCCGCCCCCTCCGCGAAAGGACCGCCTAGACTGACCCTGCTTTCTGCTACGGTCCTGGTAAGACGGGCGTTGGAACTGTCTGTCTGATCTAAAGGAGTTGTATCTCTGCTGGTGATCGTCCTTGGGTGCCCTATAAGAGGGCCTACGATAGGGGGCAGGGCGAGAGTCTGACTTTTTGGCATTGGATGGAAGGACCTTCTTCTTATCCTTATTTTCTATTAAGATAGGATCTAGAGCCCAAAAAGATTAGCCCCTGTGTAAGGAGCCGCCGCCAAATTCCATTTGGCCTTGCTGTCCATCTGCCAACTGTGCAACCACAACAAGCGCCTGGAGGTTACTGACATGGCTAGAGCACTGGAGGCAAATTTAACAGCATCCAGGGTTGCATTGGCTGAGAATTGAGAGGTGGCTATGATTTTAGTTATGTCTTGATGCAGCCGCTCATTCTGGATCAGAATACAGTCCTGGAGTTGTCCTCTGGCTTCATCTTATCAGCTGCATCCCCAGAGACTACAGAGGGGGAGGCAACCAGAGCTGGTACTGGGGTATCGATTGCTGACAATTGCAGGGCCTAGGCAAAGGCAGTGATCGCTGCTGCCCAGACTGGAAAAGGTGGAAGGACGGGCCCACTGGTTCTTTACTACCTCAAGGAACAGGGGAGGAGCAGGAATCTCCTCCTTGTTCACCACGGTGTTAGAAAACATAGCCAGACCATTGGATCCCCAGTTCCAATCTTAGTGGTTTTCCTGGCCTTTTGTAACAGAGTTTTAAACATGGCTGGTGGAAAGAGACCCGGAAAGGCAGGGGGATCTGGAGGAACTGAATCCTTATCCTCTGAGAAGCCCATGTCGTAATGATTGTCCTCCCCCAAAATGGAACCTTTGCTGACCATGGAGGGGGATGGGGGCCTGAGATGCTGCTGCCTATGAATCCCCAGGGCCCTGCCAGGGTGAGGGGGCCCTGTCTCTCTGGGACATGCTGGCGATGCCTCATGAGATGGCTGTAGAAATGAGTCATTTAATACTTTCAGGCAGGAGATCTAGGTCTTCAAGATCCTCCTGCGATGGGCCTGGTAATGGTGGATCCTGGGGGGCTAACCCTGCAGAGGTGTGGTAGGGCCCTCCAAAGGGTCCGCATCCCCACCCCCAACGGCTCTCGGGAAGATAGAAGGGGAAAGGGAAACTCCTTGCCTGGAATACCTATGGGATCTAGAAGGGGAGACTGAAGGGGAAGAAGGGCTGAAACCTCTAGGGGGAGAGCCCGAATGTGTGGATAAGGGTCTGAGGGGGGATCGGGATCTGCTGGCCAAACAGGGCCTGGTGGTCTGGGCCTGCTTTTCTGCCCTGGCTATGGTCTTCTCCAGAGCCCTCTGTCTCCTAAGTTCATCCCTTGTTGCAGCTCTCAAAGGGCACTGAGCCACCATAGGCTTGGAGGCCGTGGCCCTGGTTCTGGGCCTATCTGTTTGGTCTTCCCTGCTTTTGTTAGAGGCCTCTAGTAGGGCCTGAGGAGGCTCAGATCTTGCTGCCATTGCAACACTCACGTGTCCGGATTCAAAGGCCACTGTAGGTTCCACCAGTGCCTGGGCCTACGGGCACTGTGGATCTGTGTTCAGGCCAATGTCCTGCTGGACTCGATTAATGGCCACGATGCAGGAGACTGAGGGCAACCATGCGGTTCCTCGAACGGTCTTCTGCACGTGGCACTGTTTAAAATGGCCACCGGAGCCTCCGATTGCACTGCCGAGAAGTCTGGAGCGGCCGCAGCTTGCCTTTTAAGAGCCACGGCTCATCCTTTAATTGTTGTGGCCCCCTGCTGACTTGGGACAGTGTGGCAGAAGGCAGCAATCCGAGCTAAGGAGGACGGCGCACTGGGGAATCTCCATGCGCTCCAAAGAAGTTCTCAGCGCTGGAAAAAAAGCCACGGAGTCTCTTTTTAAATTTTACAGCTCTCAGCAAGCTCCTGGGAGCTGCGCTTTGAAGCCCGTTACCCCCGCTGGCCCGGGGATCAGAGCAGGGCTCCTGGCCCGCGGAGTAGGAGGGCAGTGCCCCGAAGGGCTCTCTTTAGCCACACAAAGCAGAAAAGGCTGCCCCTGGGGCCGCAGCTGATATAATTTAGAATTTTAGGGAATCCAATCAATCAAATCAAATAGTCAATTATAATGAATTTATAATAATTTTCCTACCTAAGAGCCAAAGCAGTGCTTGGACCAAAAGACTGAGAGGAAACTGGGAGCCAATGGGAAAGGAGGAATATTAAAGAAATTTCCGTCAGTCTATGGACCAATCAGGCTGTGACAAAACCCACGCGTAACCCCACCCTCGATTCTTCTAGAAAATAGGCAGCTTATTTTGCATCCAGTATTGCCTTAGTGGTACAGTGGATTTCTTTCTGGACTGATAGCACTAGAAAAATACTGAGGCAGATATAGCGTAAAAGTATTTGTAATTGCCATTTTAATTGCTTCTATGTTCCTGTCACATAACAATATCAAGCATGATTAATCCTCAGTGTGTTTCTCATTGCTGTTACAGAGGATTGGAGACATCATTCACCGTAAACTGTGTTCTCACCCCCCTTCCCCATCCTTACCCAACTAGAATTGGTTGCCTCCTCTTTCTGTTAAAAAGATGTCCTGTAGCTTTAACTGCAATCTGAAAGTTGATTCTCCTGGTATTGAGATAAAGTGATAGGAAAAATCTGGTCAGCTCAATTTTGGCATGTCAATCTGTTATTAAAAGCCACAGGAGCAGAACCATTTTTAAAAGTTTCCATCAACAGTAAATTGCATCCTCTTTCTTGTTATGCTAAGACTTTAATGTTCATTAACATTTTCTGACATTACAGCAGCTCAACAAATAATGAAATCTTTTTGGCTCAATAAATAATAAATCATGTATTGGTTCAGGTGCTACAGCTCCTGTTTTTGCCTTGAAACAGACAGGCGCGTTCTGTAAACTTTTAAAAGAAGTCTTCTGCTTCTCCATTTCTCTTTCAAAATTACGATTCTTTTTCAACTCTGGCAAATGTGATAAAACGTATCTCCAAAATCTTGGTACAATTCATTATTTAAAATAAATGGCACCATTGCAGTGATGCTAGTGCAACTATTTGAAAATTAGTTATAGTTCTTGGATTTTGAATTTGGCCTTTTGATTTCAGT
This sequence comes from Thamnophis sirtalis, assembly GCF_051295495.1. NCBI lineage: Eukaryota > Metazoa > Chordata > Lepidosauria > Squamata > Natricidae > Thamnophis > Thamnophis sirtalis. The sequence goes on along the minus strand of NW_028261392.1, from coordinate 54,178,214 downwards.
TGAGAAAAAAAACATCAGTTAAATAAAGAATTCAAGTTCATAAATATTTTGCTGCTTTTTTTTATGGAGTCATGTTTGCATATGAGCAAAATGTTCACTCATCTATATATTAAAATATACTGTGGATTTCATTTTGTCTTTTAACTGGATTACACTGACAAGTTTCTCTTTTAGCTCTAGAAAGAACACTGTTCATCAAAAGACCTGCCCAAGAAGGGGCAACATTTGGCACTTGTTTTTCTGGCAGGGATGGGGAAAAGAAGCAGGGAAATTCACCAAAAGGGGGCCACATTTAATCCCATAGTCTGGACAGAACACCTGGTTAACACTGTGACCATAGTGGGGGAAAGGATTGAGATCCTGAAAGGACTTCCCTAAGAGGCTTTATTTCTAGCCAGTTCTTGTAGGAGAGAGAAGCAGCTGAAGGCTGCTAAAGTAAAGTTAACATATAGGTAAGGTTAAGCCGGACAAGAATGCCCCAAGCCTTATCCATTCCACAGTGGATTGAATACCTTATCTACCTGACTAGGTCTAGGCAGGAAATTGGTAAGATTCTATCCTCATAAGGCAATCAAGATATCCTGTCACTAGGGTTAATATGTACAAGGCATACGTGACATGGGAAGAATGTGTATTTAGGACAATGATCAATATACTGCCTGATAAAGTATAAAAACCTGTAAAACTCCCCTCTGGGGTTCAGATTCTGCTTGAGCTATCGCTGCTGAACCTTATGCAATAAACCTTTCCCTTCGACAAACAGCTGGTCTGGTCTCATTTCTGCAACATTTCTGGCGACACACGAAAGGACTACCAGGCGATCTTTCACTCCGGATGACTAAGACCCCATGCCGGTGAAAGGATCCGAGCCCCGGGTACCTCAGGTGCCATGAGGCTCTTTGCTTTGGAGGAATGGGGAAAGGACGCCTTCCACCACTGAGGGCACCTCCAGTCAGTCCAAGGACTCTTTGTGTGAAAAGGGAAAGGAGAGAATCTGAACGAATCCTGGCCAGGACAAGAGGGCGAGGAAAACCTGCTGGCAGGTGAGTATAATGTAGTGTTGTGTACCTACTCCGCTTGAGAGTAGAAGAGGGTGCCTGATCACTGCCCTGGTCTCGGGATGTCAATTCTAAAGAAGTCCGTGTTAGGTTGTGTGGGAGGTTAAACCACTGCAGTTCCTGTTGAGTGACCGTTGAGTGTCCGGCACCGCGGGTCAGTGGTAGTGGTTTTAGAACATGAGTGGGGGAGTCAGTGTCCCAAGGACACGTCTCCAGTGTATGCTGAAGAATTTAAAAGGGTGTATGGTGGAGATTATGGGAACCCCCCAGCAACCCCGTCTAAGCTGAGGAAGCTTTATGACTTGGAATGGCCCACTTTCGGTGTAGGGTGGCCATCAGAAGGGACCCTAGATCATCAAATTATAAGCCTAGTTCATCAGATCGTAACCGACCCAGAGATTGGCCATCCAGATCAATATCAATATATAGATCAATGGCAAATTGCAGTCAGAAAAAGTCCTGATTGGCTTAAAAAGTACAAAGCCGAAATGCTGAGAGTATGTGTAAATCGCACCCTAGAGTTTGCCCAGAGGAAGAAAACTTTACTCACAACAAAGGGGGCAGCCACGATCTTAACAGGAAGGCATGAGGAAGACGAGTGTCCCCCACTTATGTCCCTCGCTACCCCCAATACATCAGCCACCCCTGGAAGTGCTGATCCTGAAGGAAGACCCAGTCAGGCCAAAACAGAAAGAGGCGTCAGCCCCACTGAAGACAGAGACTGAGTCCAGCGCAGGTCTAGAATCCCCAATTTCAGGAAGGATTAGAAGTAAGGCAGACCAAATCACCTTAATGTCTCCACTTAGGCAGGTGGATCAAAGGGTCTTAAATGCACAAAACCAAACCCAATTGGTGTTAATTTTCCAATATACTCCATTCACCACGACTGAACTCCTTAATTGGAAACAGCACTATGGTCCGTTTTCCCAAAAACCAAGAGAGGTGATCAAGCTGGTTCAAACCATCATGACTTGGGGTGATATTGGCCAGCTGTTAGGGACATTGCTCAGCCCCAAAGATAAGGAAAAGTGGAGGACAGCGAAAGAGAAAATACTAAAAGAAAGATTTCCGAATGAGACTGTAGCAGATATAAATGAGAGGAGAGCCTGTGCCTTAATGGCTAACACAACTGCCTGATATGTAAACTAAGATAAGGTTGAGAAAAGGGAGAAAGACAATAGAATGCAGGGGGGGGGAGTGGAACTTTTAGCCGCAGCCATAGGAGGGGTCACACTCGGATCCAATCAATGTGCTCTCTGTAAAGAAGAGGGACATTGGCAATGGGAATGCCCATGGTGTTTGGGATCTCGGAATTGCGGGACGTTCAGGGGAAGAGGCAGGGCATTGCCTTCCCCCAACTCTAGGGGACGAGGATTTAGAGGACATGGATTCAGAGGAAGGGGACGATATGAGACAGACAGAAGAGGAATGCTACCACAGGAGGCAGGAGAGATGATAGGATTAGCAGAGATGAATTGGTCTGACTGAAGGGGACAGGGATCAGAGCCCCCCGAGCCCCGAGCCCTTGGTTAAGATATGGGTGGGGAATACAGAAACAACCTTCCTTTTAGATACAGGGGCTAGCTGTTCGGTGGTGAATAAGTGCACCCCGCCAAGGGTGCAATTCAAATCCAAGGGGTCTCAGGAAGTGTTTTAGGGAGACCAATTCTTAAGCCCACAATATATCAATTAGGGAATACTGTTCTGAAACACCACTTCCTATATATATGCCAGAATTATCCCATAAGGGGGGAATAGGTAATAGGGAATTAATCAAACAATTGCAGGGGTTGAATACGCAACTAGAGGTCATAAAGAAATATGTAGGAGAACAAATACCACCTTTACTTGCTACCAAATGCCATCACTTTAAGCCAGGGGACAGAGTATGGGTAAAGCATTGGAAAAATGAACCTCTAAAAGCTAAATGGAAAGGGCCATATATTGTAGTCATGTGTTCTCCCCTGGTGGTAAAAACTCTGGAATCCAAATCGTGGATCCATTGGACCAGATTGAAAGGATCAGCTCAAAGTGACGCCGTCCAGTGGGAAGCACAATCCACTGATAAACCCTTGGTCCTCCGGCTTAAGCGCAAATGACTTTCCCTTTCAGTAGCAGTAGAAAAGAAAAAAAATTGTAGTAGATTTTCTTGTTTGCGCCTGAAAGGATACTCTGCTGAACCTTACCGGCAATAGGTTCCCTGCGCACAGTGTCAAAGACGCTCTGCTGGATCACTCTGGAAGCTGATCCTTTACGCATAGCGGAAGAATGGAGCCAAGATTGATATTATTAATTATGGTATTAGAATGTAAACTACAGTTGGGTGACGTGTATATTGAAAACTTAGGGGAATGGGGTCCTAGCCATAGAATTGCTCTCAGTGAACCAATAGGGAGGATGGACAATGAAACTAACAAAACACTTAGGTTAGACCCAGCATATTGGGAAGAGAGATGGCCCCAGCCATGTGTCCATAATGTGCATGGAAATTGGGCCCGGGAACTCAGAAGTGTGTAAACATATAGGAAAAGCCGAGGTGGCGCAGTGGTTAAATGCAGCACTGCAGGCTACTTCAGCTGACTGCAGTTCTGCAGTTCGGCTGTTCAAATCTCACCGGCTCAGGGTTGACTCAGCCTTCCATCCTTCCGAGGTGGGTAAAATGAGGACCCGGATTGTTGTTGGGGGCAATATGCTGACTCTGTAAACCGCTTAGAGGGGGCTGAAAACCCTATGAAGCGGTATATGTCTAACTGCTATTGCTGCTATTGCTAAGGTTATTCAGAGTTGGGCTATGTAATCACCTTCTGACGTCCTCTGGTCTACCCCTAGTGGCCTTGGATTGTGGCCAACCCCCTTCCCTTGTAATTGGGCAGATAATTAGCCCTTTCCAGTTGAAGAGGGGTTGGATGGGGTTGTGTAAGATCCAGAAACAACCATCCTTAGTAGCCCCCGCTTGGTATCAAGGCATTCCTGGAAAACGAAGGCGCCGAGAAGCCATAACAACAGAAAATCCCCAAACGAGGATCTGACAATTGCCAACAATGTATCACCCAGGCAAAACAAGGACCAGCTACCGTAACCACTTTAGTCTATCACACCCAAGCCCCAAGAGATTGTAAACCAATGGGAAAAACTTGCCAGAGAAATGGAACCATGTATACGTTATAGCAATAGCAGTTAGACTTATATACCGCTTCATAGGGCTTTCAGCCCTCTCTAAGCGGTTTACAGAGTCAGCATATTGCCCCCAACAACAATCCGGGTCCTCATTTTGCCCACCTCGGAAGGATGGAAGGCTGAGTCAACCTTGAGCTGGTGAGATTTGAACAGCCGAACTGCAGAACTGCAGTCAGCTGAAGTAGCCTGCAGTGCTGCATTTAACCACTGCGCCACCTCGGCTCTATGTACTATAGGGGGTAAGGAAACCTGCTACAAACCTGAAACCCTGGAAATGCTAAATGTTACTTTATATACCAGGTTTGGGCAAATCTATGATGGAAAGATAGAGGGTCTGTATGCATCAGTAAATCACACCACTGTCCCTAAACAAGGAAAGGAAAGGATAGTATTGGAGTTCAATGTTTGCATGGCCATAGACGAAACAGGCAAAACAGGTAGAGTGGGATGTGGGTCCGACTCCTGGAAGGATGCATACAAACACGATCATAAGTATCTGTGTAAAACTGACACCACCTGGATTATAGCCAGGCATACGAAATGGTTACCTTGTGCAGGTTTGCTGCAATGTGCAGGATGGGAATGTGTGTGTGAGAGTATACCGGGGGGGGGGGAATATCAGGGGTGTCCGGGATTAGGCAACTTCACCAGGGTTAAGGATAGCAACCCGGTTAAGTTGGAAGTATACAGGACCCATCCGCTCTTAAAGGCCTATGGATTTGGAATTGATGGGAGAGGGGCAGATCCTCTGACTTATCTTACTGTAAGTATAGAGAGAATCTACGATGGGCAAATTAGATCCTTGGGCTGGTCTGTGTATGACAATTTGAGGAAACTAGATAATAGCCCACTCTCTATAAGCACAAAGGCTAATAATTTATTTGTAGAAATGGCAGAAGAAGTAGCAAAAACACTGTCGGTAAACAATTGTTTTGAGAATGATCAATATACTGCCTGATAAAGTATAAAAACCTGTAACAAAATGCCCTTCGGGGTTCAGATTCTGCTTGAGCTTTCGCTGCTGAACCTTGTGCAATAAACTTTTCTCTTTGACAAAGAGTTGGTCTGGTCTCATTTCTGCAACACTGCAGTGTGGGAAAACCCCCAGAAAGCTAGTGTGGAACATTAGACTTTAATTGCATGATCCATTTATGGTCCCCCTCAAAGACGAAGCTCAGGTAGATGATTACTGTATAGGCTGGATACTCCCTCTTTATCAAGTTTATGTACATGTATGAAAATAACTTTCACAAAGTTATTGTAAAAATAAAATTGGAAATAGAACGTTGTATACTGCTCTGAGTTTTGAAGGAAAAAAACAAGCGAGGTATAATAAACTTATTAGATTTTTTTTAAAAATCTAATACCTCCCAACGACCAATAAGATCTCACAGGTTGGGCCTCCTCCAGGTGCCGTCGGCCGGACAATGCCGGCTGGCGGCCCCTCGGGGGAGGGCCTTCTCTGTAGCTGCTCTGGCACTGTGGAACGATCTACCCGTAGAGATCCGGACCCTTTCCACTCTCTCGGCCTTCTGAAAAGCCACTAAAACCTGGCTGTTCCGGCAGGCCTGGGGCTGTTGAACAAGGTCCAGCCCCACCTAGACGGAATGTATGGTGTGTTGTTTTTAAAATTCTATCTTTTTTATTTTTAACTTTTAACTTTTATCTTGTTTCTGTAAGCCGCCCAGAGTCCTACGGGATCGGGCGGCATACAAATTTATTAAATTACTGAATTACTAATTACTAAAAAGAAAGTCAGGCTAATTAACTGAAGATTTAAAAAATAGTCACTTTATACTTTGCGTTGTGATTAACAACTGTGAAAAACATTTACAGATCAAGAAGTTTCTGAAGAATAAGGAAGAAAGTAGAGAAGGGAGGGAGGGAGAAAAGAAAGGGGAAATAAGGTGGTGTTACAACAGGAGGAAGGGATGGTAAACAAAGCAACCCAAACTGTATATTATAACCTATTAAATGAAATAATAAATGTATAAGAATGATAAATGTTAAAACACCTGTAACCAAACGACATGCTGTATGTGATGATGGAGTGTGTGTGTGTGTGTGTGTGTGTTTTCATTGTTGTGTGTATGTGTTGTCTGTGTAATAAAAATAAAAATAAATTATAATAAAGAAGTTTCTGAAGAAAAGCTACATTATAAAACAGTAATACATACAAATATCACACATACAAGAGAAAACTTTTTTTTGGGGGGGGGGATTCTGTACCTGGCAAAGTGAGAGAATCTGCCATCCACATGAGCAAGGAAGGACTCGAAATTTGCAAATCCTGTCAGATGTTGAAGAAAGAAAATTGTCTTAATGAAATATGAAAAGGGATATCAGCAATTTTCTGTATCCCTTCTTATTCAGGCTATCTTACTATGTACTATACTAAAACACTACTTTTCAGAGGAATCCCACAGTGAAAGGGAATGGAGGTCACAAAGTGCCCTTCTGAAATGAATTTTGTTATCCTTGCAGCCCTTAATCATTTTCTCCTGAGAGAAATACAACACATTAGGCAGACTGTGATCTGCCTTCAGAATGTAGACTGATTTGGTGGGGCTGCACATTTGCTGTGCACCTATCTAACCCCATCCACACATTATGCTAGAAGAACCTGGCTCACAGTTCTCTTCTTACATTCTGTGCTTCCTAACCCAGGATTTCTTTTTTCACCTTCAATTCTCCAAGCTAAGTTGGATTGCAGACCAAAATGCCCTTTTGGCATCGGCTGAGAGGAGGCATATCAGGGAAGATTGGTAGTAAAGTTACTTTTTCATCACAGTTTAGTACTGTTTAGTAAATGGTCATTAAATAGGACAGTCACTAAATGAGGACTATCTGTATTGTTCACATTTTGCCTTCCTAATTCAAAGGCAATTTCTTTCTGATCTCTTGTTTTTTGTGTTCAAAAGTTTTATTTCTTTTAAAACAAACATTTCATCATTCCTCAATCAGTAAGACATCGAAGTACAATTTTTTGTATGTCAAAATAATTCTAGTTTACCACCAAATTCTTGTCTAGCCTAATGCATACCCCTCCCTCCCTCCCTCCACCCTCCCCGCCAACCCCCCCCTCCTCCCCCCCCCCGACTTCCCAGAACCCGTACACGGTATGGATTTTTAACAAACACAGTCTAAAATCTATTGAAAAAAAGAAATAAAGAAATTAATGACATTCTACATTGACCTTAGCTTCTTCTTGCTGAACTAACTTTAAACAATTTAAATCATTTCTAATCTTAAGCATAGGCTAACTGGAATTTCTTGGTCCCGTATTTATTTTGTATATAGTCAATCCATTTTTTCCAGTCTCGTTTATATCTCTCATTTGAGTGATCTTTAATATATGCCGATATTTTAGCCATCTCGGCTAAGTTTGTAACTTTCAATGTCCATTCTTGAGTTGTAGGCAAGTCTTCCTTCTTCCAGTATTGCGCCACCAACAGTCTTGCTGATCTCTTGTTTTTTGAAGGGCTGAAGCTGAGATAATGTTTCTCCTTGACCCAGGAAGGTACTTGAGAGGCTGCTTCCCATTATCTTGCAATGGAAGTTAGGTGGGTGAAGCAACTAAGTCCAAAGTGGACTGAAGAAGGAACATTGGCCAGTGGAGGGAACCCTCTTGCTCAAAGTAACAGGTGAGGTGGGACCACCACCCTTGTATTTGCTGGCCACAGTTGAACACAGCTGGAGTAGTGGGACTCTATCAGGCTCTTACTCTTGAAATCCAATGGATGCAAGAAACAAAGGGTGAAGGCAGTGGTAGCGGCAGGAACTGGATCAAGAATTGAATTCCCATTTAAATGAAATGCCAAAAGGCCGTCAGTGGAAGTGACATTTATGGTGTTACTACAAATGCATTCAGTGGGAAAACTGAGTAGCAGGAGCCAGAGCAGGGGGGGGGGGGGAGAACAAGCTATAGTAAAAACTGCCGTCTGTATATTGTGCCCCATTTTTAATATTCTGTATTCTCATAAAAAGTGTTGTTTCTGTCACTATTCAATCTCACAAACTCACACAGAACACTGTTAAAAGTCAGCAGTGTGTGAAATGGTATTTTAAAATAAATGAAACCAGCTCACAGAGCTGCGGAGGAATATTGCAAGACTGGGGTGCTGACAGACAGGCACTGAAAAGTAACAACCGTTATCATCTTAAAGCAAAGCGGATTAAATAAAAACCCACAGCTAGTGGTGCATTACCAAGTCTGATATTGACACAGCTGCTGGGGTGGTTATTTTTCATTGTCTCATCAAGACAAAGCATCATGGGATATCAATCTTCCCCCTGTCAGGCCAAGCCCTGTATAAACTTCATTGTTGTTGTTGTTGTCGTCATTGTTGTTTATATTTTCATTTGCTCCTTTTATCGTAGGAGCCAGTAATTTGCTATTTGGGGAAGGGAGGGGAGGCAGGAACCAGGGAGGTGGGGGCCAGGGTGGTGGGGCCCAAGGTGTTCAAAGTAGGGTGATTCCTTCAAGGTCAAGGGGTCTTTTCTTCCTCCTCCCCCTCCCCAATCCCCAAGCAATTCTGCAGAGGAAGCGGGTGGCTGCTTGGGTTTAGGCGAGAGATTAACATCTGGACAAGAATGGGCTGGGAAATAGGGTAGAAGGTAGAAATGACTTATTTTGCATCTATCAGCCAGAGATGAGGTTTATTGCCTGTTGGAAAAATCTTGTTCCCTCAAAGCTAAAAAGAGCTGAGAAATATGATTAATGGTCCTCCCTCCCTCCTCCCATCGACTTGCCTTTTCTGTAACTAGCTTTTAGTTCACAATGAGCTTGGCTGGCCTACGAAATGTAATTGAGGTTGTAGTGAATTATTTCTCATATCGTACCTGTTTGCAGGTACACATTTTCTCTTCCACCATGTGGGGGAAGTTCTGACTGGTTGATAACTCTTTCTTTTACATCATGGTTTACAGAGTGAGAGGCTGTATTCACATGTTAATGAGCCTCTTCTGCATGAACCACAACATAATCATTTTTCATCTGTAGAGGCACCGGAGCTATCATGTTACCTTCTACAAGAGACGGGGAATTGATCACAAAATCATACAGTACAATACTATAGTGTATTGGCTAAAAGTGCAGAAATGTCAGAAACTTTACAAATACCTATTTAATTGCTTTGGGTATTTAAGCTAGATTTTTAAAATCTTATTTTAACAGATTCCTGGCCTTTATTTAGGTAAAGGAAGTATTATATGTTATTCCATACTGGAATTCAATATAATGCAAACACAAGCAATAGAAAATAATCCAACCTTAAAGGATAAAGAAGAGTCTGAATACTATGAAATTGGGGATAATTGGTATAAATGGTTGAATAACAGAAATAAAGTTAATCTAGCGAAGAAACAATAGAGAAATGTAGAGAACTGTAAATGAATGTATATAAATATAGAAGCAATATAAGATTGATATATAAAGGTATGATGACACAACAATATTAATGTGATGATTGTAAGTTGTTATAGATGGAAAAAAACAATAAAATTGTGATCAAAAAAAGAGAAAAGAACCCAACCAATGTCTTAAACTTTAAAAGAGCTGATTTTAACACAATCAGAGAGAGCATAGGAAAGATTCCATGAATGAAAATCCTAAAGGGGAAAATAACTCAAGAAACGTCGGAAACTCTGAAAAAGGTGATCATAAAAGCCCAGTCGAACACAAGACCACTGAAAAAGAAAAAGAAATTCAAGAAGAAACCAGCATGGTTGCCCAAAGATCTCTCTGACAGACTGAAAGACAAAAAGAACAAGTACGAAAAATGGAAAGGGGACAAATACTGTGTTTCCCCGAAACTACAACCTACCCTAAAAACAAGCTGTAGTCCGATTTTCATGCCTGCACCTAATATAAGCCCCACCCCAAAAATAAGGCCAAGTGAAGCCCCACCCACCATCTGGTTGTACGAGATGGGGCGAGGCACAGGTGTAAAAATCAAGCTAGGGTGGAATGGGCGGGTGGGACTTCCCCCTTCACCCCACACCCGCTTAGATACGTTAGACTCACCCCAGCCAGGCATCCCATGCCCTGAGACCTGTCGCACCACTGCTCAACATTTTCTGCAGCTACTTGCGGCCTCTTGCGGTTAGATGTTATGTGGCGCATCACAATGGTGCTGCCACTCGCAGCAGAATGTGGCAACACTCATTGTGCCAGTACCACCACTTATGACAATACACCCCAAGGCTCATCCTGCTGGTGCCACTGCTCTCATGTGCAATAACAAAACACACCATAGGGTCTCTTGCCACAAGCAGCAACACCAGCACAACAAGTCTTGCAGCATTCTGCCATAAGCGGCAGCACCAGCACAATGCACCATGTGGAATCCATCCACGAGTGGCCACAAACAGCTGCAGAAGAAGTTGGATAGTGGTGTGACAAGCGTTGGAGTGTAGGAGACCTGTGTGTTAACAACAGATCATGCCAAAACAATCTTATTCATTCTTTGATAAAGTGACTATATTAGTAGACCAGTAAAATGCTGTGGAAATAGTATACTTAGATTTCAGTAAAGCATTTGACAAAATAGACCACAACCTCCTTCTTGGTAAGCTAGAAAAATGTGTAATAGACAACATCACCACCAGATGGATTTGTAGCAGGCTAACAAACCATACTCAACAAGTAGTCTTTAATGGTACTACATCCACATGGCGAGAAGTAAGCAGTGGGATACCACAAAGTCTTAGGCCCAGCACGCTTCAATCTCTTCATATATGACTTAGATGAGGGTATAGAAGCAGAACTCATCAAATTTGCAGATGACACTAAAATGGCAGAAATAGCCAACACTCCAGAAGACAAGCTCAGGGTCCAAAAAGATCTTGACAAACTTGAACAATGGGCCCTATCCAACAAAATGAATTTTAATGTGGAGAAAAGCAAAGTTTTACATTTAGGCAGGAAAAATCAAAGGTATAAATACAGATTAGGCAAGACCTGGCTCAAAAACAGTAACTGGGAGAGGGACCTTGGAGTCCTTGTGGACGATCACTTAAATATGAGCCAGCATTGTGCAGCAGCAACCCAAAAAAACTAATAAACATAATCCTGGGTTGTATAAACAGAGGCATAGAATCAAGATCACATGAAGTATTAGTACCGTTTTATAAAACCCTAGTAAGACCACAACTGGAATAGTGCAACCAATTTTGGTTACCATACTAGAAAAAAGATGTGACTTTGGAAAAAGTTCAGAGAAGTGCAACTAAGATGATCAAATAAGGCCTAAAGCGTAAAACATATGAAGGACGGCTGAAGGATTTGGGATTGGTTAGTCTAAAGAAAAAATAATTAGGGGAGACATGATAGTAGTATTCCAGTATTTGAGGAGCTGCCACAAAGAGGAGGTCAAATTATTCTACAAAGAGGGGAAGAAACAATGGTTGGAAACTAACCAAAGAGAGAAGCAACCTGAATTAAGGAGGAACTTCCTAACAGTGAGGACAATTAACCAGTGGAACAGCTTGCCTTCAGTAATAGTGGTTCGAAGACTTCAGCTAGTCCAGAACGCAGCTGCGCGAGCGATTGTGGGTGCACCCAGGTACACCCACGTTACACCTATCCTCCGCGAGCTGCACTGGCTACCCTTTAATCTCTGGACTCGCTTCAAGGTGCTAGTCATTACTTATAAAGCCCTACATGGCATCGGACCTAGGTACCTGAGAGACCGCCTCCTGCCAATTACCTCCCATAGACCGATCAGATCGCACAGACTAGGCCTTCTCTGGATCCCATCTGCCAGCCAATGTCGGCTGGCAACTCCCCGGGGGAGAGCCTTCTCTGTTGCAGCTCCAGCCCTCTGGAATGAGCTCCCCATGGAGATCCGGACCCTTACTACTCTCCTGGCCTTCCGCAAAGCCACTAAGTCCTGGCTGCTCCAGCAGGCCGGGGGGCTGTTGAAATATCCAGCCCCACGGTAACTATGAATGTTGTGTATTTTAAATTGTTGTTTTGTCTATTTATCCCCTCCCCCTGTTTATTGTAAGCCGCCCGGAGGTAGTAAAGAAGATAAGAAGGATAATAATGCTACAGCAACACAACATAGACATTAGAAAGTACGTTGATAATTAGGTGTACAGCAAAGCGGTGGCATGAGGGAAGAAACAGTCCCTGTGTCTAGTTGTTTTGGCATGCAATGCCCTGTAGCACCATCTCGAGGGCAGGAGTTTAAACAGTTTATGTCCAGGATGTGAGGAGTCTGTAGATATTTTCTTAGCCCTTTACGTATTAACATTACATACATTCTGAAGTAGCTGTAGTGGGTCCTTTATGCTATAATGCTACATCAAAGTATATGTAGTGGACATCCATGTCTAGGTTGAAAAGGAATTGTTTAGCCATGGATTACCCTTTGCCATTGCTCAGGTTGTGGGTTGTTTGGCTGTTTTTCATTTATTAACTCACCTTTTAATTGGCTAACATGCTGAAGAGCCTATACTAGATAAGAACTGTAGAGCATCAGACAAAAAGGAGAAGGCCAAGGCCAAAGTTTAGAGAGGCCAAGCAGAAACAAGATCCAAGGAGCAGCTATTTAGTAAATGCTAAGATACCTGAGCTAAGCAGAAATGTTGCTACTCAGTGCAGAAACATTGGATTATGTGTCTAAGGAGGGGGAAAAGAACAAAAGGTGATCCTGCTGATATTGTATTTGGAGTCACAATAGCCATTAAAACATGTGATTGTTTCACTATTTATCAGCCCAAGATATCTTCAATATGATCTTTGCATCAAGATGTATGTATTAAGAAGGTGGTGGGAGTTAAGCGAGTTATCATTCTTGTTATGATCAAAACTCTTCCTGGTGAAATTTGAAATACCACCTGCCTACCTGTATGGATAAGAAAGCTTTTGAAAATTTATGGAATTTGAAAGATTCTGAATACTCAGAGACAGAAGAGGCGGTCATGTTGAAAACTAGTCCAATTGTGCAATAGTGAGATGAAATGAATTTTCAATAAGACTATTCCTAAACGTCTTTTCCATTTTTGTAGAACCGAAATCATTCAAAAGATTTATTTTGAATCAATCTATAATCTATAAACCTATAGAGGATACCACTAATAGCGCTTTTTGTCTTCCGGGGTCCTCTCCAGTGCTAGGGGGCGGCATGTCAGCCCTCGGGCTGCCATTCAGGGGGGAGCCCATCCATCGCCATGCCCGCTCGGCCATGCTTATACGCCACCAACACTGCCACGTTGATGTTGACTCTCTGATGTTGGCGGAGCCTGTAGCTGCATGGCTTCCCTCACTACTCTTCAGGCACACCTCCTGGACAGCAGCTGCACTTCAGAGCCTACTCTGAAGTAACTCTTCTACTCAGGTGCAACTGCCTACTCTGACATAACTCTTCTGCTCACATCCGGCTGACCAGGTAGGAGGCTATGATAACACTGAGTGGTGGGTGACTAAGGGTGTGGGTCATGGTGATTGATGATGGCGATTAGGTGTCATCTGGGTGGAGTTGTGGGTGGAACTGGGTGGGGTAATGATATATATATGAGTGATGGTGTTAACTTGGTTAGAACTGACTTGGATTTGCTTACCTTTGTATCATTGTCATTTAGTGCTGGTTATCACGTAATATTAGATAGAGATAAAGTTTTTCACCAAACAAACTGACTCTCTGTATTCAACGTGAATGCTGGAACGTACGTGACACAGTGAAGCAAATTATAAGATAGCTTGAGTGCAGATGGTAGAAATGATTGTGTAAAAATGATCAAATGTGGCTGAATGTGTCCTTCTTTCCTTCGCTATATTGAATTCCTGAGTAGTCCAGTATTTCATATGGCTCAGGAACTTTTAATACCTATCATAATAGTATTTACAAAACATCTGCTATGGGAAGAAGGCGGGGCTTAGCAGTGAGAAGACGGAGTTTCAGGCCATTCCTGAAATTCCCCTATTCCGGAGGAATTGGACAGGTCGTTTTCGATCCTAGCTGTCCTGGAGAGACAGTGAAGGCTTGGGGAGATCCAGTGACCTCAGAGACATTCGCAGGTCTTGGGGGGGCTCGGAATTCAACCCCTTTTGCCAACCCTTTCTGGATTAGCTGTATGCTAACCGAAACTGCAGGTAGCCCCTAAGAATGGTAGAAGTGATTTCAACTGGTAAGCTGATTTTATTACTCAAAGAGAGATGGTCCGCATTAAAATCTAAGCTAATTGAAACCAAAGAACAGAAGAATCTAGCGGCGAATTGGTTTTTTTTTAATGGATTTATGGCTGGTGGTTACCCTATTTCTTAAATGTTTTGAATGCTGTTTATGTGGATAAATGAAAGTTTACTTTACTTCAACACTCCCTCAGGCTCTCCTTAAGTGGGCTGTAAACCAATTTACTATAATTTGGCTTCTTATAACTTGACACTTTTACTGCTTGGCTGTGTTGGTCTAAGATCAGATAAGATTGCATAGCTCCCAGCGTGTCCTTACTTGCAAATATCTTCTGCGTCACATCATGGCGTCTATACTTGCTTCAAGCGATTCGTTTCAAATGATTTTTTCCGCTTTTCAAAAGTTGTTTGGTACATATGAAAAATCTGAAAAAAAACTGAACTATCTGTTGTTTTTAACATTAAAATATGAAGGAAAGAGTGAGAACATTGAATGTTTGAGTGCTCCTGAAATTCAAATGAAGAATGTCAGAAAGGAAGTCTCTCAACTTGCTGACACGTCGGGCGTCTGGTCTACTTCGGAGGCAGAAAGAGAAAGAGATGCAACACTTGAAAGAGGGGCGGCCATACAGAAAATTTATCTCAAAAGACAGATTGCAGGAGGAATGAGAAGCATTAAAGAATCTATACTTTATAAAACATTATTTGCAGAATTTTCGATACCACCCTTGAAAATCAAAGACAAATTGAGTGGAACAAGCCAAGGACAACGTTATTACACCAGAGGCACCCTAAGCAAAAAGGTGCGAAGATATTTCTGTTTGGACTTGCTTATAAAAACATTTGGGGAACTTGTTTTAAGAATGGCAATAGGACTAAGGAAGTTTTGCTATTGGAGAGACATAGGCTGATAGATTGAAGAATACAATTGAAAATTAGCTAAATCTAATTACTCTTATTTGTAATAGATATAGCTGAATAATAATTGATAGTGATAGTGATGTATACAATATGGAGTTGATATGATAAATAATAATTGGATATGAGAAAGGAAGGTTGGAAATATTTTTGGATTATATACAAAGGTTATTAATCACAATAATTATCACTATTAAAAAATAAAATAAAATATATACAGTTAAATGTTAATTAATATGGGGAAAATGTTATGATATATGATATAACTACATAAAGAAGGGAGAATTATAATAAACTATACTGCATGGAAGATGGAATTTTTGGTATTAAATATTATGGATGTTCAGCTAAAATAGGATATGAGGATTTGATGTTAATAGAGGATTTTACAAACAAGCAAATGAAATGTCAGCAGGTGTTATGGATTAATTCTTTGGCATAGTTAAGGATGAAGGATGTTTAAATAACTGTAGTCAACTAAAAGTGGAGGTATAATGATGTTAATATGGTAAACATTTGAGTTAAGATATTTGAATTAATATGAATTAATGGAAGAGATGCGCCAAAACATGTTGTAACCAGCTGATATACTTTTTTTTATATAATATATACCTGTGTTCTTTTTTTTGTTTTTGTTTTTGTTTTGTTTTTTCTTCCCTGCCTTGTCTTTTGTTCTTTTTGTCTTTTTTTTCTTTTCTTTTCTTTCTTTCTTTCTTTTTTTTTTTTTTTTTTGATTTTTTCTTTTCCCACTGGTGTGGGCATGTATTGTTTAAGATTATTATTTTTATTAATATTTTTAAATAATAATTACAGTCAAATGAAAATGGATATATGATGATGGTGATATGTATGAATATTTGAGTTAAAATGCTCGAGTTAACATGAGTTATGTTTGTTGACTGTGGAGGAGATGCACGAAAGTTTATTTGTGACCGACTGACACACTTTCTATAGCATGTAAAGAAAGATGTTGTACTTGTTTTAAATTAAAAATTAAATTTTTTTAATTAAAAAAAAAACATCTGCTATGATGCAAGGTATTTGGGGGATAAAACTTATCTGCATTCTAATATTGATTCCTCATTAATGTAATTATTAGGTGTTCAATGTCCCCATCAACCGAGAGGGCTGAAGCCCTATGAAGCGGTATATAAGTCTACTGCTATCAAGTCAAATTTTGTAGGATCATTTTTTAAATAATGCATCCAACTACATGAAGAATACAGAATAACACAGTTGGAAAAGATCATGGAGCTCTTCTAGTCCAAGCCCAGGGATGAAATTCAGCAGGTTCTGACAGGTTCTGGAGAACCAGTAGGGAAAATTTTGAGTAGTTCAGAGAACTGGCAAATACCACCTCTGGCTAGCCACAGAGAGGGCTGGGAATGGAGATTTTGCAGTATTCTTCCCCTGTCACGCCCAACAAGCCACACCCACAGAACCAGTAGTAAAAACTTTTGAATCACACCACTGTCCAAGCCCTTACTGTCAGGTGTGTCCTGACTTGGTCCCTTATGAAAGAACGGCCCTCGACTCCATTGGTGAAGTGAAAGGTCCACTTTTACTAAGTTCAAGGGGTTACAGCATAAGCAAAGCTGAATCCGAATATTCCATGCAAAGCTTGCATTTCCCCCTTTTTCCTGAGCCTCCTCCCTTGACCAGTCTGTCAGGGTACAATAATGTTCATTTTTGATGTTTTGGGAACAGCTTTGAAGTTAGGCAAGGGCATCATGAGCCTGGGAGATGCATGAGTAGGGAGTGGAAAAGCTGCTCGCGCAAGCCCTCTCTCCAGCCATGCAGATCCCCATTCACTGACCTAGGGGCATTCCAAAGGTGCCAAGCCGCGGGAGCCAGAGGGCAGCGAACAGGCGCTCATGCAGCTTGATGATACCCCTAGGTCAGTTAATGGTGCTGTGCCCGGCTGGAAATGGGGGTTGCCAGGCGGCTGCTCGTGAGCGTGATCACCTCATGGCTGCTGTGTAGTGCTGCTGCGACAGCATCACATAGCCCTTCGACCCTGAGGCTGTGCCTGGCTCTTCAGGAGCCCACTCACAAGAAAGCAGCCACACAGCAACCCTTCTCTCCAGCTGGGCACAGTGCCGCTCACCGACCTAGTGATATCCCGAAAGCACAAAGCAACGTGAGCCTTTGCTCCCCACCTCGTTCCTGTGGCTGGGCGCCTTCGGGATACTGCTAGGTTGGTGAGTAGTGCTCTGCCTGGCCGGAAGGGGGGTTGTCCAGAGGTCTTATTTTGGGGGGAGGGCTTACATTTTTGTCCACCCAAAAAATGTGGCATGGCCTTATTTTCAGGACATGCCATATTTTCGGGAAAACACAGTAGTATTGCAGCAGAGCCATTATTACTTATAAGGATATATTCAGAGGATGCTGTGAGATGGCCAACTATTGATTATTAACTACCCTCCAACTATTGAGCTTTTGGTTCACCATTGTTTTTCAGAATTTATTGGAGATGGTGATTGGCAACAATAAATAAACTATTATTAATATGTTAAGGATACTCAACTTTATTGCTGCAAATGATCTAAATATATAGAGAGCATATAGTCCCTCAATGCAGCCTGGATATATGAAAGGCTAGATAAGACCCAATATGCAGGCACCAAATTTCAACAAGATAGAGGCATTGTGGATGGCCCACTCCATTGTTCAGGGATAGAAAAGATTTTCTATTTTGGATGAATATTCCTCTGATGGAGCAGCTACTTGTTCTTGAATACTACCAGCTTAGTGGAAACTCAGATTGTACTCTCAAAACTAGCAGTATCATTGCTCAAACCTGAGCTATAGCTAGTGGTGTGCTAATAAATGAATGACAACCAGCTCTGCTGACTCCTTTTGCTGTTGCCACCGCAGTGCTGGCTGCCAAAGAGCTGAATAACATTGCAACTCAGTTTTGATCTCAACCAGCTCACAAAAGTCCTGAAAATTTAACAATAGGCACTCGGTATGAGCTGGCTCCAGCACACCACTGGCTATAGCTGTTCCTCGACAGAGATAGCTTAGCAATAATGATGAAATCATTGGTATCTTCTGTCAGTTTGATTTGGTTAAGGCTGCCCTTGAAGTTAAAAGCTTCAACTGGTGCAAAATAGGCCCAATGAAAGTGGTAAATCTTACTTAAACATTACATATATTCTGAAGGAGCTGCAGTGGATGCTTCTGTGCTATTATGACTATTTGTATTTGTATTGTATTTATTAGTTTTGTATGCCGCCCACTCTTGGAAGACTCCGGGCGGCTTACAATAAAAAAGGGAGGGGGAATATATAAGACAATACAACAAGTTAAAATTACAACAACATTCATACCTTAAAGTGGGGCTGGATACTTCAACAGCCCCAGGCCTGCCGGAACAGCCAGGTCTTAGTTGCTTTACAGAAGGCCGGAAGGGTAGTAAGGGTCCGGATCTCAATTGTTGAGATCGTTCCAGAGGGCCGGAGCTGCAACAGAGAAGGCCCTCCCCCAGGGAGTCACCAGCCGACATTGGCCGGCAGATGGAATCCGGAGAAGGCCTAGTCTGTGCGATCTGATCGGTCTTTGGGAGGTAATTGGCAGGAGGCAGTCTCTCAGGTAGTCAAGTACATGCAATGAACTGAAAAAATCCAGCTCCTATTACCGTTCAAGAGAGCAGGCTCCATTGCAATGGTAACTCAAGGTCTACCTATACAAAGAAATGAATGTCTAACTGAAACTGGGGATAGAAGGGGGAAAAAACAGAAGAAACAACTGTAGGAAGCAAACACAAGGAACAACTCAGAATTGAGGGTTACATGATATATAGCAATAGCACTTAGATACCACTTTACAGGGCTTTACAACAGCATATTTTCCCCAACAATCTGAGTCCTCATTTTACTGAGAAGGATGAGAAGCTGAGTCAACCTTGAGCTGTTGACATTCGAACTGCTGAATTGCTGGCAGCCAGGCAGTCAGCAGAACTAGCCTGCAGTACTCCATTGTAAGCATTGCGCCACCACAGCTCTTATAGAGATACATGAAAATATTTCATAAAGTAATGGATCCCACATACATTTTTCTTCATACACTTTACATTAAACTTTCAGTGGGAATTAATCTCTTCATGCTACATTTGAAGGGAAGGCTATGCGTTGCTAGAGACTCCTGCTTCCACTAAGTCATAGTACTAGATCATTTTCCTTTCACTAGCTGTTTCAAATTATGAAACATTTCACAATAATTATGTAGACATTTTGACTTATGTTTTTAAAACAATAATGCTGATTTCATACATTAGTCATACAGAATCAAAATCATGCCTTAACTATTCCTATTTTACACAAATAACATCAAAGGTGAAAGGGGGGAATTATGAAAATGTTCCATGTTAAAAGTGAAATATAAATCTACATCTCCCCTATATATCCAACTTCTTCCTCATAGAACGATGCTGGCTCTTGTACTTTGTGCATATTTCCATTAGCTCAAACAGTTGTTGGTAGTCATAAGGGTATTTGGCAGAATACTGTTCGTACTTGGGAATTTGTGATTCATAAAGAGGGCAAAGCTAAAACTATAGTGCACCCGAAGCCATAAAATCAGAAAAAATACCAGCAGTAAGTCCTTTAGCAGCAGGTGCAGCTCCGCCATAATATTTCTCCTACCCCCTCCTAAAGTCCTACAGTGCTTTCCAGGAGGCGTGGGGGAAAGATCACTGGTGGCATTGAAATGGAAATGTGTTCAAATTATTTAGCACAAGAGAACATCTCCTGCCAGCTTTTTTGTACCACAACCGGAATGTGCAATCAAAGAGAATAAATAGCATTAGATCTTGGCTAAACCCAGAGGCCCAGAGCATGCATATTCAGCATCTCTTTCTGCACAAGAACCTCTGCAGCCAGGGATTGCTGTGGTCGCTGAGCAGTTCTGACTCTGGAATCAGTTGCTGCCCTCTATAAAAAAACAATCATTTGGATGAGCATATATCTTCCTGTTACCTAGCTTACAGAAACTCAGTTTTGCTAGTAGGAGTGCATTTGCATGTTATTGTATATCACACAGTATCTGACCTTCAAAACAGGTACACTAGAGAACCTGGAAGACTGAACAAATCATGGTTCAATACAGAAACAGTAGGTTATTTATAGATCTAGGGTGTTTTTCTACTATGTTTTGCAAATCCAATCCATGTGTTGATCATTAAATGGAGTAAAGGAGAAGCACTAATTCTAATTCTTTCTGTGCTACCTGTTTACCAGAGATATCTTTATTATTGCTATGTTTTATATCAACAATTCTGCACCCTGAAATGGAATCCTACTACTTACAGATATATTAAGAAATTCTGCGAAACTTTAGGAAATGAAATATTTTATAGCACCTGAAACATTGTGATTGTGTTGTCCAAAAAATGGATCAGCCTGACACAAAAGCCAATCAGAGCCAGATGCAAGACTTTCAGAAAAACTTATATTGAAGTGCTCCAGTAAAAGGGTCCTAACTGCTAAAAGGGCTGAGACCCTGAACAATAACAAAGCATGATTTTTTTATACCAGGGTGTCAAACTCAATTTCATTGAGGGCTGCATCAGGGCTGTGGTTGACCTCAGGGGGCCAGCTTGATGCTACTCCTCTAACTGCTGCAGGGGTGGGTTTCAACCGGTTCGCAGCGGTCCCTGCGAACCGGTTGGTCGGCGAACCCGGAAGTAAGTAACTTCTGGGAACGGCGAAGGGCCCACCCGCGCGCCCGCGCTCCTTACCCGGTTTTGACGAGTTCTGCGCTTCCACGCATGCACAGGACGCATACAGCGCCTGCGCGATCCTCCAGGAGCAGCTGGAGCATCGCACAGACACTAATACGCATGCATGCGCGTGCACGAGAACGCCGCCGGCCCCGTTCCAACCGAACCGGTTGGAACGGGGCGAGAAACCCACCCCTGAACTGCTGGCATGTTTCTTCTTTTCATTGGGTAGACCAGGCCAAAGCCACACTGCCCTGACGTTTCCTCTTCTCATTGGGTAGACTAGGCTGAAGTGATGAGGGCTGTCCCCTTACATTTTCCAGGACAGCCCCACAAGCTGGATCCAATCATATCACATCAGATCCGGCCCGCAGGCCTTGTGTTTGACATTCCTGATGTAAACAAAGGTCTGGATCTGCTCTTTGTCACATTCACCAGGTGGCAGAAAGAAATGTTGTAGAAATAAATTCACACCATATTTCAGTCATAACAAAAGTAAAGGCCAGATTCAAAGTTTCATCCCACTTTATTGATTAAAGCACCCAAATTGGCAGCCTATCAAATATTTAGTTAAATTTAATGCGTAAAGGAAGGTAATCCTATCTAAGTTGTCATTTATCCCAAGAATGAACCTGTTTTTTTGAAACTGGAACCTCCAGGTTCCCAAACTTGAACAAGTTGTTTTCCCAATGTAGCTTCAGAGGACAGAAAGATTAAATATCACAGTTGTTTTAATTATTTAAGATTACTTGTCTAAAATAACTAGTTTATTAATTACATTTATGTATTCCCTTTCCTTCAGAAATTCAAGCAGCTTGCATGGCAATCTTTCTTCATTTTTATCTCTACCAATACAAACCTGAGAAAGAATGTCTGGCCTCAGATCACTATAGCTGGGTACCTGAGAGACCGCCTCCTGCCGATTACCTCTCTCAGACCAATTAGATCGCACAGGTTAGGTCTCCTCCGGATTCCATCTGCCAGCCAATGTCGGCTGGCGACTCCCCGGGGGAGAGCCTTCTCTGTTGCAGCTCCGGCCCTCTGGAACGAGCTCCCTGTCGAGATCTGGACCCTTACTACCCTCCCGGCCTTCCGCAAAGCCACCAAGTCCTGGCTGTTCCAGCAGGCTGGGGGGGGGGGGGGGGGGGGGCTGAGAAGCATTTGCCTCCACGGAAATTGTGAATGTTGGTTTTGTTTTTAATATGTTGTCTTTGTCTCGTTTTCCCCTCTTTCCCTTGTCTTTTGTGAGCCGCCCGGACTCCTCCGGGAGTGGGTGGCATACAAGACAAATAAATAAATAGATAGATAGATAGATAGATAGATAGATAGATAGATAGATAGATAGATGATAGATAGATAGATAGATAGATAGATAGATAGATAGATAGATAGATAGATAGATAGATAGATTAATAAATAAATAAATAAATAAATAAATAAATAAATAAATAAATAAATAAATAAATAAATAAATAAATAAATAAATAAATAAATAAATAGCTATTGATAGGCTTGAACCTAGTTCTTCTCCATTCTACCTTAATCATACATCACAAAAATGGAGTTAACACAGCATATGAAGCCCAAGATAAACAAGATGTTTTATGACTTAATGTGTGAACAGCCCTTTTTTTTTGCCAGAGGAAGTATTCAGTTCATTGCCAGAAATTCTGATTTAAGTGCAGGCCAATGGATTTCCATTGCCACTTTCTCTCTTTTCTCCTCCAAGCACTCTGAAGTAAACTGATTTGGAATATTTGTATTCATTTAACTTTCATCACTTAGACTTCATAAGTCTTCCCACTTAGTCATTCTTCATACTTATGAGGCATCTGGCAAATGATTGATACTCAGTGGTCATTTACATTTGCTTATCTTTCACACACTGGGGGCAAAGCAGAGATTTATAGCAGCCTCTAATGCTTACTTTGAAAAATACAGCTTTTCCCCTCTCTGTGTGTATATGCTAATTTTTAATAACTTTTAGCATGATAGCAATTACTGACAAGAGTCAGCCTCCATTTTTAGTTTATCACAATTCATCAGACATCTTTTGTCAGAGGAAGTACTTTGACAAATCTGAGGTTAATTAAAATCAAGGAGACAATAAAATACACATAATCAAACATTATAGGTACAGAAATCAATTAGCAGATTTGTGGTTCTTTGGAATTTTCCATACAATGTGCCAAAATTCAAAGAAACTTGTCTCTTTCTCCCCAAGAGAGTGTAATTGAATTTCTCATTGAAATTACCTTTCAATGGTAACATAATTTAGTAATTTACATATAATAAAAGTCTACAGAGGCCAAAAGGATTCTACAAAGCTTACATACACACACGCACAGAGAGAGAGAGAGCGCGCGCATATGTACATGGAAAATGTTTCCCTATTATCTCATGTTTTCAAAAGAAGTTTGGAATCAATAGAATGGCAAAAAGCAGGTCAGACAGGGCTCAGGAGATATAAATTCCTACAAGACCTGCACTAGATTAAAAAAAACAAACCCCCTTGGAGGAATCATTTAATTATAGCAAGAACTCATCAACAACCTTTTACCTTAACCTTATACGGATGAATTTGGATTAACTGTAATCAATTTGGATTACAAATTGATTATGCATTGAAAAACCATCTCAAGATTTAAAATATAAATTTTATACCTAATGTGATTTGTTTGAACTTGCCCTAATATGAATAGTGAATTAATCTGCTATAGTTTGTAAATCATGATTTGTGTTTATATGCATGGCTTATTCAATGTTCCATGTGTGATTTGTGAACATTTGAATGTACTCTTAATTTATACATTTATATTAAGTCCTAGAAGATGAATGAATATCATATCATGGTTACTGAACTCACTGGATTTTACATTATGAAATTTAAAAATATAGTTTTTCAGTCCTCTTGAGAATGTGTTGTTGCAATGTTCTCTTTGAAAACTTGCAAAACACAATCTGTTAGAGACTCATAACTCCAAGTGGCATATTCAGTCCTGGAATGATGCCAATTATTCATTTGATGATTTGCAATAGTTTCCAAAGCACAAACATCAGGCCATTCCTTATTTTGTTAATATTTTTAAGCATTTTTGTTTGCTTAATTATAGATCTCCAATCTTTCCTTTAGTCTTCCATAACTAGTTAGGATTAAACTATCACTTTGCTCCTCCACTAGCTTTAATACAACACAATTTTAAATTATTCAGATTGCCCAGTTTTTCTCTGATGTGCCTTCTCTGAGTTATGGCTAATATTTATTTGATAGAAATTTAGATTATTGGTGGATTCCAGATGCTCCTGCCCATCAGTGACTCTTGTCTTTTCTTGAATTATTATCTCAGCAGAAATGGAAGAAAGTATAGAACAAGTATAGAGGGAGGAAAAGACTAGAAGTTCTCATTGAAATAATTGTCCTGCCTGAATAAGAATATAATTACTTGGCCTGAATTATAAGAAGCATTGCATATTGAACCTGTGAGATAATAGCTTTGTTGAATAAGTATCAGCTCAGTTGCATTTGAAGTCCTGTGTCTGATTCTGTGTATTGTCGATTGACAGGTATGAGGAAGAACTGAACCTGGTTCTTTGAGGAATGTTTAAAGGAATTCATAATGTTCACCTTGAAAAAAAAACCTGAGGAAAGATATATTGATGGTCTAGAAATAGCTAAAGAACTAACATATGCAGGGAAGGAGGTGCAATGGCTCAGTGATTAAAGACATTGAGCTTTTCAGTGGGAAAGCTGAAGGCTTGGGTTCGAGTGCCACGGCTTGGGTTCGAGACCCGAGTGCCACGCAACAGGGTGAGATCCCCTTATCTGCCCAGCTCCTGCCCACCTAGCAGTTTGAAAGCATGCAAATGCAAGTAGATAAATAGGTAGAAGGTAACAACATTCCATGCACCCTCGGCTAAGAAATGGAGATGAGCACCACCATGTCACCACCTGTAGGCCATCTTTTTCTTTGGATCTTCAGGACTGCCACACTCAATGCTATGGGAACCTGGGAGGGGAGAATTGCATGGAATGGTAGAGATATATAACCCTAACAACATTCTTTTCTCTGGGATTCAAGGACATTCAGCCTGCACCGTGAATGGTGTGACTAGGAGGCATCTCCAGTTGGGACAGTGGATTGATTGGGAAATGTGATGGACATGTGGGTGCAGGGGAAGGGACTTTGACTTTCTTTTGGGTGGGGAAAACCCAGAAGTTTTCAGATTCAGGTTTCCCAGATATGCCAATATGACATCTCTAATAAAATTGGGGGGGGGGAAGGAAGTTTGAGGAACTTCTAGCCTTGGAGTCTTCTTTCACTGGGGGTGTTTCTTGGAACCCTGACATTAACCCAAATCTCTTTTAAAAGTTTGACCAGCTCCCCGACCTCCAGGGTGCTGTCCAGGGGCCTGAGCCCTGAGCACCAACCCAATACCAGGCGGCATAAAGACTCAGGGAATGAGGAAACTTCAACCAAGAAAACCCCTCCAGGCTCTGCCAATGGGAGCAGCGGCAAGGACGACACAATGGTAGGTGAAGTCATCTGTCCCTTCATTATCAGAACCTGGATTATAGTGCCAGAAATGTGGGTCCAAGGGGAGGTAGAGGCTGTCATAGATACTGGCTGCATCAGATGCCTGATCAGCCTCCCCACAGTCCAGCAGCTAAAGATAGGCACAAGACCCCTAGCACGCCCCATCTGTTTTAAGCAAGTTGATGGGACACTAATAGGTGGAGCCCCCACTAAGCTTATTAGACTGGAGATGGGGTACCACCGAGAGCTCATACAATTCGTAGTAGCCCCCAAAATGACTGAGTCAATCATATTGGGTCTTGCTTGACTGGATAAATGAGGCCCGACCATCACATAGGAAGATGATTACCGAAAGCTTGTTTTGTTTTGTTTGTTTGTTTTGTTTTATTTATTTATAGGCCGCCCTTTTCCCTGAGGGGACTCAGGGCGGCTTACAATCAAAAAGGAAGGGGAGTGTAGGACAATACGAAAAAAGAAATGTGCACAAAGTAAATTAGACAATAAAACTCAACATTCACTCAGCATTCGGGAGGGGCGAAATAAGATTATCCCCAGGCCTGACGGGTTAGCCAGTTCTTGAGGGCTGTGCGGAAGGCCTGGACGGTGGTGAGGGTACGAATCTCCACGGGGAGATTGTTCCATAGTGTCGGAGCCGCAACAGAGAAGGCCCTCCTCCGAGTAGTCGCCAGTCGGCACTGACTGGCGGATGGAATACGGAGGAGGCCAACTCTATGCGATCTGATGGGACGCAGGGAGGTAATTGGCAGAAGGCGGTCTCTCAAATAGCCAGATCCACTACCATGGAGCGCTTTATAGGTGGTTAGTAGGACCTTGAAGTGCACCCGGAGACCAACAGGTAGCCAGTGCAGCTCACGGAGGATCGGTGTTATGTGGGCGAACCGTGGTGCGCCCACGATCACTCGCGCGGCCGCATTCTGGACTAGCTGTAGTCTTCGGATGCTCTTCAAGGGCAGCCCCATGTAGAGCACATTACAGTATTCCAGCCTAGAGATCACAAGGGCTCGAGTGACTGTTGTGAGGGCCTCCCGATTCAGGTAGGGCCGCAACTGGCGCACCAGGCGAACCTGGGCAAATGCCCCCCTGGTCACAGCTGAGAGATGGTGGTCAAAAGTTAGCTGTGAATCCAGGAGGACTCCCAAGTTGCGGGCCCTTTCTGAGGGGTTTAAATTTTGTCCCCCCAGCCTGAGTGATGGTATGGTGGTCAAATTTTTGGGAGGGAAACACAACAGCCACTCGGTCTTGTCTGGGTTGAGTATCAGCTTGTTTGCTCTCATCCAGTCTTTAACGGCTTCCAGTCCCCGGTTCATCACGTCCACCGCTTCATTGAGTTGGCACGGGGCGGACAGATACAACTGTGTATCGTCCGCATATTGGTGATATTTTATCCCGTGCCTTCGGATGATCTCGCCCAGCGGTTTCATGTAAATGTTAAATAGTAGGGGGGATAGGACCGACCCCTGCGGCACCCCATAAGTTAGGGGCCTCAGGGACGATCTCTGCCCCCCCACTAACACCGACTGCGACCTGTCCGAGAGATAGGAGGAGAACCACTGCAAGACAGTGCCGCCCACCCCTATCTCCCGCAGTCGTCGCAGAAGGATACCATGGTCGATGGTATCGAAAGCCGCTGAGAGGTCCAGGAGAACTAGGATGGAAGCATGGCCTCCATCCCTAGCTCTCCAGAGATCATCAGTCAATGCGACCAAAGCGGTTTCTGTGCTGTAACCGGGTCTGAAGCCAGACTGGAAGGGGTCAAGATAGTTAGCTTCCTCCAAGGTACGCTGAAGCTGGAGAGCCACCACCTTCTCAACAACCTTCCCTACAAAGGGGAGGTTGGAGACTGGACGATAGTTATTAAGAACAGCTGGATCCAGAGACGGCTTCTTCAGGAGGGGTCTTACCACCGCTGTCTTAAGCGCGGTGGGAAAGTACCCCTCCCGAAGAGAAGCGGTAACAACCGCCTGGATCCAGCCTCGTGTCACCTCACTGCTGTTGGCAACCAGCCAGGAGGGACACGGGTCCAGTATGCAGGTGGAGGTACTCACAGCTCGCATAGCCTTGTCCACATCCCCAGAGGCAACTTCCTGAAACTCAACCCAGAGATGGTTTGCTAAGAATAGGCATTGGTCCACTGCCGCCCATCCAGCCATACAGATGCCAAGCAGTATAAGTCACAACTAGGGGCCAAGCCAGATTCCAAATCAATCCTATGTGGGACAAACTGACGGCTGCGCTGAAAGCAGCACTCCCAGCCAACCAATGGTTTACAGACAACAGAGACATTCTAACCATGAGAGATGGGCTAGCTTGGAAGGGGTCTAAACTATATGTCCCTATCAGCTTGAGGCTGGAAGTCTTACAGAGCAGTCATGATTCACGACTGGCAGGCCACTTTGGCTTCCAGAAAACTTTTCACCTGGCCAGAAGGCAGTTTTGGTGGCCAAAGATGAAGGCCAGTGTAGAGGACTACGTAAAGAGTTGTGCCACCTGTGCAGGGGTGGGTTTCTCGCCCCGTTCCAACCGGTTCGGTTGGAATGAGGCTGGCGGTGTCCTCGCGCATGTGTGTGGCGTGCGCGTGCATGTGTGTGGCGCACAGATGCGTACTAGCATCTGTGCGATGCTCCAGCTGCTCCTGGAGGATCGTGCAGGCGCTGAATGCGTCCTGCGCATGCGTGGAAGCGCAGAATTCATCAAAACCGGGTAAGAAGCGGGTGAGGGCACGCAGGCGCACGCAGGCGCGGGGGGGGGCCTTCGCCGTTCCCGGAAGTTACTTACTTCCGGGTTCGGCGACCAACCGGATCGCAGGGACCACCGCGAACCGGTTGAAACCCACCCCTGCACCTGTGTAACCATGAAGATGAGACCAGGGAAACCAGTGGTGGGTTTCAAAAAAAATTGGAACCTACTCTGTGGGTGTGGCCTCCTTTGTGGGAGTGGCTTGCTGGCCATGTGACCTGGTGGGAGTGGCTTGGTGGCCATGTGTTTTCTCTCTCTCTCTCTCTCTCTCTCTCTCTCTCTCTCTCTCTCTCTCTCTCTCTCTCCTTCCTTTTGTCTCTCTGTCCCTTTTTTCTTTTTTTCTTTCATCTCTCTCTCACTCTTTTTCTTTCTTTTTTCTTTTTTTATTTATTTATGTCTTCCTTTCTTTCTCTTTCTCTCTCTCTCTGTGTCAGTCTGTCTGTCTGTCTGTCTGTCTGTCTGTCTGTCTGTCTGTGTGGCAGTGGTGGGTTTCAAAAAAAATTGGAACCTCTTCTGTAGGTGTGGCCTGCTGGTGAAACCTCTTCTAACCGGTTCGGTAGATTTTACGAACCGGTTCTACTGAATAGGTGCGAACTGGCAGGAACCCACCTCTGAGGGAAACCTCCTGGGCTCTTCCATCAAGTGGCTAACCCCAGCCAGTCCTAGGAGGAGATCGCAATGGACTTCATAGTCGAGCTCATTTGGACGATAATCGACTTGTTTTCCCAGCAAGCCCACTTTATTTCTTACTCAGGATTACCCTCCACGAAGAAGCTGGCTAAAATGTTTATCAAGCAGATTTACCAGCTGCACCGAGTGCCCCACTGGGTAATCTCAGACTGAGGCATCCAGTTCATCGCTAAGTTCTTGAGGGAGTTCCTGAAATCTATCGGATCTACTCAGGGGCTTTTAAAGGCAGGGAGCAGACTCACTCTTAATAGTCCCCACCCCCACAGCTGATATTATGTGCTCATTAAGAAAGACGGGGCCAGTTTATCTACAAAACAAAAGACCTTCAGCTCCAGGAAGATGGGATTATCCTTCAGGACAAAGCCATTAAGCCACAATAGGAATTGCCCAACAACCTTTCAGGACACAAGCCCTTCATTGCATCTCCTTCAGAAACTTCAACCAAACTTAACTCAGACAAACACCTAGGATTTGTACTTTGCCTATAGAGCCAGCTATGACCCTTACATAACCCCTACATGGACCCATGGGAGTTTGACAACAGCCAATAGAATACACATTCTTGCATAGGAACAGGAAGCTCAAGTGCAAAGCCCAAGAGAAGGTATAAAAGAACCCCCCTCTCAACTCCATGTGGCAGCTGCCCAGAACCCATATGGTTCTGTTCATCATTAAGCCTTCTTTCCAATCAGCCTCCATGTTTCCTGTGTCTTTATATCAGCTTGGAACTGAACCAGATGGATATTTCTTCTGAAAGGGGAAATAATAAACTCATGAAATCCAAATGCTTTGGTTTTGTTATTTTAACATTTGGATGGAGGTTGATTAATGTTTTCAAGTCCTTCTAAACATTGGTATTCTCAACATAAATGTCACACTTTCATAACAGAATTGACTGCTTTGGAACCAACAATGTAAGTATAGTTTATGTGTACTGTCTATTGTTTGCATTAGGCAAAGATAAAAAGCAGGAAGAAAGTAATTCGATGAAAGGCATTACTTTCTTAAGTAATTTTCAATTAAAACAACATTTGAGATTAATTTAGAGGGTTTTGCTTGAATAGAATTTCTTGAAACCTTAAACAATAATGGCATGATTTCTGAGAAAAAGTGCTAAAACTTTAACTGAGAAAAGTTGGTAATGTGTATCCGGGATGTGTGAATCTGATGAAATATGTCGTTTTCATCCAGTGATTAAAGAGACACGCTTAAAACTTTGCATCTTTTATAATTATCATCACAATTTGTTCATATTCCTCAATAACTGAGTTTTTAAAAAGCCTAAAAAGCTCACCTCTCTGCTAGAGAATGTGGATTTTTTTTTTGAAGTTTCTTAGAGCTCTTCCCTTTTTTACATTAAAATAGAAATTCGTAATCTAACAATTCACAAACATTACTCCTGTCATTCACATAAAGAAAAGGGGAGATGGATTTTAAAACATGTTCCAAGGAATACAAGGAATACTGTTTGCATATCAGAAAAATTAATCTCTATAGAAAAATGTGAGAGCCTGTAATTCAGAAAGCGAAGAATTAGGACAGCTCAGCAGAGAATAATTTTCTACCCAGTTAATTTAATTGCATAAATCATTCCTTTGTTAGCAATAAAGAGATATAATTAAAATGAGATTGCTTCTCTTTCCTATTCTCTGGAAACTAAAGAAATTGATCTTGGGGCACACATTCCTAGATATCACTTTGCAAAATTATATATACTTTTTTTTAGAATGGTTACTTTATTTTGTGTTTATGTTACAGAGAACTGTAATTAATTGTAGATCTTCCATATGATCTTAAAAAAATAATTTATTAAATGCCCATTAATACAAAGCGTGCAAATAGGCCTATATATCCTTTGGACAGGAAATGCTGTGATTTTAAAGACCAAGTCAGAAAGTTTCATTGGTAGGTGTCATAAGAAATATAAGATAACACATAATGGTTACAGAAATGTAGTCTAGAGTAGGAGTCTCCAACCCCTGGGCACAACCCCTTCAGATCTAGGCTGGGCAAGCAGCGGGCAAACATGCATGCACAGCGCCACTTGAGCAAGTGGCAGATACTCATGCTCACGTGTGAAGCACTGTTTGCACAAGCAGTGGGTGCTTGTGCTTGTGCATGAAGCTCCATTTGCAGAAGCTATGGGTGCACACACCCTACTACTTGTGCAAATAGAGCTGCATGTGTTTGTACATGGTCCCACTGCTCACATGGAACCATTCCTACTCCCACCCACCTCCAGCCAAGCTGTCTAGCCTGGTATTGCAGCTGTGTAAAAACCAAACTACAATCGAACTTTACCTAAGAAGACAACGACTTAGGTGGTTTGGACACGTTTGCCGTATGGACAATAGCCGATTACCTTACCGATCGATTAACTCGCTGCGACCGGATGGATGGAAAATCGCACGAAATGCCCCAAAGAAAACGTGGATATCCCAAGTGGCTCACGATCTTCAACCACTCCATTTTTCGATAACCGATGCCCAACAAGCCGCCCTAAATCGGGATCAATGGTGTGCTGTAATCCGTGACGTCCTGCCCCTGGCCTTCACAATGCAACGGTCACTGCCTTATGGACGTTGATATTTACGAAGATTAAGTCTAAGTCAAATCTAGCCAAAAAGGTTGGGGACCGCTGGTCTAGTAAATTAGAAAAAACTTGGTTTTCTGGTTTTCTGTAGGGTAACTGCAACAAAGCTACTATAGGCCCAAAGGTGGAAAAAGATTGAGATACCAATAATGGAGTGGATCCACCAGCAGTGGATTGTAAAGATGGTGGAATTTGCAGAAATAGCAAAAGCAATAAAACAGCAAAACTGTTTGATAAAATAATAAGTATGTTCATAAAACACTGGAAACGTACAATGGACTTTTTTCTAAAAGTGGGGAAACCAGCTTTAGCATCAAGCCAAGTCCAACACCACCCATCTGATTTAAAAGATAAGACCCTGAGATGAACCAGTGGAGACTAAAGACTCTCTTCAGTGCCTCAGAAAACAGCTGGAAAGGCTATGGGGTGGAAGGGCGGAAACTCATTGTAAGGTTTTCTTTCTTGCCTCATTTACATTGCAATCAGTTAAATGGATTCATGGAGGGATGGCATTTGGGAGTGGTTAGCACAGCAAGTCCTCAGATGTCTGGAGGGAGGGAGAATTATCAAGAATGTTTGTACTACTGTATTTTTGGAGTATAAGAGGCACCTCCCCCCCCAAAAAATGAGGGTGAAAATCTGTGTTGTCTTATACACTGATTACAGCATTTTAGCCTCCTGAAACCCTACCCCCTTTGCAAAAATCGACATGCATAGCCTTTAGGAGGCTTCCAGAGTGCTCCTGGGGGCTGAGGGAGGGCACAAATGAGCAAAAAATGGTCCATTCTTTGCTCATTTTTGTTCCCCCTCCCCAGCCCCCAGGAGCACTCTATAAGTCTCCTAAAGGCTATGCATGCCATTTTTTGAAAAAAATGGGCCCGTTTTTGTGAAAAATGGGGCATTTTTGCTCATTTTTGGGGCCACCCAGCAGCACTCTACAAGCCTCCTAAAGGCTATGCATGCCCCCCCTTTTAAAACAAAAAACAGGTCCGTTTTCGTGAAAAATGGGGCATTTTTGCTCATTTTGGGGGGGGCAGCCCCCAGGAGCACTCTACAAGCCTCCTAAAGGCTATGCATGCCCTTTTTTTGACAAAAGATGGAGCTGTTTTTGCGGAAAACGGGCTGCTTTTGGGAGATCTGCAGAGTGCAAAAACTGTTTTTTAAAATTTGTCTCTTCAAAATCGTGGTGTGTCTTATACTCCAGTGCATCTTATACTCTGAAAAATACGGTACTTGTCATGTAGGAATAGTTCAGAGGTGGGTTCCTGCCAGTTCTAACCAGTTAGGTAGAAGAGGTTTATCAAATCTACCATACTGGCTAGAAGAGGTTCCACCGATGGACTCAGAGTCCAGCCAATCAGTGAGCAGCCTGGAGTAGTTGCACACCCACACTATTCAGAACCACACTGAGGCTATCCCCTTCACCTACCTCCCCAAGCTCTGATGATGACTCTTATGAATTATGAAGCTGCAAAGTTACCCAATAAGGCAGAATATGTTGCACTGGTGGTCTCATTAGTAGGAGTCCCAGGGCTCATTGTGCGCAATTTCAAAAATATTAATAGCCTGGCTTGCACACTGACTAACTTCAGTTTGACCTCACAACGCTTGGATGCACTAAACTAAGAGCTAAGGCTGGTTCAGGAAGCAACCCTTGGAAATGGGCAGCATTTGATTATCTACTAAGGCACAATCATGGCTGCAAAGAATTTTGGGACATGTGCTTGCTTCAACCTGACTGAAAGCTCACAGAAAGTAATATCAAACATCTAAAAAGAATTGGTACAGAAAATTGGATAGTGTAAATTTCTTTTCTATTTAGCAGAACTTTTGCCCTAGCTGCTAGACCTTCATTGGTTGAAAGATCTCCTTTTGGGGGCCACTGCCATAATCATCATATGAATTCCTCTGTTACCTCCACTGGTGTCCTTTCCCTTGCCCCAGTAGCCTACAAAATCACGTCCCATCTCAACAGACACCCAAGTAAGGATGGCCGCCAAATATCACTCATGATGTGCCAGGCATACAGGAAATACAGAGGCCATTCTGATAATGTGTAGGTTGGGCAATATATGTAAATATATATAGCTCAAATTGGGGGGGGGATTGTGGAAACCCCCTCTCCTGGAAGAATGAAATATTTTGGGGAATATTAAAAGAGACAGAATATTATATTTCCCCAAAGGGGAAATCGAGAAACATGATCTTAGAGGCAGAAAGCAGTCCCAAATTCCTGCATAGTAAAACAACCTCCAACAAAATCTTTAGAGATTTTGTGCCCTTTAAGAAAGACTGGGCCAGCCTATTCACAAACAAAACACCTTTACTTCCAAGTGATGGGATTAAGGACAGGTCATGATCTTAACACCATTCATTGAGAAAAGTGGAAACAATATTGGTCCATTAAGAAAGGCAGGCTAGAGGCAATAGATAAGAAGATAAAATCAATTACACATGCCTGACAAGAATAGGAACAAGGAAGCTTATAATTAAGACCCATCATGAGCCTTTGCGAAACAAGTAAAACCAATCAAATAATAAAAGCACACAAAGCAAACTTCAAAATTACAAAATACTGCAAACTGTATAAAAGTCCTTGCACTCCTCAAGCTAATTTGTCAGCTATTCCAGAATTGCACGCTGCGGTTCTGTTCATCAATAAACGGAATCTTTCTTTCCAATCAGCCTCTATTTTATTTCCAGTGCCTTTCTCCCGGTTTGAAACTGAACCAGATGGATTTTCTTTTCTTACAAATTATTCATCAATTTAAATGGAAAAAAATTAAGAAACACTGAAAAGGAAAGTGAAAAAAAGAATCAAATATCTATGGAACATATGGAAGTTATTCAAATCCAAAGAAGTTCAGGAAAAGCACTGAAGGGTACTGTGGGAAGCCCCCCTCCCCCCGAAGAATGAAGTACTTTGGGAAATATAAAATAGGGAGGATATTATATGTTCCCAAAGGGACAAATGGAGAAACATGCTCTTAAGGGAGACAGAAACCAGCCCCCGTCTCCCTGAAGAAAATAAGGAGGCCAGCTTTTAGAAATGCAGATTTGGTAATCCATTCAGGAAAGGATATTTCAAAAAATCTTGGCAGAATGGTAGGAGTAGAAAGCAGCCCCTCACCCAAGATTCAACATAGGAGGAAAGCCATTAGCCACAATAGGAATTGCACAACACCCTTTCAGGACACAAGCCCCTTCATTGCACACCTCCAGAGCAGTCCAAACTTCAAAGTCACAGCAACCTGGGAGCTCAAGGAAACAAAAAGCCAGAGGTTGACCAGATTAGCTTAGACAAATTCCTAGGATTTGCATTTTCTCTTTTGCCAATTGTTCTGTCCCCACTACACGTTAGTCTGCAGCTCCACATGCAGCTAAACCCACCTATCCTCCAATAAAACAGATCATGTGCGTAGATCTGAATGCTTTCTTGAAAGAACAGGATATGGTGAAACTGGGGAAAATAGGAATACATACAACGAGAACCAAAAAGAAGATGGACCGTATTAAGTTACTGCTGAGCATAACAATTAATAAATGCAAGCAATTTAAATCTCACCAGCGATGCTCTGTGTGTGGGATGTGGGTTTGTCCTTGGATGACCATGTGCCACAGATGAAGATGGATTCTTCTTTGCACTTCTGCCTTCTCTAAATGCTAAAGGAAATGGAGTCTGGCTTCCCAGCATGCACTTGGTTTGAGAGTGCGGGCTGATGGGTAAAACGGGCTGGGTCAGCTTCAAACAATATGCTTGGTATTTTGTCTCTCCGGCCACTAGGTAGGGCTAGAGTGCAATAACAGTATATAAAGATCGTGTCAGCATTCCAGAAGGACCCAACTCCAATTAAAACTCCAAGACAGGCATTTTCTCAAAATTCCCATTTATTAGAGTAGGTATACAGGCACATCTGGGAGAGTTCCGGGTTTTCCCTCAGTAAGTCAAATCCAAACCCTGCACCCATCAGTCCATTACATGTTCCAATCACAATCCGTCCCAACTCGAGACATCACTTCAACCACGCCTCCTGCAGGTGCAGGAATATCATGAGTTTGACTGAAAAGAAGAATGCTATTATGTCTAACTACATTCCCTCTACTAAATCTCCCCCTTCTAATTTCCCTAACACAAGAATGTGGCAGCATGGAAGCTTCTGGTGTTAATATAGCTTCCAAAGCTGATAGATCATATGTTAGAGTATATTTGTCCCTCTGGCCACTAGATGGGGCTAGATTATTTTAAAGTTATATGCTGAGGCATGACACCTATAGAACCAGCTATGACCCCTACATGACCTCAGCATGACCTCTTGGGAATCTGACAACAGCCAATAGAATATTAAAGGGCATGTTCTTGCACAGGAACAGGAAGCTCAAATACAAAGCCCAAAGAAAGTATAAAAACCCAGCCACTCTCAACTTCATTTTGTCAGCTGCCCAGAAACACATGTGGTTGGTGGTTCTGTTTCATAAATAAACCTCACTTTCCAATCAGCCTCCAAGTTCCTTCTTGCTTCCAATGCTCCATTATCATCATCCCAGTGCCAAAGAAGCTCTCCATCAAGGAACTGAATGATTACAGACCAGTTACTCTAACATCTGTAGTTATGAAAACCTTTAAAGGCTAGTGATGTCCCACTTGAAAACCATCATGGATCCACTGTTGGACCCCCTGCAATTTGTATACGGAGCAAATAGATCGAAGATGATGCTATTAATATGGCTCTGCATTACATTCTACAACATTTTGAATCTCCAAAGACC
This sequence comes from Thamnophis sirtalis, assembly GCF_051295495.1. Classification (NCBI taxonomy): domain Eukaryota; kingdom Metazoa; phylum Chordata; class Lepidosauria; order Squamata; family Natricidae; genus Thamnophis; species Thamnophis sirtalis. Next base: position 54,141,859 of record NW_028261392.1, on the reverse strand, counting down.
TACGCAAGGGTCCTCTTTGTAGATTTTAGTTCAGCATTCAATACCATCATACCGGACATTCTTCTAACTAAACTAAATCACCTAGCGGTACTTGAACACACTTGTAAGTGGATCACAAGCTTCCTAACAGACAGGAAGCAGCAGGTGAAGCTAGGCAAAATCACATTAGATATCTGTACAATTAGCACAGGAGCCCCCTAGGGCTGTGTGCTCTCTCCACTTCTCTTCTCTCTTTATACCAATGACTGCATCTCAAATGATCCATCTGTTAAACTACTGAAGTATTGGTCTCATTCGAGACAATGATGAAACCACATACAGACAGGAGTTTGAACAACTAGCCTCGTGGTGCAATTGGAACAATCTGAAAATGAACACACTCAAAACCATAGAAATGTGGATCGGGAGGAGCTGACATCATGACGACACGATGTGCGATTTTGGACCTCCAAGATCGCAGTTGATATTTTTGCTGCTGGACGGTCCTTTTAGACCTAAACCGTCCCAAAGAGATGGGGACAGGGAAGAATACATCCTGCTGATCTCAGGGACACCGCAAAGTCCCTGATTGATCCAGGAGAATCTCTTTTTGCCTGCCACAGAAGCACAGCACTGAAGCTGCTGAAGTTGGGACAGCTCCGGAACGGGAGGAAAACGTAAAGAGAAAATGTGTCCATCTGGTGAGGAAATCTTATTATTATAAAAGAGACTATCCCCCCCCCAAAAAAAAATTAAATCTAAATTAAATTTGAAAACAGAAGAGAGTAAGCGGCGAAATTAAGCTACATTAGACAGTGTTTTGTCCTTTTTTAAAAAATTTCTTTTACGGATGGAACTTTTGCAAATGTTTCCTATTCTTTAAATTGAATGGATTAGTTTTTCTTCTACTACTTTTTAATATTCTTTTTTTATACCTATGGATTAAAATCTTTTTCCTTATTTTTATAATGCTGGATTGAATGGTTTTTTTTTCTTTTGCTCCATTTAAGAATTTAGTTTTATTTAAGCCCGGAATATAAAGAAGATATAAAAGGAATACAAAGATGGCTGTAATAACAGAGGGAAAGGAAGTAACACTGCCACTTGGAGGCTGGAGGCTTGGAAGGCTTGGAAATATTGTCTTTTCTTTTTTCTCTTTGATCATTTGACTTTGCATTTCAAGGTTCTTCAGCTTGTTTACAGAGATTGATAGTGAGAAGAGCATGGGTTGTTTATAAAGGTGCTCTTCAGGAGCATTACTGGCAGCTGGAGTGGAATGAAAATAAAGCCTTGTCTTGAAAGATTATAAATGAACTTGCTTTAAATTTAACAAAAAGTTTTGAATGCCAGAGTGGCAGTGTTTACAAGTTGGAAGAATGGCGCAACATGGAAAAAAAACCTTAACATTGCAAAAGATTATGTTTGAAATTCAAAAATTATTAGAAATAACAGAGAAAATTGAGAAGAGATTGGAGAACATAGATCATAGAACAGTAAAAATTTGATGGAAACATTGAGGATGTTCATCAAATGAAGAAAGTGGAGGTCAGAGTTCTAAAAACTGAAGGAAAAAATAAACAAAGAGACAATAAAATTGTTGATACTGACAGTGAACTGAGCATGGTTGGAAATGGAAAGAGTGGAATATGGAAAGGGGAGATAGATGGACTGGAGCTCTACCCCAGATTTCAAAGTATAGAAGAAAAGAGAGAAGAATTGATGGAACTAAGGAGAGAAATCTTGTCAGAAGCACTAGTGATAACCAAAGATGAGCTGATCGAAGAAACAGATGGAGGGTTTTGAGGTTATAGAAGATATGCAATAAGCAATAAGTTGCGAAGAGAAGTCCATACAAAACCTACTAAGGAAATAACCAGAATACTAATGCCACAAATGGCAAGAGACAAAAGACTGCACTATTACTGGAAAGACACAAGTTGATGTAATGAAAGCTTATAATAAAAAATTAAGTCAAATTTAGTTAAATTTAGAGCATTATGTATAAAATGAAGTGATAATGGATATAGTTAAATAAATGATTGATAATGATAATAATGCATATATATGTATTGGTTTGATAAGAGGAAATTTGATATAAATTGCAAATGGTGACTACGAAAGGAGGTTTAGAAACTGTTATTAAATATAACCATTTTTTATTTAGAACATGTTATAAAGATGTAATGTTACTGGATGATATTGGGAAGAGCTAATGGAATGCTATTATGTGGTTTTGCTTTAAATCTAGAATATTTTATATAAAAGGATGTAAAAACAATTATAGTCAAATGAAGGTTGAGGTATGATTATAGTAATATATATAAATATTTTTTATTTAAAATATATGATTTGATATGAATTGTAGGTGATGACTGTGGAAGGGATGCACGGAGGTTTTTGTAACCAATAGACACACTTTCTACAATTTGTAATGGAAGATAGTTTTGTGTTTTGTGTGTGTGTCTGTGTTTTGTCTGTTTGTGTTTATTCAAAAATAAAAATATATTTAAAAACCCATAGAAATGGTGATAGACTTTAGGAGAAACCCTCCCATACTACCACCTCTTACAATACTAGACAACGAAGTATCAACAGTAGAGACCTTAAAATGGACACCTAACATCAAAAACATCATTAAAAAACCACAAAGAATATTCTTTCTGTGCCAACTCAAGAAGCTCAAACTGCCTAAGGAACTGCTGATACAGTTCTACAGAGGAATTATTGAGTCTGTCATCTGCACCTCTATAATTGTCTGGTTCGGTTCTGCAACCCAACAAGACAGACACAGACTTCAGAGGATGATCAGAACTTCAGAAAAAAAACAGTTACTGCCAACCTGCCTTCCATTGAGGATCTGTACACTGCAAGAGTCAAAAAGGGGGCCATGAAAATATTTACAGACCCCTCGCATCCTGGATACAAATTGTTTCAACGCCTACCCTCAAAACGATACTATAGAGCAGTGATGGCTAACCTTTTTTGGATCGTGTGCCAAAATAGGGGGGAGCACAGGGGGGTCGAACATGGGCATGCCCACACCCATAATGCTATGTGCCCCCCCACATGCATGCACATGCAACCAGCGCTCTCCCCATTTTAGCCTGCTTTTTTCAGTCTCCCCAGGCTGCAGATGCTTTCTAGGTGCCTGGGGCGGGCAAAACAGCCTCCCACGCTCTCCCAAAGTTCAGGAACAATGACTTCAGGTTTTCAGTAGGGCCATTTTTTGCCCTCCAGAGCCTTCAGGAGCCTTCCCTGAAGGATCAGGAGGGTGGAAACCAGCCCTACGGCAGGTTGCCCATAGGGCCATTTTTTGCCCTCTGAAGCATTCAGGCGGCTTCCCCGAAGGCTTTGGAGAGCGAAAAATGGCCCTACTGGAACCCGGAAGTTCAGGAATGTTGACTTCTGGTTTTGCTGTAGGGCCGTTTTTTCCCCCTCTGGAGCCTTCAAGAGCGTTTAGAAGGGTGAAAAACAGTCCTATGGCCAAACCGGAAGTCCATTCCCGAACTTCCGGTTTGCCCATAAGGCCATTTTTTTCAAGGAAGCCTTCAGAGGGTGAAAAACAGCCTTAAAAGAAGGCCAAAGTCAGCTGGCCAGAGTGCGCATGCACACTGGAGCTGACAGGGCAATGCCTCGTGTGCTTTAACAAATGGCTCCACGTACCATCTGTGGCACGAATGCCATGGGTTCGCTACCACGGCTATAGAGCACTGCACACCAAGACAACTAGACACTCTGCTAAACAAATAATTCCCTCGCCACTGTCAAATTATTCACTAACGCTGCATTAGTAATACTATTAGTCTTCTCATTGTTCCTATCACCCATCTCCGCTCACTTATGACAGGACTGTAACTTTGTTGCTTGTATCCTTACGATTTATATCGATATTGATTGTTTCCAGATTGCTTATTTGTACCCTATGACTATCATTAAGTGTTGTACCTTTTAATTCTTGACGAATGTATCTTGTCTTTTTATGTACACTGAGAACATATGCATCAAAGACAAATTCCTTGTGTGTCCAATCACACGTGGCCAATAAAGAATTCTATTCTATTCTATTCTATTCTATTCTATTCTATTCTATTCTATGTTTCCAGTGTCTTTCTCCCAGATTGGAACTGAACCAGATGGATATTTCTTCCAACAGTACTAAGTGGAAAGTGATATTTCTCTGATTAACAAGTAGAATTTTAAAAACAAGAAGTTTTCCTTCAAAACAGAGAAGATTTACTCCTCAGGAAAATAAAAAGAAGCACATGCCAAATGCACCCCAAAAGTAAAGGAGGAATATATTATTTATTCATCTACTTCAGAGGTGGCATTCAGCAGGTTCTGACCAGTTCTGGAGAATCGGTGGCAGACATTTTGAGTAGTTTGAAGAACTAGTAAATACTATCTCTGACTGGCCCCACCTCCTGATTTGCTGCCTCCTGAGTCCCAGCTGATCAGGAGGAAATGGGGATTTTGCAGTAACCTTCTCCTGGAATGGGGAAGGAATAGAGATTTTACAGTATCCTTCCCCTGCCACACCCACCAAGGCACACCCACAGAACCAGTAGTAAAAAAAAAATTGAATCCCACCATTCATCTACTTTAAAAAAAAGTATCTAAGAGCAGAAAAAAAAATCTTGAAAAACTTAGACCATTTCTTCATAGATAATAGATAATAAGCCCAATCAGGTTTTTGAGCACGTGCGCAAAAATAAGTCCTCCCCCCCAAATAAGTCCAATTTGAAAATATTTAACCACATGCGCAGCTGGTCCCCACCATTTGCTCAAGTTGCTTGCCATGCAAACAACACGAGGTGAGGAGGCGAGGCCAGAGGGGGGGGAAAGGGAGCGGGAAACATGCTCCAGGCACCCACATGCCCTTACCTAACGGCTTGCAAACGGCTTGCAACCCTAGGCACCATGCCCCTTCTGTCACACTAATGGCCTCTGCAAAAAGAGTGGCAGGCTCAGCAACGCACAACACAGCAGCAGCCATGAGGTGACCATGCTCACCGCCTCCTGCACCTCAAAAATAATAAGACCTCCCCAAAAATAAGGCCAAGCTCTTATTTCAGGGTTCAAAAGAAAATAAGACTTTGTCTTATTTTGGGGAAAACACAGTATACATGTGAGACCTGTGTTGACTGATTGGGAAAGAGAATCTGAGGTAATGATTAACTCAGAGAGATATATTGCCCATTAAGAAAAAGGAGTCTATTATACTATAGTTCATTAGATAGAAGAATTCAAACAAAACCACCTATATTGTATTACCTTACAATAAATAAGTGGGACCCCACTTAGGATACTGTTTTTATTTCTTGTTGCCACTTTAGAAGAATGATATTAAATAGTGAGGCCAAGGCAGCGAAGTAAATAGGTTACTGCAGCAACCAGTAAAAAGTTTTTTTGTGACAAATATTTATTTTATTTCTTTAAAAAAAAAAACACAAATATTTCGTCATTTGTCAATCATTAAGACATTGAAGTACAATTTTTTTTGTGTGTGCCCCTCCCTCCCTCCACCCCCCCAACCCCCCTCCTCCTCCCCCCCCGACTTCCCAGAACCCGTACACGGTATGGATTTTTAACTAACACAGTCTAAAATCTATTGAGAAAAAAGAGATAAAGAAATTAATGACATTCTACATTGACCTTAGCTTCTTCTTACTGAACTAACTTTTAACAGTTTAAATCATTTCTGCTTAACCTTTTGGCAGGTCCACCATATATGATAATATGTAGCATCGAGAAAACCACACCTCCCTTCCTTAACCTTTGTATCGTCTGGGTTCATTGTTAACTCCAGCTCTTTTCTCTTAATTTCCTCTTCCAGTTCTGTTCGTTTTAACCCTTGCTTATTTCTATGTGTTTTATTTATATTCATCAAGACTCCTCTCATATACGCTTAGCTTGCATCCCATACAAATTCCATAGATGTACCCTTATTCATATTCGAAACAAAATATTCAGATAGTAATTTTTTACAATCATTAATATACTTTTCATATCTAAATAAGTTTTCATTCAGTCTCCAAGACCTTCTTGCCTGCACTACCCTTCCCAACTCCATCCAAACTGGGTTATGGTCCGAAAGGACCCTAGCCGCAATCTTTGTCCTCTTGACCCTAGAAAGCAAATCATTAGTGGTTAGAATAAAATCAATCCTTGAAAGGGATTCATAGGAAGTTATATTCCTCTGCATTTCTTTCTCGCCAAATATCTCTCAATTCAAAGTCATCCATAATGTCAAAGAAAGGTTTGGGTAACTTTGCTCGCATCTTAGTATTTAGGCGGGAAATCTTCTTATCTCTCTTAGTATCTATCACTCCATTCCAGTCACCCAATAGTATACAGCTTTCATATCTTTTCTTAAGTATACAACTATACCATTCTTCTTTTCCATAGCGGAAGCTACAAAATGTTGACCAAGTTTTGAGTTGATCAAATATTTTTGATCAGTTGACTTGATATGAATTTCTTGCAAACAAATTACATTGTTCTTAAACTGTTTGAGATAATGAAATATTTTCTTCCTCTTCTGTGGAGAAATCAGTCCGTTAACATTCCATGTTAAAATCTTAGTTGTCATCTTTGGTTGGTTGAAGCATTTTTAGAGCTTCCTGCATGGCCTATTTAACCTTAGATCTAGCTCCTCCCACTGCTTCCAGATTTGTTATTGTAGTTCCTTGATCGATGGCCGATGATTGTTGATGCTGTTGCTTTTTAGCTTGTTTCTCCATACGTCTAGTAGTCATATGGCTAGGTTTTTGTTCCTTGTCTGGTGGTTGTGTAGTTTGCTGTCTATCCTGTCCTTCTTGTGGTCTTTCTCTAGGTCCAGATGGTGCAGGGTATCCGACCTTCAATATATTATAATAAAAATCTCGGGCTTTCCATACAGAGTTGAGGCGGTACCTTTGCTTATCAAATGTAAATATGATGCCAAATGGTGCATCCCATCTATACTGTATCTGACGATTTCTGAGTTCTTCGACCAAAAAAGCGTAGTCTCTCCTGGCTCTTAACATTTGAGGTGGTATCTCTTTCAAAACAATCAGGTCTTCACCGCCAATTTGAAGCTTAGTGTTATAAGATGCTTGCAGTACCATATTTCTAAGCTCCCTTGTAGTAAAATATATAACGATGTCTCGAGGAAGCTGCTTCTGCTTTGCCAGCCAGGAGTTAACGCTGTAAGCTTTGTCGATTTGCCAGTCAAGGTTGGTCCCTGGTCTTCCCATCAAGCGGTCAAAAGCTTCCAATAGAATCTGTTTCAGGTTCTCCTGTTTCTCCTCATGCAGCCCCCTTACTCTTAATGCGAACTCCATTTGTCGGTACTGTATCATAATAATTTCTTTTTCAGCATTTTCCACTTTTTGTTCCACCACCTCTGTTTTCAATGTCAAGTTAGCATTGGCATCATTAAGAACCTCTAGAGTATCTTCCATTCCAGAAATATGTTCTGTTAATACAGTTACAAGTCTCAGCATTTCGTCTCTAATTTTACCAACCTTAGCGTCAATTTTCTCATACAGCTCCTGTTTAAGTCCTTTTATTTCACTTTTGATTTCTTCTTTCATTTCTTTTATTTCCTCTTTTCTCTCCTGCTTTACCACCTCTCTATTATCTCTAAACTTATCTTCCATTTTAATTGTCTGTGCATTAAGAGCCTCGCTTAGATTGCTCAAGAAAAATTCTTTCGTTAACACATCCCCAGCAGGGGGCGTAGGAAGCGGAGGCTGCAGCTTTGTGCCAGGCACTGAGGATGTGCCCCTGGAAGTAGAGTGTGACGACTTTGAGTTAATATTTGGTTTTGAAGCCATTTCAAAATTTATCTGCCTGCAGTTAATAAAACTCTATTGCCTGAATATGCAGCTTTAAGTAAAGAGGCTGAGTTCCCCTTTTATTTTGAAGTTAAGGCTTGGCAAAACTTTCAGTGAGTAAACATTGTAACAAGACCGTTCAGCAGATTCATCACCATTTAACTTCCAGATAAGCAAGATTAATGAAGGAGTGAAATTCTTGTAAAAATGAAACTAATTAAAAAGCTTCTGCTGGCCTATTGTGAAACCAAAACAAATGATAAGCAATCTCTTTTGTTTTGAATTCTTGTGAGAATTAACAAAAAGTGTTCGTTATTACCGGAGAAACCAGCCTGCTCGGCGCCATTTTAAAAGCCTCTTAAGTAAATAATTTTTCAGAGGAGAAAAAGAAAAGAAGCTAAAATGTTGATAAACAATTATTGTCCACGCAAACGGATTCAGCTCGTGATAAGATTAAATCAAACAAAACTTTGAACTGAGTGGGGGAGACCTACTTTGTCCCGCACAAGGCAGTTTGAAGTTCCCAGCATGGACAGCCGTTCTGCCTTGGGCTAGCCCCCCTTTCCCTGCAAGCACAAAAGCTGCAAAAATCGAAGAGCATTTGCCAGCAAAACAATTTCTTCTTTCCTTCTTGCCTGAAGGATAAGAAAACCTGATAAGACGTCAGATGGAAGATCCTCTAAACAGGTACGTAGCCAGGAATTCGGAGGCAGCTGATTTTTTTACTGCCACCACCAGCAGGCTCCTCCCAGGAAGTCTCCAAAAGTTTTGACGTTGTAATTCTGTTCTCAACCCTGAAGTGGACCTGGCTGAAGCTATCTTGGCTGAACGAGCTCCCCGTGGAAATTCGGACCCTCACCACCCTCCAGGCTTTCCGCAAAGCCTTAAAAACCTGGCTGTTCCAACAGGCCTGGGGCTGATGAGTTCCTGTCCCCACTCGAATGGTGTAGCTGTTGATTGTTTTTAAAATTGTGGTGTTGTGTTGTCTGTTGTTTTTCTTTTCTTTTTTTTCCTATTTGTTCCCCACCCGCCCCCCTGACTTGGTTTGTGAGCCGCCCTGAGTCCCTCTGGGAATAGGGCGGCATAGAAATACAATCAAATCAAATCAAATCACTCTTGGAGGCTTCAGGATTGCCACACAGCAGTGGGAGGGGGAAATAGTTAGATGGGGTTTTGTAGCCAAAACAACGAAGTTTTCCTGTGGGAACCAAGGACATTCTCACAGGTGGCTGGCCAGAGAAGGAGCAAGTAACCCAGCAACCAGCCAGCACCTGGATTGGGCAGTGTGACCAGTGACTTGGGGGATAGGGAAAATTTTTACTTTTAATTAGAGAAAGCCGTGGGAAATCTCAGTTGGCTCACATCAGTTTGTACCAATATGATGTGTCCAATAAACTGTTCTTTGAGGAGCTTGAGGGCCTCGGAGTTTGTTTTCTATGGGTGCATTAGTTGAAACACTGACATCTGTTACCATACTATTAATAAGTTTGAGTTTGAGTTTGAGTTTATTGGTCTTGTATGCCGCCCACTCCCGAAGGACTCCGGACGGCTTACAATAAACAAGGGAAGGGGATAAATAAACAAAACTACACTTTAAAATACACAACAGTCACAGTTTCCGTGGGGCTGGATATTTTGAAAGCCCCCCGGCCTGCTGGAGCAGCCAGGACTTAACGGCTTTGCGGAAGGCCAGGAGGGTAGTAAGGGTCCGGATCTCCACGGGGAGGTCGTTCCAGAGGGCTGGAGCTGCGACAGAGAAGGCTCTCCCCCGGGGAGTCGCCAGCCAACATTGGCTGGCAGATGGGATCCGAAGAAGACCTAACCTGTGAGATCCAATCGGTCTATGGGAGGTAATCGGCAGGAGGCGGTCTCTCAGGTAGTCTCTCAAATAAAATTTGAGAATCAAAATGTATTTATTATTGTTATCCACATTGGATTACATTAGATTAGACCCACTCAAAAACATTTATTATTTTAGAAACATATTAAAATGTGCTTTTCATTTTTGTATTAAAGAGTTACATGTATAAAAACTAGTTGGATTTATTTATTTGATATTACATTTTTTGTGTAATGCAAGTTACTATTTCCAACAAAGTGTATTTTATTACACTTCAATTACATTATACCATTGTTCAATATGCAATTGGAGGAATAATTAAATGTATTTGTTGGAAATAATAAATAATGTCACAAGTTCTATTTCTTTTACTAGAAAATGTGTATTTCTAATAAAAGAAATAGAAACTAGAGCTTATTATGTTTATTTATTTTTCACATTTTTGAACCTGGTTCAAACTTCACATGACTTCACATTATGCTGATTTTCTTTCAAGAACTTCTAATCAGGATTAGATACTGTATATCTAACTGTATCCTTTTCTTGTAAGGCTTCATCTCCTAGCTTAAGAAAGTGTAGACTCTTGAAACTGAGTATTTCAAAAAGAAGCTTCTATTAAGTAGAATGGAAATCATTAAGTTGAAAGCAACATCTGAATCCCCTTAGGCAATGCAAGTAGAATTAAAGTAGTAGTGACCCCTCCCATTAGTTAGAATGCAGATTTTAGCCAATACACAAGTGTGAAGATGTTTCCTTTATCAACTGCCCTGAGAACCGAATAAACGTACATTCCCATGGCTATCTTCCATTAGACATTAAAGTGAACCATCCCACATGGCCATCATAAACATTCCCCCAAAAGGTGAGGGGATCTCAAGGCGCTTCGGCGCCAGGAAACCAGTTGTAAAATATCAGTTGTCACAGGCACTGCTAATAAATCAACTCCAAGGCCCCCCTCCTCCCATTTGAATGGCAGTATCACTTTTAGGGATCTGACAGACCTACAGATTCAGAGAAAACTCACTCGTAGCTGTTCTCACCACTGGCCATTTCAGAGTAGACTTTCAGTTGCTTTCCTTATGCTAAATTCCTTCAAGCAAAAGGCATGGGGGTTTGTGATGCTGTTTCTGTTGTAGTTTAGAAATGTTGCCATATAGAATAAAAGACTGGGTGACAATTGTGATTTCTAAAATTATGTGTATATTTCTATTCTTGGGATACTATAAGTGGAGCAACTGGATCAAATCAAGTGGCTTGGGAGAAGATATAAAAATCATCAGTGGAGCTGGTTATCCAAGGATGATATTTCTTTTGAGCAATAATATCAAGGTAAATGGTGGATTGGCATTAGATTTCCTTCTGTGACAGAATGTTCAGTGACAGAATATATGGGATACCAATGAAAGTGGCATGTGGAAGACTGGATGGAGACAGTCAGAATAAACCATCGAGAAAGGCAGAGAGACTTAATGGCAACGTTAACTGCATAGGTGGAATTGGATCTCCAATACGTTTGGTATTGGAGATTTGAAGACAACAAAGGCTCAGTGTGAAAATGATTCAAGATTCTATTCTCTAAAAACATTATCTAAAAACATGATAGTGGGCGCACCGCGGTTCGCCCACATTACACCTATCCTCCGCGAGCTGCACTGGCTACCTGTAGGTCTCCGGGTGCGCTTCAGGGTATTGATGACCACCTTTAAAGCACTCCATGGTAGTGGATCTGGATATTTGAGAGACCGCCTTCTGCCGATCACCTCCCTCCGACCGATTAGATCGCACAGGCTGGGCCTCCTCCGAATTCCATCCGCCAGTCAATGTCGACTGGCGACTACACGGAGGAGAGCCTTTTCTGTTGCAGCTCCGACCCTGTGGAACGAGCTCCCCATTGAGATTTGTACCCTCACCACCATCCAGACCTTCCGCACAGCCCTCAAGACCTGGCTCTCCCAGCAGGCCTGGGGATAGGTTTCCAATTTACCCGCCCGAGTGCTGACTGTTGAATGCATGTTGTGGTTTATCATTTTATTTTGTTCACTATTGTTTGTCTCTTGGTACTGCACCCCCTCCCCTTGTGATTGTAAGCCGCCCTGAGTCCCCTCAGGGAGAAGGGCAGCCTATAAATCTCAATAAAATGTAAATGTAAATGTAAATTAACCAGGGGAACCCGGAGGTTTCGTGATGGAACGGCAGCAGGAATAGCGAGCTCCGAGGAGACTCACGAAAACTCCAGCCAGCGAACCATCGTCGGGAGGCCTTTTTGGTCAGAACCATCCTGGAGGGACGGCGAAGAAAGAGAGGCATTCTTATGACCATGAGGAACAAGGGAAGCTCCTCAGCAGGTCCAGAACAATTTCTCTAAGTCTGGCAGTGGAAATGGCGGCCATCTTCAATGACTGCTCTGAAGCCGCAACATCCGGATTAAGTTTTGAGCAGGAGCGGTGAGCAGAAGGAGTGTGGAGACCTGGAAGAAAGCTGGCCAAGCCAAGGGTAAAGGAAAACATTTTATTTGAATCTTTAAAAAATGTTTAGGACAATTAAAAGTAGTGGCTAAGCAGCATTCAAAAAACAAAAAGAGGGGGAAAGAAGCGGGGGAAATGGCAACTGCCCAAGAAGTTTGCAGCTAAAATATTTGAAACCTGAACTGTTAGAGAATAAAAGAGGAAGAAAAGATATAAGGAGAAAACAGAAAGACTTATACTGAGTGGATTGAAATTTTTGATTCTTGAAACCATTGAAAAATATTGATCTGACTGGTTGGGGTATTGTAAATGCCATCTACTGGAGGGAAGGGAGTACAACAACATCTGGCAACAAATAATAGTGGAAAATTTCAACCTTGAATACAAAGTACGGAAAAGATAAGTGGAAAAGCTCAAAGGAACATACAGCTTGTCTTTGTTGTTTTGGACTTTGTTCTTGTTGTGAGTGAGAAAGAAAATCAAGAGTTTGAAATAGACTGATTGTCGGCCTCTGCTTTGCTTGCTTGCTTTCGGCTGCAATGGAAACGGGGGCAGGGGGCATGCTATTTGGGGTGGGAATAAATGGTGCAGGTGTGATTGTTAAAAAGGGAGTTTTGTTCTCACCATCTTCTGCGCATGCTGATGGCCGATATTGGGATCTGGTCAAGGCCAACCAACCTGATGTTGGTTCTTGGAGATGCAACCCACATGACACCTAAGGGAGTTGCAGATTAGGCAATGAGGTGGGGCTTGTTGAAGGGAGGGGGTTGGGCAAATGTTTGATATGTATGATTTCATGCTTTTCTGACTCAGACCTTGCTTTACTTCACTGCTATCTATTCATAACCAGTAAAAGTACTTTTAATTCCACAAACAATGGAGTTGGGAGATTTCTTTCTTGATTAATGAAGGAGGCATGCCTGAAACTGATTTACCTGGGGATTAGATATTATAGCTGGAAAATTTGGGAACAAGAGACAGACTCAATTAAATGTGGTAAAATACAAAATATTAAAAATTTATTAAAACTGTTAAATTTGAACACGGAAGGTGAGATGTTTGAAGAAATACTTGAAATGTTGCAAAATGCATGCTCAACACTAAAAGGTATTAAAGAACCAGAAAAAAACACTGAAATATACAGAACAAGATGGTGGAAAGGAACTGATAAAGGGAAATGCAAAAGGGAAGCAAAAGACTAATAGGAAGGGGGAAATTTGAAAATAAAAGTCAGCTAGGCAATCACTGAGATTTTCAGAGATATAAAAAATAACAGAGAGAGAAAGGAAAATACTATCCAAAAAAAGAAAAACCTAAAAGCAAAAGGAGAAATAGCGGGAAGCAAAACAGAGGAAAACAAGGAGGGTTACTCAAAGAAATAATAGAAGAATGATAGGGAAAAGTCAAAAGACATACAAAAGGGAAAAAAAGAAGAAAAGAGGGAACCTAAGTGTAGGAGATAAAAAAAGAAAGAGAAAACTCAAGGAAAATAAACATTAAACTTTAAAAAGAGCAAGGGATGAGTTAAGGGAAAATGGTTAGGTAAAGGAAAAGATAAAAAAGAGAGACATTGATAAAAAGGATATATTTTGATATTGTGGATGTTACACAAAATAAGACATTATTGTTAAGTGTGGATAGCCAATTAAGTAAAATGCTTGTTATATTAAAATGGAATTTGATTATATAAGCTGCATATAGAAACTAGAAATAACAAATGGAAAATGAAATGACAATCCTTGGTATTCATTTTTACGTAAGGGGGAAAAATGATTTTGTCTATGTGTTAAGAAAAATTTAAACTTATGATGGAAAATTTGGAAAGGAAATGTGGGGCTGAAATTGGAAATGATGTGATGGTATTCATTTTTATGTAAGGGAGTGATGTGATTAACTATGTTCAATAAAGAATGTAAAAGGGAGGGGGAGAAACCCAGTCAATACTTTGTTTGTAAAGAGGTTTTAAAATTTGTAACAAAATATAAAAAATATATTGCAAAAAAACCCCCATTAGACCATAAGCTCTACTATAGGAAAAAATAGAGAGCAACAGCAGAAAGAAAGAAAAACTTTTTTAAAAAATCAGGCATGGGGAGAACTAAAGAGATGAACTATAGATAGGGTGAGCACAAAGATGAAAAGGAGGACTGGGGTGACATGATAATAGTGTTCCAATGTTTGAGGGGCTGCCACAAAGAAGAGGGGGGTCACATCAGGGGTGGGTTCCTGCCAGTTCTAACCTCTTCTATAGAAGAGGTTCCACAAATCTACAATGCTGTTTAGAACCAGTTCCAGCTCCCTCCCACTGCCCGTCCGCACATCATCAAGATGAAGAGCCAGAGGAGGAATTCTGGGAGTTGAAGTCCACAAGTCTTAAAGCTGTCAAGTTTGAACACCCTCGGGTTTTTTTCTAAAGGGTTAGGGGTTCAAGGGTCTTGTAACTTGGCAGCTTTAAGACTTGCACACTTCAATGCCAGAGTTCCTGAGCCAACATTTTGGTGGCTAAGCAAAAGCGTTGCTAAGTGAGTTTCACCACATTTTATAAGTTGGCCACGCCCACCCAGTCACATGGCTGGCAAGCCACTCCCACCTGGTCACATGGCCAGCAAGCCACTCTCACAAAACAGGCCACACCTACCGATGAGGTTCTAAAAAATTTTGAACCCCACCACTGGGGTCAACCTATTTTCCAAAGCACCAGAATGCAAGACAAGAAACAATGGATGAAAACTAATCAAAGAAAGAAGCAACCTAGAACTAAGGAGAAATTTCCTGACAATGAGAACCATTAACCAGTGGAACAGCTTGCCTTCAGAAGTTGTGGATGCTCCATCGCTGGAGGCTTTTAAGAGGAGACCAGGCAGCCACTCATCTGGAATGCTATAGCATCTCCTGCCTGAGCAGTGGGTTGGACTAGAAGACCTCCAAGGCCCTTCTAACTCTGTTGTTCTGTTAATGAATAAGAACTGTGTTACATGTAAGACAAATCAAGAAATTAGGCTAAACAAGGATAAAAGGCTATGGATCTTGGAAAAAGTAGATGAGACAAAACAAATAGATCAAACCAGGTCCAAAAAAGACTGGCAGAAAAAAGGTTGAATCCTTCACTCTGCCTGAACTAATATATAAAACTTGAAATACTAAAATCAGAGTGACATTTGTCTAAAGCCCTCTGATAGACAATATTTACAGAGGAGGAAGCCTCCTTGTGGTTATTTAAGACATTGCAAAGCCACTGAATCCCCAAGTTACATTCTTATCTCTTCAAAGCAATGACTATTCACACATTTGAGGCTTTGCACAGCCCTAATTTTTGGAAACAGATGCTCTACCAAGACTACCGTATTTTCACCCATATAACCCGCCCACGCAAATAACCCACCCACGCAAATAACCCGCAGGTTTTCAGGATCGTGTAAAATATTTTACGTATACCCCGCCCACTTTTATACCCCGCAGGGGGGCGCTGTGCATATTAAAAACGCATATAACCCGCGGGTTATATGGGTGAAAATACGGTAGGTGGGTTGTCTGAAATTGAATGTCACATCTTCTGCTGCCATTGGGTGTTTTGGACTGCAGATACTGATAGTTGGGTATCAGTTAGCCAACTGTGACCTTTTCTTCTAGTTTTCCCAGTGTGGTCTGCAAATTTGTACAGGGTCTGCCAATCCTGCTTGATTCTAAAGTCAAGCAGATTCTAGCAGACAACAGAAACATGGCCACTTTTCTCCACTTCTGATATGTTACACTTAACGATTTAACTCAACTTCTGATTCCATCCCTAGAGGAAGGCTCTGGTGGAATTGTTTCATTGGCCCACAGAGATTACTTTGCTTAATCTGAATGTTGCACAAAAAAAGTTATACAAGTTAAGCAATTTAAATGTGGTAGTGCGTCAATCCAAGAGGTGAAATGGGACTGTATTCTGGCCCTCTTCTCTTCAATATTTAACTTAACAGAAACATAGCTGGGTTATTCTATGATGAAGTAGCCATTCCCACTTAAATTAAACAAGAATAAAACTTGCCATTTGTTAAACCTTGTTTTTTATCTTGGAATATATCTATACATCTACATCTACATCTACATCTACATCTACATCTACATCTACATCTACATCTACATCTACATCTACATCTACATCTACATCTATAATCTATCTATCTATCTATCTATCTATCTATCTATCTATCTATCTATCTATCTATCTATCTATCTATCTATCTATCTATATCTATCTACCTATCTATCTATCATATATATATATATATATATATATATATATATATATATATATATGTATATGTATATGTATATGTATATGTATATGTATATGTATATGTATATGTATATGTATATGTATATGTATATGTATATGTATATGTATATGTATATGTATATGTATATGTATATGTATATGTATATGTATATGTATATGTATATGTATATGTATATGTATATGTATATGTATATGTATATGTATATGTATATGTATATGTATATGTATATGTATATGTATATATGTTATATTTGTGCTGATAAATAAATAAAGGGAGATTAGTATAGATCTATTTCAAGCTATTTAGCTCTCATCAGCTAACCATACCCTTACTGGGAATCGAGCCTGTGCTGTATTGCCTCTAAGGCAGATGTATTAACCATTGAGCCACAGAGCTCGACTCCTTACCTAAATAAAATCTAATAAAATCTAATATATATATAAAATGAATTTTGTTAGAGACATATATACTATAAATGAATATCATATTGCAGTTGCAAGAGCGGTAGTATTGTTGTTTGGATTGCTGTCGAGCTACATGGATATAACCTAAATTGCTTCATGACTTCCTGTAAAATGCCAAATAAGTTTATTAAAATATGCTAAGGGCATCATCCTAAAATATTTAAGCAAAGTGAACTGATATAAGAATGTGTCTGATCACCTTTTCTCCACTTCTGATATGTTACACTTAACGATTTAACTCAACTTCTGATTCCATCCCTAGAGGAAGACTCTGGTGGAATTGTTTCATTGGCCCACAGAGATTACTTTGCTTAATCTGAATGTTGCACAAAAAAAGTTATACAAGTTAAGCAATTTAAATGTGGTAGTGCGTCAATCCAAGAGGTGAAATGGGGCTGTATTCTGGCCCTCTTCTCTTCAATATTTAACTTAACAGAAACATAGCTGGGTTATTCTATGATGAAGTAGCCATTCCCACTTAAATTAAACAAGAATAAAACTTGCCATTTGTTAAACCTTGTTTTTTATCTTGGAATATATCTATACATCTATATCTATATCTATATCATCTATATCTATATCTATATCTATATCTATATCTATATCTATATCTATATCTATATCTATATCTATATCTATATCTATATCTATATCTATATCTATATCTATATCTATATCTATATCTATATCTATATCTATATCTAATCTATATCATCTATCTATCTATCTATCTATCTATCTATCTATCTATCTATCTATCTATCTATCTATCTATCTCTATCTATCTATCTACCTATCTATATATCATATATATATATATATATATATATATATATATATATATGTATATGTATATGTATATGTATATGTATATGTATATGTATATGTATATGTATATGTATATGTATATGTATATGTATATGTATATGTATATGTATATGTATATGTATATGTATATGTATATGTATATGTATATGTATATGTATATGTATATGTATATGTATATGTATATGTATATGTATATGTATATGTATATGTATATGTATATGTATATGTATATGTATATGTATATGTATATATGTTATATTTGTGCTGATAAATAAATAAAGGGAGATTAGTATAGATCTATTTCAAGCTATTTAGCTCTCATCAGCTAGCCATACCCTTACTGGGAATCGAGCCTGTGCTGTATTGCCTCTAAGGCAGATGTGTTAACCATTGAGCCACAGAGCTCGACTCCTTATCTAAATAAAATCTAATAAAATCTAATATATATACAAAATGAATTTTGTTAGAGACATATATACTATAAATGAATATCATATTGCAGTTGCAAGAGCGGTAGTATTGTTGTTTGGATTGCTGTCGAGCTACATGGATATAACCTAAATTGCTTCATGACTTCCTGTAAAATGCCAAATAAGTTTATTAAAATATGCTAAGGGCATCATCCTAAAATATTTAAGCAAAGTGAACTGATATAAGAATGTGTCTGATCACCTTTTCTCCACTTCTGATATGTTACACTTAACGATTTAACTCAACTTCTGATTCCATCCCTAGAGGAAGACTCTGGTGGAATTGTTTCATTGGCCCACAGAGATTACTTTGCTTAATCTGAATGTTGCACAAAAAAAGTTATACAAGTTAAGCAATTTAAATGTGGTAGTGCGTCAATCCAAGAGGTGAAATGGGGCTGTATTCTGGCCCTCTTCTCTTCAATATTTAACTTAACAGAAACATAGCTGGGTTATTCTATGATGAAGTAGCCATTCCCACTTAAATTAAACAAGAATAAAACTTGCCATTTGTTAAACCTTGTTTTTTATCTTGGAATATATCTATACATCTATATCTATATCTATATCATCTATATCTATATCTATATCTATATCATCTATATCTATATCTATATCTATATCTATATCTATATCTATATCTATATCTATATCTATATCTATATCTATATCTATATCTATATCTATATCTATATCTATATCTATATCTATATCTATATCTATATCTATATCTATCTATATCTATATCTATATCTATATCTATATCTATATCTATATCTATATCTATATCTATATCTATATCTAATCTATATCATCTATCTATCTATCTATCTATCTATCTATCTATCTATCTATCTCTATCTATCTATCTACCTATCTATATATCATATATATATATATATATATATATATATATATATATATGTATATGTATATGTATATGTATATGTATATGTATATGTATATGTATATGTATATGTATATGTATATGTATATGTATATGTATATGTATATGTATATGTATATGTATATGTATATGTATATGTATATGTATATGTATATGTATATGTATATGTATATGTATATGTTATATTTGTGCTGATAAATAAATAAAGGGAGATTAGTATAGATCTATTTCAAGCTATTTAGCTCTCATCAGCTAGCCATACCCTTACTGGGAATCGAGCCTGTGCTGTATTGCCTCTAAGGCAGATGTGTTAACCATTGAGCCACAGAGCTCGACTCCTTATGTAAATAAAATCTAATAAAATCTAATATATATACAAAATGAATTTTGTTAGAGACATATATACTATAAATGAATATCATATTGCAGTTGCAAGAGCGGTAGTATTGTTGTTTGGATTGCTGTCGAGCTACATGGATATAACCTAAATTGCTTCATGACTTCCTGTAAAATGCCAAATAAGTTTATTAAAATATGCTAAGGGCATCATCCTAAAATATTTAAGCAAAGTGAACTGATATAAGAATGTGTCTGATCACCTTTTGTGTTATGCTCATGTAAATTGGTTGTTAGTCTGATCAGAGCAGGATAAGATTAAGGATATTTTATTATGCCTCCACTGAACAACAATCATGTTGTTATGCTTCCAGTCTTTAAAGAGAATCCGAAGTGGAGTATGTTCTTTTCCAATAGGAACTTCAAAAATAGAGAATTTATCTTTAAAAGTCAGAAATGCTAACCTCTACACAAACAAATATAACATTATTTTTTCCTTCCCATCTGAGGACTTGCTATTTAGTTCTGCCTCATTCTTGAGAATAACATTTGAGGGATCTGGAGAAAAAAAATGATCTGGGAACCCTCTTTTACAGTCCAAACTTGACTTCATATATTTTGACTTAAAAAAAAACTTTGTTGCTGCAGGTATAAGCTGAATATTTGTGTGCTGACAAAATGAAGTGATGGCAGCTGCCCTCTTTGGGGTATTTTGCACTGAGTAAATTAATTTTGTATTGCTTGATACTGAAGACAGAGGATACTTAAAATACTGAACTTGTTAGAGAATGTATGGACTGCAGATGTATCTGACCAACAAGCTGAAAACTCTACTGAGTTAGTGAAATGATAGCGGCATTATCTGCTCTAACTGAGATACCTTAGAACAGGGATCTCCAACCTTGGCAACTTTTAGACTTGTGTACTTCAACTCCCAGAATTCAACTCCCAAAGTTTTGGGAGAATTTTTTTGTATTTAAGAAAAAATAACTAATTTTTTTCTCTGCATAATGCTTGACTCTTTGATTTGGAAATGTTGCACAAGATGTAGCTCACAGACCATTTTTGGATAAAGTGAATAAAAAAATGCCTAGCTTCCAGTCCTCTAATTTTGGCTTTCAAGTCATTGTTTTCTAAACGTTAGTAAGAACATTAAGCACACAATTTAATAATTTGATACATGTCCTAATATACAATTTGTCTAAGTTTTTTTTCTTGTGACTTTATTTTCAGCAAATAAGAATACTTGAGGTAGATAATGCTTGTTTAGCAACTTCCTTGGACATCAACCGTTCAGTTACAACACTGATTAAAAGTAATTTTACAACCAATTCCCACATTTATAACTTTTGCAGGGACTGACATGTTTTTGCCACTAATCAGTAGGCATTTTCCTGTGCCTGACCCATTTTTTTATTCCAACTCCCAAGCAGCAGAAAAATTACCTAAACTTCTTGAGCCGCTTTTTTCTGCAGCAGGGGGCTTCCCTAAAGCCTGTGCTAACCGCAAGTTAACAAGCTCACTTTGTGGGTTTATTTAATCAGAATCCATTTGCCAGCTTGCAGCTGCTGTATGAAATTGACCAGACCCTAATCAGTTTCACACTGAAAGCTTTTTTAAGCTCTTAAACTGCTGCAGCGGAATATGCTATGCAAACAGGTGCCACCACATTCCTTTTGATGTGTATTTGCCATTGTGTGCCTTATTCTTATAATCCCTTCCTCTCCAATGAATGTAAATAAACATTATTCCTCTTCTTGCTAATTATCGTAGTGTTGGGGTGAGCATTGCAAAGGGTGGGGGGAAAGCACTATATCATTTGCCTTTTACCTGACCTTCTAATGAGTTGAATTCTACATATTCTTCCATTTGTTCACATCTCTTTGGGTCTTATCTTTCTGATACTGTGAAGCAAAGGCGCAATCACGGTTTTTCACTAGCAACCACTTCATTTAATAGCCACGTTGCTGGTCCCAATTATGGTCACAAAATGAGGACTACCTGTTTAGCCCCTAGTTGCTTTTTTACTGGAAGCAAAGCTTTGGTAATTGTGATAAATATTGGAAATCAGGAAACTTGAGATTATTCCTAAAAAAAGGAAGACTGCATTCTTATGTCCCCTTCATAGATTACTGACTTATCGTAGCGAAGCGGCTTGTGTAGCTCAGTGAAGCTATGGGCTATGCCGTGTAGGGCCACCCAAGACGGACAGGCTATAGCAGAGAGCTCTGACAAAACATGATCCACTGGAGAAGGAAATGGCAACTCAATGGCAAGATTGGAAAAGGTCAGTTTACATTCCAATTCCAAAGAAAGCAAATGCCAAAGAATGTTCAAACTATCGCACCAGTGTACTAATTCCGCACGCTAGTAAAATTTTGCTCAAAATCCTACAAACTAGGCTCCAGCAGTATGTGGATCGAGAACTAACAGAAGTACAGGCAGGATTTCAAAGAGGCAGAGGAATTAGAGATCAAATTGCCAAAATACGCTAGATAGCAATAGCAATAGCAGTTAGACTTATATACCGCTTCATAGGGCTTTCAGCCTTCTCTAAGTGGCTTACAGAGTCAGCATATTGCCCCCACAATCTGGGTCCTCATTTCACCCACCTTGGAAGGATGGAAGGCTGAGTCAACCCTGAGCCGGTGAGATTTGAACCGCCGAACTGCAGATAACAGTCAGCTGAAGTGGCCTGCAGTACAGCACTTTAACCACTGCGCCACCTCGGCTCTTCATGGATCATGGAGAAAGCTGAGGAGTTCCAGAAAAACATCTACTTCTACTTCATTGACTATGCTAAAGCCTTTGATTGTGTGGATCACATCAAATTGTAGCAAGTTCTTAGAGGTGGGAGTACCAGACCATCTTATTTGTTTCTTGAGAATCCTATATGCAGGTCAAGAAGCAAAAGTGAGAACTGGACATGGAACCACTGCTTGGTTCAAAATTGGAAAGGAGTCCAGCAAGGTTGTATACTGTCGCCCTACCTATTTAACATATGTAGAGCACATGAGAAAGGCAGGGCCAGATGAATCAAAAATTGGAATTAAGATTGCCAGAGAAATATCAACAACCTCAGATATGCAGATGATACCACTCTAATGGCAGAAAGTGAAGAGGAACTAAAGAGCCTCTTGATGCAGGTGAAGGAGTGCAAAAGTTGGCTTGAAATTTAACATTAAGAAAACTGAGATCATTGCATCCAGCTCGTTCAACTCCCGGCAAAAAGATGGGAGAGAAATGGAGGTAGAGACAGTTTTTATTTTCCTGGACTCCAAGATCTCCGCAGATGGGGACTGCAGCCAAGAAATTAAGACGCTTGCTCCTGGGGAGGAAAGCTATGGCAAATAGTACAGCATACTAAATAGTACAGCATACTAAAAAGCAGAAACATCACCCTACCAACAAAAGTGCATATAGTTAAGGCTATAGTTTTCCCAGTTGCAATATATGGCTGTGAAAGTTGTACCATAAGAAAGGCTGAGCACCAAAGAATTGAAGCCTTTGAACTATGGTGCTCGAGAAGACTCCTGTGAGTCCCTTGGACTGCAAGACGATCAAACCAGTCAGTCCTAGAGATCAACCCTGACTGCTCTTTAGAAGGCCAGATCCTGAAGCTGAAACTCAAATACTTTGGCCACCTAATGGGAAAGAAGGACTCACTGGAGAAGAGCCTAATGCTGAGAAAGATTGAGGGCAAAAGAAGGGGATGACAGAGAACGAGGTCGCTGGATGGAGTCACCAAAGCAGTAGGCATGAGCTTAAATAAACTCCAGAGGATAGAAGACAGGAAGGCCTGGAGGAACGTTGTCCATGGGGTTGCGATGGGTAGGACATGACTTCGCAACTAACATTCTTATGTAACAAAGATTCCCGATGAATCTGCAAATTCAGAAGCCCTATCCCACACAAATCTATTGGAGCAAGCACATCACTCAGTTCTATCAGAACTTACTGAGATCCTAGGGAGAAATTGGCCACAAACTTTCACTTAAGAATCTATGGACAACTGAATATGTTGTTTTTATAGCAATTCTTATGTCTTTCGGGTCTCTGTTCAAAGTTGATTTGAGTTGTCACAGGGCAGATTTATCTTTGTCCTGACTGGCCAAAATTAATTATATATTCAACATTGAAAGTAAATATTTGATAGTGCAACAGTGTCACTTAGTGGGCAAACATAGGATTCTTTTTTTAGCAAATATAATGGTACATCTATGACTGAAAAGATGAGTGGAGAATATCTACTATAGCTGGCTGACACTGCAAAAAATGTGATGATGTATTAGAAATAATTAAAATAAGTGAAGCATTTCTCATTTTTCATATTAGGCCAATCTGATCACTTCTGAATACAATTACATAATTATTACGAAATAGTCAGTTTAAATCCAATTTTTCATAAGGTTATCATTCAGATCTGAATTTAACTGGAAACAGATCACAGGGCTGCTGTGAAGACAAATAGAAAAGAGCATGGTGTACCTAGCCTTGAGTTCTTAACTGCAGGGTAGAATAGAAAAACTAACACATAAACAGCTAATAACATAAATCATGTTTTTTTGGATATACAGTACAATGGAGATTCTCATTTAAAACTTTTAATGCATTTGAAATTAGTCTTTAAATTTAAATCTGGAACTGTCTTGAAAGTGATACAAGACTAGCTTTACAATCCCAGGGTTTCAAATTCTACTTGCCCAACTCAGAAAGTGCTATGAGAAAGGAGACCAGACAGCAGCATGGCATGACAAAACCGCGCTCGTCAAAATAGCAGTGATAAAACCGCATCGCTAAAGCCGCGACGTCATCACCGCCGCGACAACAGCGTGGCGACAGAAGGGCGCTTTAAAACAGCGCGGCGGCAAAAAGCCGATTTAAATTAAGGTAAGGGTTAGGATTATGTTTAGGGGTTAGGTTTAGGGTTAGGTTAGGCTGAGTGCTTCGGAAGGCGCGGATTTGCCCTCCGCCTTTATGTCAGCGCGGTAAGGTCGCATTTGCTTTAGCGATTTGGACAGCGCGGATTAGCACTCGCGCTTATGTCTCCGCAGATAAGGGCTTCGTGGTATTGTGGTGGAACCAGACAGCAGATATGTGTCTACAGAAGTTCCCTTCCTACTGAAGCACCCTATCCTTCCAGGAAAGAGTAAAAGCCTGGAACTCTGGAGAACTACCGATGCAGTTAGTATGATTGTCTTCTTACATTGCAGCTGTATTGTTCAGTTGTAAACTATCTAACCTAAAAATCACAAAGCAGGATTCCCCACTTCAAGCAGGGTTTTATTGATATTTCTTACTTGAATAAAGGCATTTGTCTATGTATGCAATCACAAAAACATTAAAATGAGTATAACAACTACATTTTATGGACATTTATTGAATATAATCTTTATTAAAATGCTGAATTTGGGGTTGCTAATTAATATTGAGCTAAAGATTTCTTTAGATACAATTAACAAGTTTTATTTAAAAAATGGTCCATGTTATATTCTTCATAAACACATCACCATTAATACATCAGAGATTATCAAATTTGGTTTTTATTATGTAAAAAAATGAAACATGCAGGTTAGTGAGTCTTAACTTTTATTTTTTAGCAGGTTTCTAAATCATCATATGTAAACTCTCAATCAGAAACATGATGCCAGTGGGCACTTTTGCTCATACAAGTCATTCAGAGGATGTTCATAGGACCCCAAACTTCAAGATTAAAAATTCCTAGCAGAGCATGGTGTGTTCACTGAAATGTTTACAAGGTTTTCTGCAAAAATCTTGTAGGATTTAGTAATCTCCTGAGATTTGGGCTGTTAAAATAATTGGTGCTACAGGAATTGTCTATAACAGTATGCAGAAGATCTTGAAATTTAAAAAAATTCAATGGCCAATATTTGTTGCTGAAAATTCAAGTGATTTTTTTTTTACAATGTAATTTAAAAAAAAACATTCTAACAGAGAAAATGTTGGGTTAGGGTTTATAAACTTTTAGATTCACAAATCTTTATTATATGACTAAAAAAATTTATAAATATATGACCATTTGTAAGGTACTATTATTATCCAATGAAAGCAAATTCAAGTTCACATCTCTTAATTTAAGAAAATATTAACATAATGGAAAACAGAAAATAGTCATTTGACAATTTGTAAGCTCTACAATTCTTGCACTTAAAAGGCTACTCCATATTTTTAGCTCAAGAAAATGATGTAAAATAATTAAAATTACAATATCAAAAAAGTCCAGTTAACTGAGCAATTTTGTCTTCTCTGGATGATATGTAGCTGTTCACTGTCTTGGCCAGATTTTCATGATATTTCTCCAAGCCAATCCTCAAGCTGAGGTAGATCTCCTTAAAGAGGTAGAAGATTAGCAGACATTATTTTTTTATAAGAGACATGAGATCTACACACACACAAACACACACACACACACACCCTTAAGTGATGTATATACTGGACCATGGTCTGTAGTATGTTCATGATTGACTTCTCGGAAGGGATGGGCTATACCTTTGAAAAACTGGAAATAATATTTTCAGAAAATGACTGGCTCAACTTATCAGGAGAGCTTTAAACTAAAATTGAGGGGAGAGTCAGACATAAAGATCTCAAGTGCTATATATACATGCACAAAGTCTGGGTAACAAACACGATGAATTTGAACTATTAATACATGAAGGTAGATATGATATAGTTGGAATAACAGAAATTTGGTGGGACGAAAACCATGGCTGAAACATACTGATAGAAGGATACAAACTGTTCAAAAAAAAAGCCAGACCCCATAAAAGAGGTGGAGTTGCAATGTTATTATTATTATTATTTATTAAATTTATAGGCTGCCCAATCCCAGAGGACTCGGGGCGGCTAATGTATGTAAAGGACCACTCCATTGCTACAGAAATGCATGAAACAGAAGACGAAAACCTCCTACAATGCATATAGGTCAATATAAAAGAAAAAAAGAATGACATGGCCATAGGTGTATACTATAGGCCACCCAATCAAGCGGAAAAAATAGATGCTCTCAATTGGAAGACTGATTCTGCACCAAGTGAAAAATCAAATAAGATCCTAACCAATCTAGTTGACAACTTTGTTGTCCAAAAGGTAGAGGAGGAACTAGAAGGACAAACAGAGAAGAAGTTATAGAGGGAGTTGAAACTGCAGGAACCTTGGGTGACAGTGATCATGTCATACTAGAATTCAACATAACACAAACACAAGCAATAGAACATAATGATACCAGAGTCTTAGATCCTCCTTGGTCCAAAGTCCTCTTTTCTGATGACAGCAACTTTTGCCAAAAGCACTAAAACCTGGTTCAATGGCCGTGGGATTACTGTGCTTGATTGGCCTCTCCATTCTTCCTCCAAATTCTGGGTCCTTGGTTTCCAAATGAGATGCAAAAGTTGCTCTCATCAGAAAAGAGGACTTTGGACCACTGAGCAACAGGACTTTGGACCACTGTGTTTCATTAAGACCAGGATCAATGCAGCCGTCTACCAGGAAATTTTGGAGCACTTCATGCTTCCTTCCGCAGACGAGCTTTATAGGAATGCTGACTTCATTTTCCAGCTGCCCACTGCCAAAAGCACCAAAACCTGGTTCAATAACCGTGGGATTACTGTGCTTGATTGGCAAACAAACTCTCTTGACCTGAACCCCATAGAGAATCTATGGGGCATTGCCAAGAAAAAGATGAGAGACATGAGACTGAACAACGCAGAAAAGCTGAAGGACGCTATTGAAGCATCCTGGTCTTCCAAAACACTTCAGCAGTGCCACCAGGCTGTTAGCTTCCATGCCACGCCACATTGAGGCAGTAATTGCTGCAAAAGGGGCCCAAACCAAGTACTGAGTACATATGCATGCTTAGAGTTTTCAGAGGTCCGATATTGTTCTATGTACAATCCTTGTTTTATTGCTTGCATGTAATGTTCTAATTTCCTGAGATGGTGGATTTGGGGTTTTCATGAGCTGTATGCCATAATCATCACAATTATGACAAATCTTGCTTTGCATGTAATGAGTCTTATCTCATATATTAGTTTCACCTTTTAAGTTGCACTACTGAAATAAATGAACTTTTGCATGATATTCTAATTTTTCGAGTTTCACCTATGCATATATTCATATACAGTATATGATAGGAATATATACATACTCTGTAGTATCAGAATTCAATAGTGTCGACTTCCTGGATAAGTTTTTGAATGATTTTTTTATTGTGCTGTTTAAATCACATTTGGGTATTATGCTATGCTAATACTCAGCAAATGAATGCCTGGATAAAGCCGGCCAATGTTACTCAGATGATAGCTGCCTACTTGACACGCTCAGTGTCAATGTCTGCAGGGAGCGAAGCCAATGAATATACAGTCCTATACATAAAAGCTTTCACTCTGCAGATAACATTAGCAGCTGGATAACATCATGCCTGAAGGAACTTTAACAAAAGCCATATCAGCAGGCGTGTCTGCTGCACTCACCTTCTCTTTCACCTTCTCTTTCTCAACATTGTCACTGAGCTGTTGAATGGCACCTTTGAGTTGCATGATTTCTGTGTCTGTTGCTGTCAGTTTTTCACAGACAGCTCCTCTCTTCTCTTGAAATTTATTGCAGCATCTAGAAAATATTTTTAATATTTAGAAGCACCATCCACAAATTTAAGATTTACTTAATCTTTTTATGCAGAAAAAAGTGGGTCGTAAAAATTAAAAAAGCGAGGATGTTATGGTTTGTTGCTTAACGGTTGAAGGCCTTCCTACTAAGTTCCATTACTTCTATGTAATTTGGGGTATGGATTTGGGAAACATCAACGAGCCATAATTCTCAAAAGCAGACAAGACTGGAAAATGGTACAGTTCCTTCTACTTCACTGTTTAGTGGGATGAAGAAAAAAGAGAATGGTGTCGAATATTTCTGTATAACTTACAGATCAATTCCTTGAAATATCAGGTGGCAATAAAGGAACTACTTTGGTGGCAATTTAGTCTCTTAGCAGTGGTGGGTTTCAATTTATTTTACTACCAGTTTGCCTGTGGAAGCTCGTG
This sequence comes from Thamnophis sirtalis, assembly GCF_051295495.1. Classification (NCBI taxonomy): domain Eukaryota; kingdom Metazoa; phylum Chordata; class Lepidosauria; order Squamata; family Natricidae; genus Thamnophis; species Thamnophis sirtalis. The sequence continues at coordinate 54,113,414 of NW_028261392.1, read as the reverse complement.
GAGAAGCGTCCGGGCGGGTGGGCAGAGCCTCCCACCGCCACCACTACTGATTTGCCCGATCCAGGGCGAACTGGCAGAAACCCACCTCCGTCTCTTAGGAATGTTATCTGAATACAGCACTACCTCTGTTGTAAATATTGTCATGTGTCTCTATTGATGACAATAGAGGATCAAGCATCATTTCCCATTTGCTTGCATTCCTTTGGGATCCAAATCCCAATTTCCCAACAGAACTTGAAGTCTTTGATAATGAGAAAAATGACAGTGAAATTATGAATGATTCTGGAATAGCAAATAGTTTTTACTGAAGTTGTCATCATGAAGCTATTCCAGTGTTACTTTTCTCCCTTTAGCTCCCTTTTCTCAGGGAGCTAAAGAAGAGAAAAGCAGCATATAAGTTCAAACTTTACTGAAAGTTATGTCAAGAATATGCCTATTTACCAGAAAGCAGTCTATTTTAGTGTGTTTTCTTCAAATTACTAATTCTGCATTGCATTAAAGGTGCTGGCAGAATAAGCAGAATTAAACAACAATGTAAATGCCAGTATTCATACTCAGTTATCGCCTGTTTCTGCAGCTCAGCATTCTCATATATGTTTTTAAGTTTGATTTCAACAGCAGCAAGTTTTTCATGTTTAACTGTGACTATTCTCTTCAATGACATTTCTTCCGTCTTAGCATTCTTGAATCCACTTTTGCTATTCTCAATCTGGTCCTCTAACGTTCTGATCTGAAAAACAAGTGTTTTAGAATGCAAGCAACAGACGTGTCATTAATTAGCGAAAATATCACTTCAAATGCTATCGAGCTAAACAAATGTAACATCTGAGCAATCCACATTTAGTAAGCAAATTTATTTTTTAATAAAAGCTTTTGAAAGGGGTATAATATTTACATAATATTTTTGCGAAGAAAAAACAATTATACATATACTGTAGATATTAATTATTGTTTCCCCAAGGTTATAAAGTCTACTTTTCAATTTTTTTAAAGAGTTGTTCTATTATTAGCTATCGCCCAGTCTCCAACCTTCCCTTTTTGGGGAAGGTTGTTGAGAAGGTGGTGGCCTTCCAGCTCCAACGGTCCTTGGAGGAAGCAAACTATCTAGACCCCTTCCAGTCAGGCTTCAGACCCGGTTACAGCACAGAAACCGCTTTGGTCGCATTGATTGATGATCTCTGGAGAGCCAGAGATGAAGGACATTCCTCCATCCTGGTCCTCCTTGACCTCTCAGCGGCTTTCGATACCATCAACCATGGTATCCTTCTGCGACGACTGCGGGAGGTGGGAGTGGGAGGCACCGTGCTACGGTGGTTCTCCTCCTACCTCTCGGACAGGTCGCAGTCGGTGTTAGTGGGGGGGCAGAGATCGTCCCCTAGGCCCCTAAATTATGGGGTGCCTCAGGGTTCGGTCTTATCCCCCCTACTATTCAACATCTACATGAAACCGCTGGGAGAGATCATCCGCAGGCACGGGATTAGATACCATCAATATGCGGACGATACTCAATTGTATCTGTCCGCCCCGTGCCAACTCAATGAAGCGGTAGATGTGATGAGCCGGGGCCTTGAGGCCATTATGGACTGGATGAGGGTTAACAAGCTTGTGCTCAACCCAGAAAAGACCGAGTGGCTGTTGTGTTTTCCTCCCAAAGATTTGACTAATATTCCACCACTCAGGCTGGGGGGTCAAATTTTACACCCCTCAGAGAGGGTTCGCAACTTGGGAGTCCTCCTGGATCCACAGCTGTCATTTGACCACCACCTAACGGCTGTGACCAGGGGGGCATTCGCCCAGGTTCGCCTGGTGCGCCAGTTGCGACCCTACCTGAATCGGGAGGCTCTCACAACAGTCACTCGGGCCCTTGTGATCTCTAGGCTGGAATACTGCAATGTGCTCTACATGGGGCTGCCCTTGAAGAGCATCCGGCGACTTCAGCTAGTGCAGAACGCAGCCGCGCGAGTGATTGCGGGTGCACCTCGATTCACCCGCATAACACCTATCCTCCGCGAGCTGCGCTGGCTGCCTGTCGATCTCCGGATGCGCTTCAAGGTGCTATTAATCACCCATAAAGCCCTACATGGCAGTGGATCTGGATACTTGAGAGACCGCCTTCTGCCAATTACATCCCTGCGACCAATAAGATCCCATAGACTAGGCCTCCTCCGTATCCCATCGGCCAGCCAGTGTCGGCTGGCAACCACAAGGAGGAGGGCCTTCTCAGCAGTAGCCCCGACCCTTTGGAACGAGCTCCCCGTGGAGATTCGTACCCTCTCCACCGTCCAAGCCTTCCGCATAGCCTTGAAGAACTGGCTCGCCCGTCAGGCCTGGGGATAAGGATAGTTACCCCTCCCGAATGATGAATGTATGTTGCCTACTATTTTATTATATGTTTCTATCTTGATGTTTGTATTCCCCCTTCCCGGTTTTATGTGAGCCGCCCTGAGTCCCCTCAGGGAAAAGGGCGGCCTACAAATACTAATAAAACTCTAAAAACTCTAAACTCTATTATGGGTTCTTAAAGAAATGTGCTATTCTGCTCATAACAGATTGGTAAATGAGCAATAAATATGCAATATGGAAACTCATGCATTGTAGAACAGTATCTATTACCTTGCTAAGAGTTTGTTTGGATGAGTTGCTTCTAGTAAAACTGGGGAATCTCAGGCAAAATATTACTCTGCCTCAATGTATCTTAAATATGATTTTGTCTTCCAATTCATTTCCCGCAGGGCTATAAGTTTTTTTTTCCAGTTCAAATTTAATATAAATTGAGAACAATGGGAGTAGGTAATGGGCTTCCATTACTTCCCTCTAATTTGAAGAGGAACACTGCAAACTTCAGCAAAGAATATGCATTAGAGCCAAGGTGGCGCAGTGGTTAAATGCAGCACTGCAGGCTACTGCTAGATCAGCAGGTCAGCGGTTCAAATCTCACCCGCTCAGGGTTGACTCAGCCTTCCATCCTTCCGAGGTGGGTAAAATGAGGACCCAGATTGTTGGGGGCAATATGCTGACTCTCTGTAAACCGCTTAGAGAGGCCTGAAAGGCCTATGAAGCGGTATATAAGTCTACTGCTATTGCTATTGCATTTCCCTGTGTGTGTGTGTGTGTGTGTGTGTGTGTGTGTTCATGTACGTGCTTACTTTGAAACAAGGAAGCAAAAAACGTCCTATTTCCTTTATGAGTCCTCTGCTAATGCTGTACCGAATCCACAATTTATTTCAGACTATGTTCTACTAAGAATGAGTATCTCAAAATATTTTATCAACAAGTTGAATAGATGATATTATATTCGAATAGACAAACCTGGGCCAATATATTTGATAGTTTATCCATATTTGCTCCTTGTGTTTGCATTTTCTTTCTGTAAAATTGAACCTCCTGTTGACACGATGGAAACATCTCTACCAAGTCTCTATAAGATTCATACTTCTCGATTACTTCTTGCTTTATAATAAAAAAAAAATCAGAATTGAGGAGATTGCTATGGATGGAGCTGCAACATTCATAATATACCTATAACCACATGAAACTGTCTAACTCTAATCAGTTGTGTTCCAAATCCAAAGTACCATAACCGCCAGCAATTCCTTTCTTCAATCTTTTATTTTTTCATATAAAGTTTTCTATCATGTTACAGGTTATCTTATTTTTGATATAATAACTTTTCAGATACCAAATAACATTTCACATCTCAATCAATACCTTATAATCCTTTCTTTTCAATTTGGTTAGGATAAATATCAAGAAAAAAACCAAAACATTTTTTGTTTTTTTCTCTATAGAGGTTCATTAACATTTCTGTGCTTTGCAAGATACATGTCTGCCTCCAAGGCAGGCCATTATTTTTCTCCATGATACTTTCTCCATGAACTTTCTTCTCAGTTAGTGCCTGTTTTTCCCAGAGATACTTATCACTGGCATCCCACCTTCTAGTTCTATCCTTGACTTTTACAGCTACAACTCTGGACTAATTTTCTACTTTAACTGGAACTGGAAAGATTTCATATATTCTGTATTTCTCCCAGATCTTGTGTGCAAACTGTTCAGTATGAGCATTATATCTGCCTTAGTTGTTTGACTTATAAATTTTGTTATTAAATCAGCTGTAAATTTGCTGCTGATCAAAAGTGGGCAAACTAGTTGGCACTATATTAGACTCTATTGGTGCCCATCAGGGTGAAACTAACGATTGATGAAGGCAAGGACCTAAGGGTATTTTTAAGCTAAAAGGAATATCTATATATCTATATACTGTACCTATCTTTTGATATCATTATAAAAAAGCATTATTATGCTCCACAAATACTAGAGAGATTAAAAACAACAAATCTCAACCATTCACTAGAAAGAAGAGCAAAATTACACTGCTGATCAATTTTTAAAATTTGGTGAAACAGTAGTGTGGCATTCTGGTGCTTAAGCATTTTGCTCAAGCAAAAAGAAAGAAAGAAAGAAGGAAGGAAGGAAGGAAGGAAGGAAGGAAGGAAGGAAGGAAGGAAGGAAGGAAAGAAAGAAAGAAAGAAAGAAAGAAAGAAAGAAAGAAAGAAAGAAAGAAAGAAAGAGCCTAGGAGTCAGAATGTAAGAGATCTTGGCAACAGACATCACTGCTCCTTCGATGGGGTTATCTGAGCTGGAAATAAATTGGTTCAAATGATGAAGAGCTAAATACTTTGGGAACCATGGTTTGGGAATATCAGTTGGTCTTACCTGAACTGCATGTCTCGAAGATGGCATGGGAAGAGTCACAGCTGGGTATTAACATGGCCATTTGCTCGGAGGCTGAGATAAATATGAGGGCACTCCCTCTGCTTCTGACTCTCCAGATTAACCAATGGTTCAGTTGAAGTAAAGCCTGGGAAGGAAGGGATAGGGACCCACCCAAACTCCCTCCCAGGTCCCTGACTTACTGTAGGTAACCCACTCAGGCCCTTGCACAGAAGCACACCTGTTGGGCGGAAAGTGACTCCTCCCACGCCATCTTTGAAACATGTAGTTCAGGTAAGACCAACTGAGAGTCTCTGAAGTGGGGCGTGGGAGGACTCACAGCTGGGACATACCAAAGCTAGATGTCCAAGGGAGGGATCATTGGGCCTGAGCCCCCCGAGTATCCAGCACTCCCTGAAGAACCTGACCCTGTGGACCAGATGACTCCAGTGGAATTCTCCAATGGGGCAGAGTCGACATCTCTACTAGGTCTGTGAATCAGGGACGCGTAGCCAGTAAGGGGCCACTAGGATGATCTCTGCCCCCTCTAACACTAGCTTCCTCAGAACCCCGGGGAGGAGGGAAGGGGGGAAGCGTATAGTAGGCCCAACGGCCATCTGCAGCACAGGGAGTCGATGACCCTCAAATTGGGAACCGCGAGATGAACCTCGGAAGCTGGGCGTTCGAAGAGATCCACTGTCGGTTGGCCAAACCTCTGGCAGATCTGCTCGAAGATGCTGGGGTGAAGTTGCCACTCTCCGTGGTCTACTGTCTCTCTGCTGAGCCAGTCCGCCTGCTGATTCTCCACCCCAGAGATGTGTTCTGCCCAAATCGACAGGCAGTTCCGTTCCGCCCAGTTCCCTAGTCGCACTGCCTCATCGCGAAATGCCATGGAATGAGTACCTCCCTGCTTGTTCACGTGAGCCTTGGCTGCCACGTTGTCTGTCAGCACCAGAATGTGTTTTCCGGCGACCGTTGTCTTGAACCGTTGAAGAGCTAGGTGGATCGCTCTGGGATAGCAGGTGCGCCCCCCAACCGAACAGGCTTGCGTCTATCATTAGGACCAGCCTGTCTGGTTCCCTAAACAGGGAACCCTTGGCTAGTGCCGGGGACATCCACCAGCGGAGGGAAAGAAGCACCTGGGAAGTCACAAGGACCTTGAAGCTTGCATCGCTCGTCCTGTTCCTCTGGTGTGGGAGTAGGAATCACTACAGCTCTCTGGTGTGGAGTCGAGCCCAGGGCTCTATCCCGATGCAGATAAACTTGCCAAGAAGCCTGGAAAGAAGAGCTACGGGAACAGATCGAATCCTGCGAATCTCTCGAATCAATTCCACAATACTGTCCCTATGCTCCTGTGAGGGGAAGACCACATACTCCACCAAGTCAATAATGGTCCCCAAATGTTGGAGTCTTGCGGTGGGGACTAGACGGCTTTTCTCGAGATTGACCGAGAAGCCCAGGAACGGCAAGGTGTTAATTGTGACAGAGATCCCCCTCAGCTCGGGCCGCCAAGGGTGGCTAGTACGAGGATGTCATCCAGGTAGCAATGTAATCAAACCGGGATGGCACAAAGGTGGGCTGCAGCCATGGCTAGTACTTTGGTGAAGGTCCAGGGGGCTGAGGCCAACCCAAAGGGAAGGGCCCTGTATTGGTAATGAGAGCCCCCATACGAGAACCTAAGGAACCTACAGTGATCAGGGGCAATCATGATGCGGAGGTACGCCTCCGTGAGATCAATCGAGGCTAGGAAATCCCCCTGTCTGATCCCCTCCAGGGAGGGAGGAAGATCTGTGCTCTCTGGAAATTGTAGGCTCGGGCTGGACTGCCTGACCTTGTAGAGACCCACAAGATTATTTACACTTAGATCCCTGAAATTGGTGCTGCATGCCTGAGGCAATTCCTTCTGCAATGGCTCTAGCAATAACGTTCTGGAAACTCTCTGAGAGCTCTGGGTAGGCTGGAGCTCTGTGTTGGGAGGCTCCAACACAGCTCTAGTGTCTGATGATTGAGGGTCCAAGCGCTGCCTGAGGAAACTAGTTGCCCTGCGGCCAAATGGGTCTCCCTATGCCCCTGAGGAATGGGAGGGCAATAAGGGAGGAGATAAATGGCTTCCCTCTCTAAGGGAGCCACGTGGGAAGACCGGGGAGCCAGGATCCTCAGCCAGGGGCTACTGCCTGCGAGGAGACCGTGATCTGGCTGGCGAAGGGCTGAGGCTATTCCTGGCCCTTCTACCAGCCACCCTGGTTAAGCGAACCTCCTGCATGGAACCCTCCTTCCAGGAGGATTTGACAGAACACTTCCTGGGGATAGATCTCCCCCTCATTGCAGGGTTGTGCCCCCGGGAGGGTTCCTTGCCTGGATTGAGCCCCTTGGGGAGCCTGGAGCAGCCACTCCTCTGCTCCTGGTGGAATCCACCATCGCGTTTACTCACTGTTCGTTGTCTCTCTCTACTTCCTCTCTCGATGACCCTCGGTCTCTTGGCTATCGCGTGGATTCGGCGCTCTTTGAATCTACGTTCTTCTCAGCCACGCTGCCGATCCGCGGCTCAAAGGGAGACCGGTGCACTGCTGTCAGCAGGGCCCTCCCCAGATTACCAGCAGAGCACAGGCCCAAATAAGTCCTCCTGGGCGATCGCGGTGCTGGGAGAGCTTGTGGCATCTGAAAACGGAGTGCCTCCTTGCGCTCTGCGCGTACGCACTCAATTCAAAATGGCAACCGCCAACCACACAGTCCGAATGCCTGAGGCGGCTCCAATTGAGCCGCTCTACCTGCGCCACCAATCCGTCGCTTCTGGAATCTCCGTTGTCCTCCAGTGAGTAGGTGATCGTGCGTTGCCTCACCCGCGGTGTGCAGCCTGGGGTTCCCCCCCACCGGTGTCCCGTGACTTGGGGGCTTGCGATAACGCAGCAAGCGCAACTCGTGCTAAAGCAAGAGAGGTGCAGGAGATAGGAGGCTTAAGGAAGCAACTTAGAAGGAAGGGGAAAGGTTGTACTGAGGAGAGTCAACCGAAATAGCTCCTTCTGGGCCGAAGACTGAGGTTAATCTGGAGAGTCAGAAGGAGGAGCAGAGGGAGTGTCCTCAGATTTACCTCAGTCTCCGGGCAAATGGGCCATGTTAATACTCAGCTGTGACTCCTCCCACGTCCCACTTTGGAGACCAATACTAATCCTGAAGTACAGTTGAGTGACTGTGAGAACATACATTTAAATATTACCGTAGACACAGAAAAGCTAGAACAAAGTTGAAACACTTGTCAAATTTTGCACTAATGGATACCTTTTCATTGGCTTTCATTATTACAAATATGTAAGATAGAATCAACCGCATTAAGTTTGAAAAATGTATATTCTTATGAATTTAACTTCTTTTTAGGAATCCATAGAAGCTGAAGCTATGGGTAGCAAATCTGAGAAATATCGATTTTGTTATCAATTGTAATTGCTATGATAAATTATAAAAGAAAACAAAAATACCCTTAATATTAAGCTTCACCTTGTCTTTTTTAATCTTCTGCTGTGTCTGCTTCATCCGTTCCCTGCAATTAGTGAGTTTCTCTGGAGACTCTGTAATCCTGGACTTCAGTTGCTCTTGTTCTTGTTTTAGATAACAAGCTTCCATTTTCAGATCATTCTGTTTATTGAGAATACAATTTTTTAAATCCTAATGCTTTCAGTCATTTAGAATCATTTGATTTTCAAATAAATTTTAAGCAACTAAATTTTCAGTGTTTGTGAATACATTTTGGAGAGAAGGAATAAAAGCTCAACATATAGTTATTACATGATAATCAATAAATTATCCTGCAATAATAAATTGAAGGACTGTTAATTTCCCCATAGGAAATATACAAAAAAGCATGCATAAAATAGATAGCAAGGCATTCTTAAATATAAAGTTCTTCATTTGACCAGATTTAAGATTGCATTTTCTTTAAATTAGTTTTATACTTAAATATTTTGTTAATATTTTCTCTATAGGTTTAAAGCTGGAGAGTGTTGTTGCCAAAATCAATTACACTTATTTATCCTTTTATACTGAATTACTGCAGTTTCTTTTATCTTTTTGTTAAGGGACTTAGAGATTGCAGCACACACTCCCAAATGCATAAAAGATTCTACTGAAGTTGGCCTCCAAGCTTACATGCATGCATTGTGTTTGTGCTCTTGTGCACTGCTTATTGAACATAAGTGTTTCTAGAGAGGTTGGATGGACATATATTACAGATGCTAGTAGTGAATTTGAACAAAGAATTGGATTAGGTAACCTGTTAGGTCAGTTGCAATATTCTATGATGTTGTCAATGGCACATTATGTCTGTAATTGTTTGATGTGTTTGCCACAAGTTTTCTTTCTTCAAGGGTTAAAGGGAGATTTGTTGATTGATGAGAGTATGAGTTTGATTCTGTTCATGATTATTTTTTCTGATATGTATACTAAAGAGTAATTATGATAAATTCAATTTGCATTTTGGATGGATATGGTTCCTAGGATCAGTCAGTCTGATAGAATGCAAATAGCTTTTTTTGACAGCCACCCAGCATCAGGCTGCTGAAAAGGAAAATAAAGGAACCCATTTCTTCCAATACTCGGATAGATGTTGAAAGAACATGATTCCTCTCCAGTGATCATTAGATGGCACCAAAGAGTCAGGATATTTTGTTCTGTTTTTGCCGTCATGTAGTGATCCCTGAGAATTTTGCAGCTTCAAAATTCTGCTGTTGCAGAATTTAGTACCGTGATGGCGAACCTATGGCATGCATGCCACAGGTGGCATGCCAACCCATTTGTTAGGGCACGTGAGGCATTGCCCTGTCAGCTCCAGCATGAATGCGCACACTGGTCAGCTGACTTCAGCTTTCTTTTGAGGCCATTTTTCTCCCTCCGGAGGCTTCAGGGAAGACTACAAAAATTTTCATCAAAGTACTAATTTTGCATGGTTTCTATGAGTGAAAAGTTGATTAAACCTGTAAATACAGCTTAAAAATGAAAGTGTGCAGGACTTTTTCACACAGCAGTAAGTATGAGCCAGCAGCAATCTAAAAACCAATGCAGTCCAGGGGTACATCAATAGAGGGGTAGCATCAAGATTACAAAAAAATGATTGTACCACTCTGTATTGCATTAGTGAAGGCGCACTTGGAATACTGTGTCCAGTCCTAGTCTTCATGAAACAGAAAAGATGCTGAGACTCTAGAAAGAATGCAGAGAACAACAACACAGATGATAAAAGGATTTGGAGGCTAAATCATATGACAAATGATTAAGGGAATGAGGTATGTCTAGCCTATTAAAGAGAAGGATTAGGGATGACATGATGGCTGTCTTCCAGTGCTTGAGGGGCTGTCACAAAAAAAGAGGGGTTGGCTTATTCTCCAAATCACTGGAGGACAAGACAAGAAGGAATGAGTGTAAGATCATTAAAGAGCGATCCAAACTGGAACTAAGGAGAAATTTCTCAACTGTGAGAACAATTAATCAATGGAACCGTTTGCCTCCCAGAATTTTGGGCGCACCATCACTGGAGGTCTTCAAGAAAAGATTGGACAACCATTTATCTGGTATGATATAAAGTCTGCTCCTGGACAAGGGGTTGAACTAGAAGACCTCCAAAGTCCCTTCCAGCCGTATGATTCTAAAATATAGAAATATATGAAAAATATTTCAAAGAATCTCACATTATACAGTATGCAAACAATTATGAAGAGTATGATAAAACTCTTATCAGTTTTTGAAATTAGATTCTTAAATTTACTGGTCTTTGCTTGAATTCTACTTACTAAATTCTGATTTTTTTCTGCAATTTCCATTCTTTTTTGGTGGATCATTTCTTGCAAAACATTCTACAAAAAAATGCATGACAATTAAGAACATTTATTTGCAATTCTTATAATTTGTCCCAGCCCCAGATGATTTTAAGTGACAAATAGCAATATACAAAATAAAAATATTGAATTATAAAATCCAAACATTAAGCATAAAGGATCTAGGGGCCAATGGTTACTAAAACAATATAGGCTTGGCTTACTTACAGAATATTAACAAGGTATGGTATGGGAAGACAGAGTTTTAGAAAATGTGGCTGCCATGAGCTTGGGAAATCTAGATGACTCAAATGGATAGTTTCAACCCTGCCAAAGTGTTGTGTAATATGTCATGGTGCTACACCATATACAGCTTTAAAGATAATGACCACTACATTAAATGAGGTCTAGATGCTTACTGGCAACCAATCCACAATTTTAGTATAATTTTTATTCTTCATTGTCAAGGCTGTTCCAATCTTGCCACATTTTGTAGTAGCTGTACCTTCCATGTATCCAAAGGCAGCACCATCCAAAAGCACACTGCAGGAGCCCCATCTGGTTGTGATCAGGACATGAGTTGCTGTGGCCATGGCACCGTAGTACAGGTAAAGCAGTAAGCGATACACAGACAAAAGCTGGAAGAAAGCTCTTCTGATCATGGTTTCCACCTGCTGCCTGAGCAGAAGCTGAGAATCCAGGAGCCAAGCCACGACCACCTCTTCAATGTTTGTTCTCAAATTACATCACTGCCTATGGCTTTGATTTATGATTCTGGGTGGCTAACAATAATTAGGAATAACTACTGGAACCAATAGTATAGATTCAATGCTTACTGACACCCAGAGGCTATTTCACGGTAGGATTTAATCTGAGCTTGTTTCTTCCCATCCAAGATTTCCATGGCATCTTGGCTTGAATCTGGTAAGCAATACATAGCTAAGTATCAACTGTATACCGATAACACTTTACCTGAACTGACAGATAATTTATCCCAATAGTTTAATGTGAGATATACATATCCTTATTATTGGATATGTGACTCAATGGATCCTGCAGTGGTGTTCCCATTCATTTAAGACTCCCTCCCGATAATCATATGGACAATCCACTGAAATAAGAGATAAACCTCATTCCTAACTCCTGAATGTGAACTAGAATTATACCATGCTTAATGTTATCAAAAGCTGCTAATGGCTCTACAAAGATCAAGAGACTCCCCAAATCTAGCTCTCATGAAGGTCATCCACCAGAGCAAATAATTCTCTATTTGTTCCATTAATGAATCCCAACTGAAAAGGATCTAGATATTTTCATGATGTTTAAAGAGAGTCTTCTATTTTTCATTTCACCTTAGAATACCTTCAATTTTAATGATGCAGTTTTTTCTTCCATATTATGAAACATTTCTAGCAAGATTCTATTCTATAGATTCTATAGTTTATTCAACAAACCAAAGCTAGGAATCTTATTTTACAATGAGACATGAACCAACTATTATAAGCATATGAGCCATACAAAGGAGAAAAGCCAATCCAATCAAGCTCCCCAGAAGCTATTTATAATAGCTTTACTAGGAAATAGGGAAGAAATAACCTTAGTGTTATCTACTGCTATTCACTGTAAGTCAGACATCTCTGGTACAAAGTATAATTATAAGAATGGGAACATACAATCGCAACAAATGTGGATGTTTTCTAAATCCTAAATCATTGATGTAATATTCTAAAAATGTAGCAAGTCACAGGAGAGGTGGTCATGACTGTAATGAGGCCTGCCCATCATGGTCATAAAATGGGTCAGTCGTATGACCAACAAGATTTACCATTTTTTGCAGAGTCATTAAGCAAACACTGCAGTCATTAAGCAAACCAATGGTTCACTGGGGGCAGAGTTTTGTTGAAAACTGGAAGTAAATGCCAGGTTTTGGCAATTGTAAGATGCAATCACATGGTCATAAATGCTGCAAATGACTATCAATGCAGTCAGGGAGGGGGGTTGCAATCATCGTAGCTTCAAATCTGGGTCCAAAGTAACCCCTGGTAGGTCCATCATTATTTCCAAGTTACTAAGCAATTTGTCATTAGTCAGGGTCTACCTGTATATATTTTACTACAAGTTCTTTTAAGCTGTTATGTAATGGACAGCTACAAGGCATAGCTGGTGGATATCACATGAACTGTAGTAAGAACACATACTGTTTTTTGCCGATATTCTTGGTTAAGTTTATGCTGTAGTTCTTGAATTTCTTGAGACAGCTCCTTGAACTCTACTTCTTGGTCTGCAGGAACAATACTATATAGAAATAGTGCTCAGTTTAGAGAAAAATGAATTTTAAATATAAATTTAACATACAGAAGGTACATATTGTTTCACTTATTTAAAAAGCTACTTATTTTTGATGAAGCTACTTGGCAATCTTACGTTCTTCAATAATACAATATATTTAATGTAATATATATATATATATATATATATATATATATATATATATATATATATATATATATATATATATATATATATATAATGTTTTTTTTATTTGTGCTGATAAATAAATAAAGGGAGACTGGTATAGATCTATTTCAAGCTATTTAGCTCTCATCAGCTAGCCATACCCTTACTGGGATTTGAACCTGGGCTATATTGCACACTAGTAAGTGTATGGCTAGCTGATGAGAGCTAAATAGCTTGAAATAGATCTATACTAGTCTCCCTTTATTTATTTATCAGCACAAATAAAAAAAACATTAATTAAAAAAAAACACAAATATAACAAAGGCAACAGTAAAAATATTGGGTTTCTGTCGTGATGGACTCTTGTGACGAGCCGAAGGACAGATGATGGAAGCAGTTAGCTTCCTCCCATAATTGGGGCTTACCAGGGGTTGTAAAAAAAATCTAATATATATATATACACACACACACACACACACACACACACACACACACATCTTTCTATAGATATTTGCTTAGACAATTTAAATTTAATACATAACATTAAAAAAAAATTAAGACAGAAGCAAGCTTGGAAATAACTTCACAAAGACTGGAAATATCTGTTGGACACAGACTTATTCTAAGACCACTAGAAATTTGATTATTAATTAAGGACTTCAGTTAAGAGCCCCTGAACATCACTGAATATTATTGAACATATAAAGTAATTTGAAGAGGCATGGATAACCTCCTGGAAAATTTGGCTTTTTGAATTAATGACAGTGGACTAAAAAAGAGATTGACTAAACCCTGATGCAATACAAGACGGAAGTGAGGAGAACCTAAACAGAATGGAGCTTTTTCAAAGCATTGAGAAAATATTTGATCATATGGACCAAAAATTGGGAAATTTAATACAAAGAATAAGGGACAATGATCAGGACAAGGAAGAAAGAATGGAGCTACCAAGAAAGCAGAGAGAAATCAGCAAGAAGATAATGAGATGTTGCCAACACGAATAGTGATTAAAGAACTAAAAAAAGAGGGAAATAATGTTTAAGACTTAAAAAGGGAATGGGAGAAACAGGAAGAGAACTAGGGAAAAGAGAAAGGAGGTGGAATGGATAGTTCTGGAATTAGTGGGAAAGGGCAGAGTTGGGAGGAAAAGTTAGATTGCATAGTCAAATAGAGGGAATAATAGACCAAAGGGACAAATATGGGAGGAAAACTAAAAAGAAAATAAGATCAAAGTTTCGGATGAGGGGTAAGAGACGATGGATAAGGAAAAATAGATTAAAATAATATTTTTATGAATATATTTCAATAATGTGTGTTAATTTATTTATTTATTTATTTATCTGTCTTGTATGCCACCCACTCCCGGAGGACTCCGGGCGGCTCACAAAAGACAAGGGAAAAGGGGGAATGAGACAAAGACAACATATTAAAAACAAAACCAACATTCACAATTTCTGTGGAGGTAGATGCTTCTCAGCTCCCCCCATATCAGAACTATGCAGGTTGGATTATTATTTTAACATTGTGATAGATATCAGGATAATATTTTAATATAAATAGATATGAAGAATTGGAAAAATAGATTTTGAATGACTATACTACTAAATATGTACAAAATATGAACAATGGAAGGTTTGGATTAGGGTTAATTAATATTAACATATTAATATGTTAAGATATACAAAAGAAAGATGGTTCAGAGATGAAGAGTGATAGTAAAAGACATGTATAAATAATGGAAATGAAATGTAATATTTAGGAATAGTAAGACTATGTTTATGTGTACTGAAATGTATGTTACCCACTTACCACACCATTCACACATTGTTATATATATAAAGAATATAAAAAAATAAAAACAAAATAAAAAAAATATTACAAATTCTATACCAGATAGAAAATACTTATGAATTAATTCTTAATAATTTTAATACTTATTCAGTAGTTATCTTACTCCATCTTTTCCAGCTTCAGTGTTGCATTCTGGATTGCCACCTGAAGTTGTTGCTCTCTCTCCATTGCTGTTTTCTTTGAAAAAGAACAACTTAGATTACACGCAATTCAACATATTATAGAAAAATTGCAACTGACTATAAAAAGTGAAATTATACTGGTCAGAGTATATCCTTATTTAATACATTTAAGCCTATTTACTGCCTACAAATCAGGCTATAAAAGCTCCAGGTTTTGTCACACAGTTTGAACTGACAATATTGGCTACAGATACATGAAAGCAAGATATGTCTCCATGATTAACTAAATTAGAGAGGAATGGGGGAGAAATGTTACTATCTCAATAGCAGCAGATCACATCTCAAAAATCTTTTCTTGTTCTTCAGCAGGTCAAAATATTAAGAAGATGAATGTTCTTTAAACCTGAGGAATAGGAGGACTTTCAGAAAAGCGATTCAACTTTTAAAGAATATTTGTAGCTCAGGATTGAAATGAGGGGTCCTTGTTGTTCTTTGAGCTCGGTTGTTTTCTTGCAGACATTTCTTTACCCAAACTAGGTAACATCATCATCAGAGCCGAGGTGGCGCAGTGGTTAGGGTGCAGTACTGCAGGCCACTTCAGCTGACTGTGATCTGCAGTTCAGCGGTTCAAATCTCACCGGCTCAAGGTCGATTCAGCCGTCCATCCTTCCGAGGTGGGTGAAATGAGGACCCAGACTGTGGGGGCAAGTTGCTGACTCAATTTGCTAAAAAATTTGTAAACCGCTTAGAGAGGGCTGAATAGCCCTATTAGGGCTATTCTATACCGCTGAAAGCCCTATTAAGCGGTATAGAAGTCAAATAAATAAATAAATAAAATAAATCATGTCTGCCAGTAGGGAATGGGGTTTGCTCTCATTTTATATTCTAATGGCTTGGCCTGTCACTATTGTTGTGAGTGGTCTTGGTGATTATTTTCTTGGGCATTTACTGTTAGCTTGTTTATCGGTTCCTGGATTTACTGCTTGCTTTTTGATTGTTAGTCTAATGTTAATCTTGGTGTTCTTTGCTCCTCTGGGTTTTGATTCCTGGTGATGAGATGTTTTGGTCTTTTTGTTTCCTTTTTGTCTCATTGATTATCTCTTTTGATTGGTATCTGTATAATTACTCTAAAAAGTGCATTATCATTGCTTGTGTACCTGACACGTTATTCTAGTTATCCAATTTTTCAGTCTTAAGAAAAAACATGTGGTATTACAGGCAAGAAGGGACAGCAGCAGCTGCTTTGCAATGTAACTTTTACTGCTGAGAGAAAAAGGAAAGGAAGTATCCTTTCATCAAAAAGCTACATTAACTTTTTTATTCTCTTATTTGTCTGGAAGATTGCAGAACAAGTTAAACAATAACTCAAGATCATCAAATAAGGTTAATATTAATTAATATTTAAGAAATTCTAAACTTTGGCTTCTTGTCGAGCAGGCTGAATTTGTAGAAATTAGTATACTTTGTTTCTTTTTTAAATACTATTGAAATTTTTAGTTAACATAATAAAAACTAATAGAAAATAAACTAGAAGGAAAAAGTAATTTCATGGGCATTTTATACAATGGTAGCTAAGCTGTTACTAAAGTGGTACAAAAAAAACATAATGACTAACAGATTAACAGCTAGAAAAGTAAAAACGTGAAATTAACTACTCAAAAGATGTAAGACGCTAGAATAACTTTTCCGCAGTACGCTACACTCAATTAGTCAGAATTATCATTTCTGAAGATCTAACAAGGAAAAAAAAAATGAAAATTAATCTTACATGTACACTCTGGATTTCCAAGTAGATTTCGCGCCGTGAGTCACAGAAGAATAGAAAATTAAGAATACCACTCAAAAACCGAGCTGTCCTGTTTCCTTCTACAAAAAGAAAGTTTAAAGACATCTATGGTTTAATAAATTTTTCAAAGAATTAAATTAAGATTTAAACTCCTATCTGTCTGAGAACAAACCACCCAGGAAGAAATGACATATGGCAACTAAGGAATCCATGAAAATGTTGAGTGCTTATTGAACTGTATGCCAGAAATGCACCTTAAATGACTTTAGATGAGTTTTATTGGGTGCTGATTACATCTGAATGCAAGTCTTGTGTATATAAATAAAGGCAAGTACTGTATAATGCTGAGGCTCTTCTTTGGTATTCCTAATGAAACATATAATTGAACTTGCAACCTTTGCAAATCCAATTCAGATTTCCATTTTTATATCTAATTTACCGTATTTTCACCCATATAACCCGCCCACGCAAATAACCCGCACACGCATATAACCCGCGGGTTTTCCGGATCGTGTAAAATATTTCCCGTATACCCCGCCCACGCATATAACCCGCCCACGCATATAACCCGCGACGAGTAAAAGAGAAGGGAAACAGCTGAGATGGGGGGGGAAGAAACGGAGAAAGAAGCCTGCGCAAGCTGGGGAAGAGGAAAGGAACGAAGGAGAAGGAAACAGCTGAGATCGGGGTGGGGGAAGAAACGGAGAAAGAAGCCTGCGCACGCTGGGGAAGAGGAAAGGAACGGAGGAGAAGGAAACAGCTGAGATCGGGGTGGGGGAAGAAACGGAGAAAGAAGCCTGCGCACGCTGGGGAAGAGGAAAGGAACGGAGGAGAAGGAAACAGCTGAGATCGGGGTGGGGGAAGAAACTGAGAAAGAAGCCTGCGCACGCTGGGGAAGAGGAAAGGAACGGAGGAGAAGGAAACAGCTGAGATCGGGGTGGGGGAAGAAACGGAGAAAGAAGCAAGCCTCCGATCGTGTAAGCCTCCGATCGTGTAAAATATTTTCCGTATACCCCGCCCACGCATATAACCCGCAGGGGGGCGCTGTGCATGTAAAAACCGCATATAACCCGCGGGTTATATGGGTGAAAATACGGTAGTACCTTAATACTTTTTAAAGAGGAAGATGGCTTGAATGGCTGTTACACAATTAAGAATCACATTCATTATCAAACAATTGCAAAATACCCAGTTGTTTACAGCAAAGAATCTCATTCTATCTATTTTGGAATTCATTTCTAAAAACAATAGTCCCCAGTTCTGAAATTGAACATGGGTGAAGCTAGGATTCTGAAAGTTTTATACAAATTTAATATTTGTCCTGATATTTTAAACAAATTAGAAGTAGTTTGTCAACTCTTTCACAGTGACTAGCAATCCAGTACAAATCAGCAGTAAACAAAATCAAATGCACTGTTCTCAAATGTGGAAGTAAATTCTTTATTAAATCATGAGTAAACTGTGAACACAGTTGTCATTAATTTAAAGATACAGCCTGAAGAACTTTTCCATAGCCATGTATGATTTGACTAGGGCGGTTCCGGAGCCACATGCTGTACTTCTTCTTAATTATTCCAAATATTAAATGGGTAGAATTGAAGAAGAAAATACAAATGCAGTAAAATAAAACAAATTTGGAACTACTTCTTACTGAAGTGTAACTACTTCTTCCACATAATTGGCATTCCCGTTATAGGAAAAGCTACAGTCCTATAAGTCAGACAGATCATGCAGTCGTGGCAGCATGCTAACCTGATAAATTTCCATATGATTATACTAACCATTGCCTTTGTGAAAATTAATATTGAAATGTAAACTTAATTATAAAAAAGATAAAATAAAATCTAGTGAAATAATTTTGGGTAAATAAAAATATATGACCATTTAAGTAATGAAGCATATACAGTCTGGAAAAAAAAACTAATGCTTACTTGGATGTACAATGTCTGCAAACTGGAAGTCATTGACACGACAGATGGGGAGAAACCGCGCCCTGTCAAAGTTTTTACATATTCTTTAATTAGATTACTTATAATGTTTACTTCAACAATATAATTCATAGTGTAATTGTTTGGTATTATATTACATAGGAAGATAATAAAGGAAACTATAACCTGAGTCTTAAATGTTACAAAATAGTGCTGCAGAGTCCTACTACTGTGTTTCCCTGAAAATAAGATCCTGTCTCTCTCTCTCTCTCTCTCTCTCTCTCTCTCTCTCTCTCTCTCTCTCTCTCACACACACACACACACACACACACACACACACACACACACACGTTGTATTTGTGCTGATAAATAAATAAAGGGAGACTAGTATAGATCTATTTCAAGCTATTTAGCTCTCATCAGCTAGCCATACCCTTCCTGGGATTTGAACCGGGGCTATATTACATATTAGGCAGACTTCTTAGCCATTAGGCCACAGGCTCTGATCCGTTATCAGCCAAGCCAGGGTGAAAGGTATCTATTAGATTTTTACAACCCCCGGTATGCCCAAATATGGGAGGAAGATCACTACTTCCATTCTCTGTCCTTCGGCTCGTCACAAGAGACCATCCAGGCAGAAACCCAATATTTTTACTGTTGCCTTTTTTTGTTTTGCTACATTTGTTGTATTTGTGCTGATAAATAAATAAAGGGAGACTAGTATAGATAAATAAATAAAGGGAGACTACTATACTAGGGTTACTATACTAGGCAGAAATACTACTATACTAGGGTTACTAGGGTTACTATACTAGGCAGAAACCCAATATTTTTACTGTTGCCTTTGTTATATTTGTGTGTGTGTGTGTATATATATATATATATATATATATATATATATATATGTGTGTGTGTGTGTGTGTGTGTGTGTGTGTGTGTGTGTGTGTGTGTGTGTGTTTTTATTTGTGCTGATAAATAAAGGGAGACTAGTATAGATCTATTTCAAGCTATTTAGCTCTCATCAGCTAGCCATACCCTTACTGGGATTTGAACCTGGGCTATATTGCACACTAAGCATACTAGGCAAAGATCTTAGCCATTAGGCCACAGGCTCTTATCCGTTTATCAGCGAAGCCAGGGTGCACATTTTTACTTTAAAACCTAAAGCACTATATAGCCCTAAAATATCATAATTTCACTGAATACAACATGAATTCTAGATACTTACAGAAAATGTATTACCCCAAGAAAAGGACCATCTATTCTACTAACTATTTTAATTGCACAACAACATGCCCCCACGTTCAAATTCATACAAACAAAACTACACCAAAGAAAATCAAATACAAAACATGATTTCAAGATACTTACATATTAACAAATAGATTTCCTATGGGTAGAAATTCTTCAAAAATCTGAGGATATGCTGTTTCAAATGTCATTGGCATCTAATTGGAGATAATCAATAAGGAATAACCAATGAAATATGTACTCTTTTCATTCAGTTCCCTGATAATATAAAATTCATTTTTAGCAAGATATCCATATAAAGTGGGTTATCACAGTCCACATTTTCACATGACTGTGTACACCTATAATAAGCATTAGGACTATACGTTTAATTACAGAACACTGTAATTTTATAATAATCAGCTGCCATACTAATAATGGCAGCTGATTATTATAATCCATCTACAGAAGATGTAGAACTAGAGTGTGATAATTATTCAATTTCTGGTAAATTATGAGACAAATCTTCACCTAGTCAAGAGGAATTAAAATGTCACCATATTGTCTAGATTCTTCATTTATATTTTAACTACATCTATAGATTAATTAGATAATAATATCATTAAGTGGTGAACATTCTACGCTTTGAATATAAATTTTTGACAAACATTATATATAGAAACATTGGCCCCCTTGTTTAAAAAGTTTGAGGACCCCTGACTTAATGTAATATCTGTCTTAAGACAATAACACCTACAATAAATCTGTTAGTCTTTAAAGGCAAAGTAAAACAATATAGGGAATTACTAAGGCTCCACCTCATTCTAGTTTCAATGCATTTACCCCATGACTTAATATATTCTTACCGAGTAAAAATGTTCCACACGTATCCCATAAACACTTTGTAAAACTCTCATGAAAATCATACGCAATATTTCAGGCTAAAAAGAGAAGTACAATTTAACCAAATGAACAATGTATGAATTTTATTTTACTTAGAACTTAATTAATTTGCTTAACGCTACCAGAGTGAAAACTCTGAAAAGTTCAAGATAAGCTCAAAGCAAGAACTTAAAATATGTTAATACATATTAACAGTGCATTTTGACATCATTCCTGGTTACAAAATTAACCCTGTGGGCAAATAAAAATATTACTAAATCTTCTTCAAGCCTAATTGTGCAGCTGATGAAAAAAATACTTAAACTTTTACAGCAAATGTAAATATAAAATTCCACAAAAGTAATTTTAACAGACTGCCCTATGCTTTCACTTAAGAGGCTGAAAATTACTTTACATGTCTAACAAGTCAACTTTAGGCATAGTATGTAGAATATAAGACATAGCTCTGAAAAGACCCAGGTTCAAAGACATCCCTCCATATGACAAACTCATAAGGTGACTTAAGGCCAGGCACTCTTAGTCCCACCTACTTCATCAGATTGTTGTTGTGAGAAGTGCCATTTTAACACCAAAGAAGAAATGAGAATTCTAGTAACACTCAACGTTCTAAGATTCAACTGTTCAGGATAAAAAGGACATATTCTAAATATGTGGTGATTGAGTAATTGCTTTCTATAATTAGAAAATTAATTAGCAAAATTAATTATTTTTAATATTCCTCCTACAGGCAGGTTCCAGGGAGCAGGCTCATTGGGCAAAAGAACAGGAAGGGCAAAATGGTGTTTACCAATGAAGCTTGGTAAAGGAATAGAAATGAACAAGAAAAAACATAACAGTTTTGACCATCAGAGCCAACGAAGAAAAATAACATCATTGGGAAGTCATATGTCACCCTTGTGATTCTTGGAAGGAAAAATCGATGACTCATTAACAGCACTTCATTAATGGAGGATGAAGATTTAGCGCACCAAAAAAGGAGATGATACCAAAAAAAGTGGAGAGGAAGGAATTGGCTATAAGTAGACCAAAAAAAAAGCAAACACAGTACATGGAACTGATGATCAAATGCAAGAGATATAGAATTCTATACCAAAAACTGAGGTTTTGAAGCCTTTGTGGCAAAAACAGGTTTTGAATGTCCACAAGAAAAGACACTTCTACAAAAATGAGATAAAACAGTAGATTCACGAAGAGCAGAGGGAATGACAAAGATAACTGACATTGGATCCAGTAGCCTAAACCTCCCTTTTCATCTCATATAATCATAACTCATATTAAGTTTAATGTCTGGTGGATAGACTACTAACTGATGAATAATGCTGTTCTCTGGCACTGTCAGGGAGACAGGATCTATTAGACTGGTTCACTCCAGGCAACTGATGCACACTTTTGGGCTTCAGAAGGAGCTTGGGATTGTCTCTGAGGCAGTGGTGAAATTCATTTTTTTTTTAAACTAACGGTTCTGTGGGCGTGGCTTGGTGGGCATGGCAGGGGAAGGATACTGCAAAATCTCCATTCCCTCCCCACTCCAGGGGAAGAATATTGCAAAATCTCCATTCCCACCCCACTCTGGGGCCAGCCAGAGCTGGTATTTGCCGGTTCTCCGAACTACTCAAAATTTTCGCTTCCGGTTCTCCAGAACCTGCTGAATTTCACCATTGCTCTGAGGATATGCTGCTCAATCTAACTGAGGCCCAGGACTCCACCTGGAATGAGAGGGTTGCAGAATAACTTGATTGGAGCACACCCAAATGGCCTCCCCTAACTCAGGGATCCTGGATATCTTCCTGATTTATAGAATAGTTGAGGGAGATTAAACAGGTGAAAAGAAGAGATGATGCAGTATGAATCTTACTGAACATGAGTTAGAGCCGTGATGGTGAATCTATAGCAGGAGCCCTTCTTTGGGTACGCGAGCCATCTCCCCAACTCAGCTCCACCGCGCATGCATGCACGCCTCCCGCTGGCCAGTTGATTTTTGGATCTCTGCCGCACATGCACGGGACACATGCAGGAGATGCACGCACATGCACAGGTCACACGTGCAATGTGGGGAGTGCAGCGCTCCTCCCAGGCACCCCATTTTTGCCCCCAAGAGGCTTCAGGAAGGCCTGTCAGGCCCAAAATGGGCCATGGGGGGGGTCACATGCATATGCATGGGGGGAGCACGGGGAGGGTGTCACGCATGCATGCTTTTGGCACGCGATGACGAAAAGGTTATCCATCACTGAGTTGGAGCCTCTATTAAAGGCTATGTTGTGGTGATAATGCAGAAATTATACAACTCAATAGATGTCAAAAGAAATGCTGTTTTTCCTTGTGACAAAAAGGCTTCTGATTCTTTAAATCCACTGACAACTACCCCTTTTGATTGATCCATGTGAAAATAAAGAGAAATACGTGGCATATGGGAATAAGCAGGAAATGAAAGTCTTAATGGAGGTAAATATGA
This sequence comes from Thamnophis sirtalis, assembly GCF_051295495.1. Classification (NCBI taxonomy): domain Eukaryota; kingdom Metazoa; phylum Chordata; class Lepidosauria; order Squamata; family Natricidae; genus Thamnophis; species Thamnophis sirtalis. Next base: position 54,090,174 of record NW_028261392.1, on the reverse strand, counting down.
TTTAATAATCCCTGAAATTTTTTGTGATCAAATGCAAGACTAGCATGCAAGGACTGAAGGGTACAACAAATAGGTCACATAAGAACGCAGTGGTGCTATATGTGAAATACATGCACACATGTTTAAAGATTCAGGAATCTTAGCACAATGGTTCAATCAAGAGCAGCTGGATAAGAAAGAGCGTGGCACGACAAAACCGCGCTCCACTAAAGCACGCCCGATTAAACCGCGTCGCTGACGTCATCAGCAGGGCGACAACAGCGACCGCGGAGAAAAAAGGGCGCTTTAAATAGCACTTTGAAAGCAAGCCGATTCAAGTTAAGGTAAGGGTTAGGTTTAGGGTTAGGTTAAGGGTTAGGGTTAGGTTAAGGGTTAGGGTTAGGTTAAGGGTTAGGTTTAGGGTTAGGTTTAGGGGGGTTAGGTTTAGGTTTAGGGGTTAATTTTAGCTTTAGCGTTTACAGCGTGCTTTTTTCTCCACGCTGTTGTCACGCTGTGATGACGTCAGCTACGCGGTTTCGTCGAGCGCGCTTTAGTCGAATGCGGTTTTGTGGTGGAACCAAGAAAGAGAAATAAAAATGCTATTATTAGGGGTGGCGGCAGTGAATTATAGAATACTAAACCAATATGATTTGTTAATAAGTACAGATCATTCCCTCTTAAATTAGATTGTACAACATTCTTGTTTAATGATTAATGAGACTGCATTAATATCTCTTAACATATCTGTTGAATCTCAAAAAGTAGTCTTTCTAGTGTTTCGTTTTTCCAGAAGTTTGAAGAAACAAGACCATACGTTTTAGCCAAGAGGGCTAGTGTTTTCCTCATCCTACGCAGCAGGTAATGGCAAGCAACTTCCAAAAAATCTTGCCAATAAAACTTCAGGGATTTGCTCAGGCAGTCGCCAGGAGTCAAAAACTGACTTGAAAACACCCAAAAAAATTAAAGCCAACATGCAATGCATATACTATAGCTTTGAACTCCAATTCTACTGAATATAAAAACTCTTACCTTCACATTTGGAAATAAATCATTTTTTGAAAAAAGTTTAGCTTCATTTCCGCTTAATAAAGAGTTGCGAATATGTACTACAATGTCATTGGCACTGTATCTTGGAAAAGTACAATTATCCATCCTACAAAAAAGTAAAAATATTGTGTAAATATAAATAATGCATAAATAAATCCTTGCTTGTAGCAGTAGTTAGCCAATCTTGCCTGAAAGACAAAAAGGACAAGTACAAAAAATGGAAAGTGGGAGTATCAGTAGATAGCTAAAATCTGCAAAGATGAAGTCAGCATAGGCTCAGAATGAACAAAGACACGTAACAAAAGTCATACATACATACATACATACATATATTTAAAGTTTCTTTCAACATATAAATAACAAGAAAAAAGTCAAGGAAAGTCGATCCACTTAAGAGAAGATGGCAAAGGAGTAACAGAGAGCAGAGAGAAAGCAGGGCTGCTTAACTCATTTTTTGCATCAGTCTTCACACAAAAAGAATCTATAGCCCAACCTACCGAAAACCAAACATAAAAGAAAAATAAAGCAAGAAAATGGTTAAACACCTATAGAATCTTGACAAATATAAATCACCAAGACCTGATGGATTACATTCCAGAGTTCTGAAGGAGCTGGCAGATGTTATCTCAGAACCATTGTGTCCTATCTTTTAAAAATCTTGGAACACTGGGCAATTACCTGAAGATTGGAAACAGCTGGTGTGGTTCCCATCGTCAAAAAATAAAAATAAAACAGACCTAGGAAACTATAGACCAATCAGCCTAACATCAATATCTGGGAAGATACTGGAAATGATAATTAAAAAAAAAAAACAAATCTGTAAACATCTAGAAACAAAGTTATAAGTAAAAGCCAGCATGGGTTTGCTAAAAAACGATCATGCCAAACTAATCTTATTTCATTCTTTGACAAAGTGACTTACTTAGTAAACCAGCAAGGTTCCACCACAAATCCGCGAAGCCCTTATCCGCGGAGACATAAGCGTGAAGACTAATTCGCGCCGTTCTAAGCGCTAAGGAAAAATGCGACCCTACCGCGATGACATAATCGCGGAGGGCAAAATTGCGCATTCCCAAGCACTCAGTACCCTAAACCTAACCCTAAACCTAACCCTAAACTTAACGCTAAACCTAACGCTAAACCTAACGCTAAACCTAACCCTAAACCTAACCCTAAACCTAACCCTAAAACAAATCCCTAAACCTAATCCTAACCCTTACGTTAATTGAAGTCAGCTTTCTGCCGCGGCACCGTTTTAAAGCGCAGCACTGTTGTCGTGGCGGTGATGACGCGCGGTGATGACGTCGATTACATCTTGGCACTAGATCTACAAGAAGGGAAGTAAGCAGTGGGGAACCACAAAGTTTGGTCTTAGGCACAGCACTCTTCAATATCTTCATAAATGACTTAGATGAGGGAATAGAAGGGAAACTCATCAAATTTGCAGATGACACTAAGCTGGCAGGAATAGCCAACACCCCAGAAGACAAGCTCAGAATCCAAAAGGATCTGGACAGACTTGAACAATAGGTCCTATCCAACAAAATTAAATGTAATATGGAGAAAAGCAAAGTTTTACTTTTAGACAGGAAAAACCAAAGGTACAGGTACAGATCAAGTTAACTCTGGCTTGAAAACAGTAACCGTGGAAGGACCTTGGAATCCTAGTGGACAATCACTTAAATATAAGCCAGTAATGTGCAGCAGCAGCCAAAAAAGCTAATTCAATCCTTGGTTGTACAAACAGAAGCACAGATTTAAAATCACGGGAAATATTACTGGTAGTACCACTTTATAAATCCTTAGTAAGGCCACACTTAGAATACTGCATCATGTTTTGGTCACACATTACAACAAAGATGTTGAGACTTTGGAAAAAGTGAATAGAAGAACAACTAAGATATTTAAAGGCCTGGAAACTAAAACATATGAAGAACAGTTGCAGGATTTGGGTTTGGCTAGTCTAGAAGAACCACTAGGGGAGACATCATAGCAATATTTTATTATTTGAGAGGATGCCACAGAGAGAGACAACTTATTTTCCAGAGGGCAGGACAAGAACCAATGGATGGAAACTAATCAAGGAGAGAAGCAACCTAGAATTAAGGAGAAACTTCCTAACAGTGAGAACAATTAACCAGTGGAACAGCTTGCCTCCAGAAACTATGGGTGCTTCATCACTGGACATTTTTAAGAAGAGACACTTGTTTGAAATGGTGTAGGAGCAAGGGTTGGAATAAAAGACCTCCAAGGTCCCTTCCAGACAGATTCTGAGTGATGTATATTGCCTTTGGTCAAAAATAAAGCATAGTTAGGCTTGGTTAATACTTAGGTAAAATATACATCGAATATAAAAGCTATAAGACTGGGAAACTTGGGGGGGGGGGGACTTTTCCTAGCTGTTCAAGGCAGTACAGAATTGTAAAATAATCAGTCCCAGTGCTTTATCTCTGTATGCTACATAACAGCTGCTGATAATCACCAAAAAGTTACTCAGTTAGTAGAAAAGATCCTGAAGTTGCCCCAGCAAGTTCAGATACAATTATTATCCCTTTAGATTGCAAGGCTTTTCTTGGCATCTCAGGGAAACAGTAGTACTGAGGCACAGAGGCTGGTTTTCAAAAACATTAAAGCCTCCTGCAGTTCATAAGCCAGAAAGAAACTAGAGCAGTGATGGTGAACCTTTTCAACACCCGAGTGCCCAAACTGGAATGCATGCCCATGCTGGAGCCCCAGAAACTCGAAGACCAGCTGGCAGGTGGTCATCGGGTTTCCAGGGCACTGGCACACGCGAAGATCAGCTGGCTAGTGCTGGAAACCAGAAGACCAGCTGGCGACGGGACACATGCCATAGGTTTGCCATCACGGAACTAGAAAATCAGTGTGTTGTAGTGGTGAAGCTGGTCTAGAAAGCAGGACTGTGAGCTCCAATCCTCCCTTGGTCATGAGAGTTGGATGGGTGATTTTGGAGTAGTACCTGTCTCAGAGTCAAACTCACCTCACAGAGTTGTTGTTACAGGGGAAATGCTGTAGTAGGCAAGAGTATTAGAGTACATTTGCCCCTTGAATTATATATTAAAAAGTTGAGGGGAAAACCCCACCTTCAAAAGTTTGTTCCTGTGGGGAAGATAGGATGCAGTAGTATTAGAAGTTTGCCACCTTGAGTTGTTTGTAAAAATAATAAAGACGGGATATAAATCAAGTAAATAACAGTTATGGGGTAGGGTTGTCAAAGAAAATGTATATTTTGAATTTACATGAAAGAGCTACGGGATATAATTTAAGTAAATAACAACAGTTACGGGGAAGGGTTGTCGCAAGAAAATGTATATTTTGAATTTACATAAAAGAGCTACGGGATATAAATTAAGTAAATAACAAGTTACGGGGAAGGGTTGTCGAAAGAAAATGTATATTTTGAATTTATATAAAAGAGCTACTTCTTCACTTTCCATTATCCACCAGATGCCCCCCTCCTAACATCTCTTAGAAACCCTACTGCCTCTCCCGATGCCAAACGCTACCACCCCACCCCACCCTACCAGATTCAGGAATTAGAGCCGAGGTGGCGCAGTGGTTAAATGCAGCACTGCAGGCTACTTCAGCTGACTGCAGATCTGCAGTTCAGCTGTTCAAATCTCACCGGCTCAGGGTTGACTCAGCCTTCCATCCTTCCGAGGTGGGTAAAATGAGGACCCGGATTGTTGTTGGGGGCAATATGCTGACTCTGTAAACCGCTTAGAGAGGGCTGAAAGCCCTATGAAGCGGTATATAAGTCTAACTGCTGCTGCTATAATTCTTCTAACCCCCCCACCCTGCAAGCCGGGTGCTCCCAAGCAAGTTTAGGAAAATGCAGCCATCCTCTTCAAAGCACGGAAGCCCATTTGGAAGAGCGAAGGCTGCTCTCTGCCCTTTCCCGCAAGTCACGAACGCCTGGCCCTGCCGGAGTTGCTCTTACATGGAGGCAGCCGTCTTCCTTCCTTCCCCGGAGACAGCTACGCTCACGAAAACGCAGACGACGGTTCGAGCGGAGGGAGGAAACTTTCAACGATCCCCCGTTGCCATCGCAAACGGAATGCGCCGTTCAAATTTGGCGGGAGCTCCACCCCCCTCCTGTACGTAGCATTGCGTCATGGCGGAAAGGCCGGTGTAGTCTTTTCTTGGCTTTCGGCCGTTTCGCTGGTCTGACGAAGCCTTCGTATTGCCGGGGAGTGTGGAGGGAACAGAAAATCTCCTGTCTGCTTCCCCCCCCCCCCCCCGTCTTAATATATACAGTCTGCTTTTCTTGGAGAGCGGAGGAAGGCTGATATAGATGACTTCCCCCCAGCTATATAAAGCAAGAAGGAAATCGGCATAGTAACTCCCTAAAGCAGTGTTTCCCAACCTTGGCAACCTGAAGATGTCCGGACTTCAACTCCCAGAATTCCCCAGCCAGCATTCGGGTGCATTCGCTGGCTGGGGAATTCTGGGAGTTGAAGTCCGGACATCTTCAGGTTGCCAAGGTTGGGAAACACTGCGCCTAAAGGCAATTACGGAGCTTTAAAAATGGAGATCTGGAGATCTGTGATGCTCCCCCCCCCCCTTAATTCCTCCGTGTCTTCACGTCCCAGTGCTGCTTCCTGCTGAGTTAGCAACTTGATGGATCCCAGCTCGGGAGCGAAACGCGAGCTGTGGAGCTGCGCCAGGCAGAATTTGTAAACGGGCTCGTCGAGGACCCTTAGCGAGGAAACCCAGGCCCGCTTGGCCGGCTTTAGCGCTGGGTGGGAAGGCAGAGGAAATCTGCCTCTTAGTGCCTCTCAGCGTTCAGCCCTCAAATACTCCTTTGGGGTGACTTTTTCTGCTTTTGATACATTACGTTTAGCAACAATAAGAAAAAGACTTTTGTAGTATCATTTCTCTTTCCCTCCCTCTCTTTCGCTCCTCCCTCTCTCTATTTCTCTCTCTCTCTTTCCCTCCCTCCCTATCTCTCTCTCTCTGCCTCCCTCTGTTTCTGAGGGGGCTGGAGAAGGAGCCCCAGAACTGGTGCTGGGTGGTGGGAATGACATCCAAAGGCCAAAGAGCCCAGGAGCACTCCCATACTCGGCTGGCAGGGAGGCAGGGCATCCCAACACAGTTAGCTCTCCAGGAAAAGAAACTGGTGGGTTTTTTTTTGTTTTTTTTTTGCTGAGCTGAAACAACCCAGGATCGCATTGTGGCTCTGCATCATAATGGGCTTCAGGAGAAGGACGGGACCCCGTCTCCCCCATTGTGAAGCACGCTAATGAAAAAGTTCAATCAGTTCCAAATGCGTGAGAAGTTGGAATTGATTGAGTGAAAGCTGGGCTGGGGTGACTGCAGGTGTGCCCACATAGAGGGTTCTGTGTGCCATGATGGGCACCCATGCCATAGGCTTGCCATCAGGGCCCTATAACATTCAGAAATGCCTGCATGACGAATGCTGAGATTTTATTCTTAACACATTATAAAGAACATGTAAATAGGACAACATATGCATAAGAGAAACATCATTAAACTTTTAGTAACTATTAGATACATATGTGACACCTCCCCCCCCCAAAATAGCAGATGAGTTTGCGACATCTTGATACTGCTTTACAATCTAATGAGTGCTCTACCTGTGAGATCAGGAACAGAATACAATGCATCAGCAATAATAAGTCACCTGTATAGGTAGTCCTCAAGATATGTCCCTAATGGAGCCTGTTTATTGGGGTCCCAAATCAAAACTGTTGTAAAATGAATCAGACTCATTTTTTAAATATTTCTAACTGTGCTTGTTAAGCAAATCGATCAGGTTGTTACATAAACAAAGATAGGTTTTATTGTTTGCTCTGTATCATTTAAATGGCCTCTGCTATTATTAAGTAAACAAAGAGACCCAAGAGTTTGCAGCATTCCCCAGCTACCACTAACCTATCAACTGTTTGGCAAGGTGAGGCTGCAGAGTCTCCAGGCAAGTGCCTGGACTTAAATTGGGATGGAGGGATGAATTTGCAAGGCTCCCAATTGTTGGAAGGAAAATCCAGCTGGGTCAGTTCCAAATTGGGAGGGAAAAAAAACGCTGGAAACAACATTGAGGCTGGTTGGAAAGAATGGTTTATTGATGAAGCAGAACCACCAGGGTTTGTGGTTCTAGTGCAGCTGACAAAATGGTTGAATGAATAGATGGATCTTTATAGGTTTCTGTGACTTTGAACTTTGGACTGTTCTGGGGGTGGTGCAATGCAGTGGCTTGTGTTCTGAAAGGTTGTTGGGCAATTCCTATTGTGGCTAATGACTTTCCTTCTGTATTGGATCTTGTGGGAGAGGCTGCTTTCTAATCCTACCATTCTGCCAAGAAGTTTAGAAATATCCTGTCTTGAACGCATTACCAAATCTGCATTTCTAAAAACTGGCCTTCCTCAGTTTCGGCTTGGGAGCAGGGAGGCTGGTGCTGGTTTCTGCCTCCCTTAAGATTTTTCCCCATTTCTTCTTTAGGGGAAATATTCTACCCTGCCTTTTTAATATTTCCCAAAATATTTCATTATTCTAGGTGTGGGAGGGGGTTCTCCAGGAGAGAATTGCTGCCACCTGCCCATCAGCTGTTCTACAAGCAATCTACATTAGTACACACTAATCTTCAAAGCAAAAACAAATCAATACAGTACACTAGAATGCAACTGAACTTCACAGTATTGAATCTGTTTTCTGTAGACGCTGGCTAATATTTCTGCAAGCGATTCCAAGGCAAACGCAAATAAGCAAAGTAACCTCCCAAAAAGTTTACCTTTGTAAAGTACTTACAAACTGTAGGAAGTTACACTCACCCCTCTCCTAGGAAAATGAGATATTCTAGGAATTATTAAAAGGACAGAATAATTCCCCTAAAAGGGAGGCAGAAACTCTGCCCCCCCCCCCACCTTTGTCGAAAGGCTATTAAGGCCTGAGCCGGTCTATTCTACATAATAGAGATTTAGGCAGAGCCATAATAGGAATCCCAAAGCCCTTTCATTACATCATCACCCAGCAAAGGCTCAACCAAGCCTGGGACTCAGGACAGCCTACAGCAGTGTTTCTCAACCTTGGCGACTTTAAGTGGCTGGGGGATTCTGGGAGTTGAAGTCCACAGGACTTAAAGTCGCCAAGGTTGAGAAACATTGGCCTACAGAGTTGCCCCTGCATGGCCCCATGGGAGTCTGACAACCAATCAGAATACAAACTCAAATTCAAAAGCCCAGAGAGGGCAGAAAACCAGGGCACTCTCAGCATCTCTTCCCTTTTCCCCTCAGGATCTCAAATCATGTGGTCCTGTCTATTCTGTATGGAGAACTAGGCAGGGCAGAAACTGAGGCAAGGCAGGTTGAAAGCTAACAGACAACCTTTATTCTAACAATTAACAAGGCAAAACGCAAGCTAAACTCTGAACAGGCAAACTGCAACGTTTACCATCTGACAGCTGTTTATATAGGAGCTGTCAGACGGCTGAACCAATAGGACGGCTGCATTCTTTCTCCTGCTGGCTGCTCGCGTCTTAGCCAATCAGGAGCCAGCAATGTCTTTCAATGGCATCATAGCCCCGAGGACTTAACACTGTCCATCATCAACAAACCTTCTTTCCAAGCAACTTCCATGAATCCAGTGTCTTTTTCTCCACTTGGAACAGAACCCAGATGGGCATTTCTTCCAACAAAACAAGCACAGTATTATAATGAAAAAGAAAAATTTAGAGGCAACTATAGTACTCTCAAGGCACCAGCAATGAAAGAAGCAGCAAGGGTAGCAGTGAGAGATTCTCTCTTCTAGTCCAATCGCTAACAATGAGGAGAAAAAGAAAAAAACAAACAACCATTAGCTGTAAAGCCCCCAGAACTTGATTGGCCATATGACCAGGGGGGAAAAAAACACCACCTCTATGGATCTTGGAAATTGCCTTCTGATAACCACTGGCCAAATGGCAGTCACCAGATTTAAAATGGTCACCGCATCAGGAGTGGCTAAATCAGGGGTGGGTTTCTCGCCCCGTTCCAACCAGTTCGGTTGGAACGGGGCCGGCGGCGTCCTCGTGCACGCGCGTGGCGCACACATGCATACTAGCATCTGTGCGATGCTCCAGCTGCTCCTGGAGGATCGCGCAGGCGCTGTATGCATCCTGCACATGCATGGAAGCGCAGAACTCATCAAAACCGGGTAAGGAGCGCGGGCGGGTGGGTGGGCCAGTTGCCGTTCCCGGAAGTTACTTACTTCCGGGTTCGCCGACCAACCGGTTCGCAGGGACCGCCGCGAACCGGTTGAAACCCACCCCTGGGCTAAATCCTCATGACTTCAGAAGCCTCTTGTTGGTCACAATTTTGAACCCCTATCATAACTAGACTTTTGGGGTGCATTTGTAACTTTCGATAGTTGTTAAATGGCTATTCATACCTGGAGGGTTACTTGTAATAGGAGAACTGTTTCTTCCCAATATTGAGAAAGTCACAGACTCTAATTTTCTCTATTGGAGAAAAATAACCTAAAACAATTTACAAGCCAACAATTTACAAAAAGATGCAGAACAACAATATTCAATCACCTAAAGCAATGGTCCCTAACCTTTTGGGCACCAGGAACCAGTTCAATAGAGAAAGGTTTTTCCACAGACCGGATGCAAAATTAAGCTGCCACTTTGGATTCCTAAAGATGCTCCACCTCGCCAGATGGCAATTCCGGTGGCCTAAGATGAAAGCAGAAGTGGAGCATTACGTAAAGAGCTGTGCCACCAGTACAGCCATGAAAAAAGGGCCGGGAAAGCCCCCTGGGCTACTGCAACAGGTGGCAAGCCCTAGCTGACTCTGGGAAGAGATTGCAATGGATTGCATCATAGAACTCCGGGAAAGTGGCGAGAACACAATAATTTGGACAGTCATTGACTTGTTTTCCAAGCAAGCCCACTTTATTGCTTGCTCAGGGTTGCTCTCTAGTGAAGCTCTTTGTCAAGCATATTTACCACCTGCACAAAGTACCCCGGAGAATCAGAGTCAGAGTCCAGTTCACTGCCCAATTCTGGAGGCAGTTCTTGAGATCCATTAGATCCACGCAAGGACTCCGCTCAGCTTTTCATCTGAGCACAAACGGAGTAGCGGAACGTTTTAATGCAATGGTCGAACAATACATCTGTTATGTGGATTACCAACAGGACAATTGGTCAGACTTGCTACCATTCGCCGAAGTGGTGTATAATAATGTTGTCCATAGCAACACTGGATTAACTCCTTTCCAAGTTACCAGTGGCATGGAATTTGTTACCATGCCTGAGCTGCCCAGGGAGCTACCCTCCTCAATGTCTTTGACTGAATGGATGGACTCTCTCAAAAAGGGGTGGGAGAATACCAAAAAAGCCCTGGCAGATGCAGCAGAGGAATATAAAAAAACAAGCAGACAAGCATCACTTGCTTCAATCCCCCTTCTGTGTGGGAATTAAGTTTTTCTATCAACCAAATACATATGGTTGAGGATGCCTAGCAAAAAATTAGGATCCAAATTTTTATGTCCCTTCCCAATAATAAACCCAATTACAGTTCAGCTCAGCCAGGGTCTAATTCTAGGGAAAAAAACACCTCATTTTCCAATGTAGCTTGCTGAAAACTGTGATTGGGTCTAGTTCAAGGCCTCAGACCCAACCACCCCCTCCTCCTATAGTAGTACAAGGAGAGACACATTACAAAGTGAAAAAAAAACCTAGATTCTATAGAGGTCTTTTACAATATTTAGTGCTTTGGAAGGGATAGCCTTTGTTGGAAGTTACGTGGGTAAAGAGTTGAAATGTGAAAGCTGACAGATTAGTTAAGCAGTCCATGACAACTTTCCAGATAAGCCAAAGAGTCCCCCTGGGGGGACAATGACAGGTGGTTAGTTAGGTAAAGTTAATCCCCTGCATTATTTTCTTTACACGACAGGCTTGTCTTCCGAAGGGAGGCCGTCTGTCAGACCTGGAAGCCATTTTTTACTTTTTGATTTCAGGCCTGCCACACTTTCTACTGTGGGGAAGTGGGAGGGGGGATTATACAGAGCATGGGTGATGTGTAGCCATAATAATATTCTTTCTCAGAAAGTCAAGGTTGCTTTGTCCCTGCATCTGGTTGGATGTGGATGGGAGGAATGTTTCTTCATGGCAATGAAGGATTGGACCATGTGATAGACTTGTGGGTGTGGGATTAGGGTCTTGAACTTTCAACTGGGTGGGAAAACTTTAAAGCTTTCAGATTTAGGTTTTCCCAGATGTGCCAACATGAACTCTCAAGCCTCAGAGTTATCTTTCGTTGGGTGTGTTTCTTGGAACCCTGACACTATTACCCACACTTACTAGCACCTGTGCCCAGCTTGCCTGAGGTTACCACCACTTAATGACCTACATAGTTCTAGGGTTATCACATCAACCAGGATTGTGAGATTGCTTTAGCACTGCATCACCTAGCAATGGAAATCCTGGTCCTCACTGTTGTTGTAGCCCAAGGATTACCTATAGTAGCTTCTAGAGCCATGAGAGCCACTCATTGAGATCATCTTAAGTGCATTTTAGTGGAGTATTTCTTAATTTTTCAACAGGAGGGTGTTCATTAATGGTAAGAATTATATTTTTTTTGTTAACTTGGTTGTTCTTGGCTGCAATAAAGATGAACTTTAACTCAAACTTGAGCTGTGTTGTTAGTAGTTCCCGCTAATACTCTGAAATTTTCTAAATGTGACACAATGATGGCAAAATAAGGGCAGAAGAATTTGTTCTGAAAGGAATTATTTCCAGTTAATTTTCCTAGATGAGGGGTGTCAAATTTGATTTCATTGACGGCCACATCAGGGTTGTGTTTGACTTCGGTGTATGTGGGTATGTTTGACCTTGGGGTGGTGGATGCACGTAGCCCTCCTGAGCTCCATTTTTGCTGGCAGAAGCACCGTGGGCCGGTTCTTCGCTGTTTCCAGGGTGGCCTGCAGGCCGGATCCAGCATCCGGGCCTTGAGTTCGACACCCCCGTCTTAGATTGTTCTTTAACTGATTGTCACTATCTGTTTCAAACTGCCAATATTGTTGATCACTATTTCCCCAACTTTTCTCATTATAGTTGTACTTTGATACTAGGCACTAATTGGTTCTAGGAGGTATGATGGGTACTAAAAAAACAAGTCCCAAACCATGTGACTTACTATATAACCCTTTATTTCAACTGGGAGGAACTTTCCATCTGTCCCTTTTCCTATGTCAGTGACCTTCCTTGCATGGTTGACTTCTTATCTGATTCCCACAGCTGTCTCACTCTTCCTATCGCATTGAGTACTAAACAAGGGCCAAGTACTGGGACAACATTTTCATGTCAAAATGCATTGCTTATCAAATTCAATGAGTTTTGAAGCAGTCAAGTACTGAAACACTCCATATTCCAAAACATGTCTTTCCACCACCCCCTGCAAACACCCCAGAGCTGAATTCATTATAACTGGAAAATTCCCATGGAATGATTTGTGCTGTTTGCCAAATACTGAGGAGTTGGGAAAATGGTACAGAAGTGTAGCTTTTCTCCCATCTGGAACATCATTCCCACCTCTACCTCTGAAATCTATCACAGAATCTTGGTAACAAAGGAAACAGGTATATTACATTAAAAATTACTCTTTTTTTCATGTCTTTGCTCAGTGTTCTTTCCATTCGGAAACAGTTACAGCATCTGTCTGTTTACAAATATTTTATTGCAGGGAAAGTGACATTTCTAGACAAGTTCCAAGTAATGTTATTTGTACAGGTTATACTTAGGCAGATTACTTTACTTTACGCTTAAGAAAATACATTCTCATCTAGCAAAACTGACTCACATGAATAGAAGGATAACAGAAATATATGACACAGACAGGACTTTATTATCATTGACCAATAAAAGTACAATCAATAAAACGATAATAGAAAACTGTCCCCTAACAAGAAATATTAACAATCATTTGTGGGTGAAACTTACACATAATGTAGTAAAATTTTGCTGTTTTTAGAGAAATAAAGTCTGTCTGCTTATATGTGCAGACTTAATAGGTAAATTATTAAAGGCACAAAGTTGAAATTGTAATGCCAAAAATCCATGTAGGTTGGGATTGGCATTAGGAGAATAGGATTTCTGTGGATTTAAATATAAGCCCAAATTGCAGCGAACAGAACAAATAGGCCAACCAACTTAAACCAAAGGGGCACTAAGGTATTCTTGTCTGATTGAGTAACTGGCCTGGTTTTCAAGGGGTCCAAGACTCGTTCATGCTGGGTCAGGATAGCTTTCCTGGCTCCCTCCCATTTTCCTGGACCTTGCAAGCGATATTGATACGGAGTACACGGCCCAAATAAAAGCTCCCGGGCCAGCTTAGGATCTGTGATAAACCGTGAGCATATGTTGGGCTTGACCCCAATTAGAGAAGCCACTTCATCCATATATTCTATATAGTCCACTTGGATAGTGTGGCGTTGACTTTTCACATACCTGAAAAAGACAAGCAGGAAGAGGAATGATTAACAACTCTACAATGCCTGGATGGCCTATAGTCAAAACAATCACAAAATGTGATCTAAAAACCAAAATAGTAGAAGAAAGAACAACCAATGAAGAACAGTGCAGCACAGAAAACACAAAGTCTGGAGAAAGAGCAGGTTTTCAAGGCTCTTTTAAATATGGGAGTGGGGGCACATGTATCTTGGGGCAGATGCTCCAGAGGACAGGAACTACAAGGAAGAAGATACCTAGAAGATGCCTGGACTAGACATTAAGAGTTGTTCTGACGGTGAGGCAAATGAAGGGGAAGGGAATCCAAAAGCGTTTTCTCCAATGATACTAGTTTTATCACAGCTGCATTTCTAAGCATAATTTAGATAATAATGTAATAAGTAAACATGGGCCTCACAGAGAGCACTTAAGCTAGCAAAAAGTTTTCATAACCATGATTTTCAGTATTTCCTAAAGTGAAAGGCCATTTCAATCTGTTGAGCCGAGGTGGTGCAGTGGTTCAATAGGCTACTTCAGCTGACTGCAGTTCAGCAGTTCTCCCTGGCAACAATATTGGAATGCCCTCATGTAGTAGGACTTCAAGTTCACCCTGTTTGTTCCTCATATTTTGGGCATTAGTGTATAGACATCTGAGTTCTCAGAGATACATTACAAAGAGAATGGACATGGGAAAAAAATACTGGATTTCATCTAGGAAGAAATCTATCACTGAGCCTCAACTGCTTAGTTTCTCCCTCTTATGAATGTCTCTAAAAGGCTTTAGCATTGGGAAGCCTGACTGTGTCACCTGCTTAGAAAAGTCTGCAAATACATTATAGGACAGAAAATCACCTATCGAAGCTACATGTTTACCAATTATTATGCTTAAAGTAAGTATTAGAATATTGATACGTATTTCAACAATTGAAATACATACCTTTTTCCCATGGAAAACTTCTTAACGATAATATCAGCTATCATCTCACTTGTTGATGGCAGCTCAGCAAGCCCTAAAAAAGTGGGGCAAAGATTTAGAGACAATACTTTAATAGATCTAAAGGAAGGAAAGTTTCTAAGGACAGGGAAATGAAAATAAAGAATTTCTGAAAAGACTTTCATTCAGCTAAATTAAAACATTCTATTGAGAATGGATGGAGTCATCTTCTCCTCTGTGATGTTCTATGTGTAATTAAGATTGACTGGTCAAATGGGAAGATTTCTGAAGATAGTCCATATAAGGAGATTTCTTCAATAGCAGCTCTCATTAGATAAATATTTTAATACCAGAAAATAAATGCCCAGTACCATCAAAGTATTCATTTCTAAACATGGTTTGTAATTTTCATTCTGAAAGTATATCTAGTTTCAGTTGATATGTTGTTCAGACTGCTATGATAATTCAGCTGGCATACGGTAATTGCTTATCATTTGGCATGTTGTGTAAACTTAAAACAATTGTTTTATTTCAGTACAGTTCAGCTAACTATGATAAGTATAGTGTGTATCCAGTGCCCAAAATTTGTACATTAACATCCAGACAAACTTTGAAAGAACTTACCCTTAAAGACACGTATGGCCCAGCGAGCTTGCAGTTCTGCAATGGGCATGATAGCCCCCAGTGGCTGCACAAGACCAATGATTGCTAGTGTGGGTTTCTCCAGATGAGGTGGGAAGACAAATTTATATAAGGAGACCTGATTTTCAACAACTCTCATGTAGTTCCCAAGGAAAGGAAATGAGAAATTATATCCAGTAGCAAAGATAACACAATCTATATCCTCTTCCTTGGAACCATCTTCAAAGATGGCAGCAGTATCAGTAAACTCAGTGATGTTTGATTTTACGACAATTTTCCCTGAAATAATGCAATTTGGAAGGTCATCGTTGATTGTTGGATGCTGGCTGTTAAGACTGAAAGAGGAAAAACAAAATGTTGATAGTGATGCAAAGGAGTTACAGTAACACAATGTCAATAGAAACTTTGCCAAAAGCAAAATTAGAAACGGTGATCAGAAAAAGTACAACTAGCTAACATCTAGAGAGATTTAATTAAGAAGGCAAAGTAGCATATTATAGTAAAATACCTGTGTTTAGGTTTCAAGCCATAATGAGAATGATCAAATCTTTTATTTAATTTGTTCTGTATCAACTGATCAATCGTGGACAAGGGAAGACATTGTTTCAGGAATAAATTAGCTCGAGTAGTCAATATAATATCAAGTGGATAGCCTTTATCACCAACGCGGCCTAATACCCATGCTCCTCGGCGAGTACTGAGGAAAACCTGGACAACATAAGAGAAAGATCTTAAACTAACAAATCCACTAACAATTTTTCTTACTAGTATTTTTTTTTGCCATTATTAAAGTATCTACTAGATGCCAATGTACAGAAAGTGAACAGAGATAGAAAAGTGAAGTGAAGCTGTAAATTATCTCATTATTCTTTCACCCTGGATAAATTGTGTAGAAAAGATTTCCAGTACTTTTCCTGTATTATTTTAAGTTTTACAATCTCTAATCAAGAATACAAAGATGATCTAATTGAAGATAATGCAAATTTGGGTTACTTTCCTGTCTCTTTGCTAGTTATGTCTGATGATTGCCACATCAGCTACACTGAAAAAACATGTGCATTTATATTTCTTGCTTTTCCCCTTAACATTGTCTTTAGATTTTCCAATGAATCAACTATTCTAGTTTACATCACATATACTAAAAGTCCACATCAAATTTTTCTTCCATAAACCAAAATGGGGAGAGGGAGCGGGGTATTTAAGGAAGAAGCGGAGAGGGGAAGAGGCCATTCCAAGTCTAGGATATCTGATGGGAATCTGGGTGTATTTTCAATACTGGAATGGGACAATTTGCCATGGCCAACTTGCCGTGGTCAACTCACTGCTGCTAATTCACAGTGGCTAACACACCATAGTCAGCTCAGCATGGCCAACTTGGCATGGGACACGTCGCTGTGGACAATTCATCATGGAACAATTCGCTGCAGGACAGTTCAACAGTTTTATATTATTTAAAATAATTTTAAAATATATTTCAATATTTGTCATTTATATTTCATTTTGTCCATCCTTTGTATCCTTTCTTTAATGGTTCTATTTCACCGTCTTCTATGCTTTACTGGCATCCTGACATAAAATGCAAGAGGGAGGGGGAGACACCTTTGATGAAAACCAGAGGTGCCAAGCCAGAATAAACCAACCACCAAGAATACGTGGCCTGGCAAAAGGCAAAACTGTGAGTGGCATCAAACACCCAAGCAGTTTGCAAAACATCTAAATGGCCTGCTATTGGACACTGATGGACTGGTCAAAGGGGGGAGGGCCATGGAAAGGGGAAAGTGTAACTTTTGTGTGGGAATATTCAGATCTAGCCTTACTTTCAATGCAATCGTTTAACATTAGTAAAAAAGCCTATCACTTCCAACAAATGGAGTTGAGGGTCTTTCTTTCCTAAAGATCTGAATTGGGAAGTTTGACATTAGGCTAGATCTGAATATTTATGTGCAAAGGTTACACTTTTCCTCTTTCCAGACACAAACTTTTGTCCCGCAGCATGTTGTCCTGTGGCTAAGGTAAATTGTCCTATGGCAAGTTGGCCATGACAAGTTAGCCATGAGCCATGGCAAATTATCCATGGTGAGGTGGCTGTGGTGAGTACAGGTGAATATTGTAGGCAAAAGGCTACAGAATTGAATTGATTCAATAAATTTGTCTTCCATTTTCATAGACATTTAATGGCAATAATAAATCTGATAGTGTAGCCTTCAGCAGCAATCGGATGGAGAAAGCTCCCTGGAAATGACAGGCAAAAGAGTGCTTTGGCACAACTGAGTTTATTTTTGAGGAGCTGCTGAGAGTTTTAAGCTCTTGCAAAAAGAGGCAGTGTCTAAAATGGGAGACATTCTGAATGCAGAAACCATGGGTGACAACTATATGCGGCCTGAAACAATGGCATTTAAAGCATAAATTGTGTTATTATAACAGCATAGGTAAATAGCTGGGCCCATCTTTTTGATGGGAAACTTTAAAAAGTATTATTTTATTATGGCTTTTGTCTTTTCGTTTCATTATTCAGTGCTGGATAATATGTCAAGGGCAGCTTCACCTCAGATAGAGCTTTTCACAACCCTGTATCAGAAACAAGATGGTTGGGCAAAGTTTTACAGAAAACCTGCTTAATGACAAAAGAGCTGTATAAGGGGTGATGGAAGATCATAACTTTCATGTTCTGGTGTGTGTGTGTGTGTGTGTGTGTGTGTGTGTGTGTGTGTGTGTGTGTGTGTGTATGAACACCCATGCCATTGGTAACAAGATGCAGGTAGGATGTGGGTGATTGCGGGCAAAGCTTGTACAGATGCTAGGGAGGGAACATGGTAGGTGTTTGGTAACAGATGCAAAAGTGAGGGAGTAAGTACAAGCAGTTGGACTGGTGCATTTTCAGTGAGGCTTGTAAAGGCAGACAGGAGAGATGACAACAGAGGTATTGGGAAGTAGAACAAAGAACATGTATATGTGCCCTAGCTTGTTGGAGGCTAAGAGAAGGCAATTCAGTCAGTCTGTCATCAGAAAACACAAAAATGCCAAGGAAAGTTCCAAATCTTGGTCAAGAACATACCATGGTAAAAAAAAAAACATATCAGCAATCTGGTGCAAGAATAAACCAAGTACAAAACTTCCAGCAACAGAAGGTAGTCCCTTCGTGGCTTAAATCTTCTCCTTGTCCAGCAAGCACAAATGAAGCTTTCTTTGTTCAGTAGGTACCAATAACGAAGAAGCAGGTGCATGCAGAGTTAGCAGCTTGCCACTTACTCACAAGGTGCTTAGCAGGGTATAGGATTCTTAGGCAGGAAAGTGGATCATCCCCAATCCTTGGCCAAAAAAAATGAATTGGGCCTGGCTGAGAAGTGATTTGATAGAGCATCAGTGTTTGATTCAGTGTCTGCTGAATCTGCACTGCATTATGGAGCCTGATTATGAGGCCATGAAATAACCACCACTGGAATAGCACATAGTAAAATTTCTTCATTCTCAAGAAAAGTCAGGTAGAAGGCAAAGGAAAAACAAAGGTAGATCATCTACTGTATCTGAACCTTTATATAGATGTCATTTGGGGTTCAACCACAAAACCGTGCTCGACTAAACCGTGCCCGACTAAACCACGTCGCTGATGTCATCAACAGGGCGACAACAGCGCGGAGACAGAAGCACGCTGTAAACCCTAAACCTAAAATTAACCCCTAAACCTAAACCTAACCCCCCTAAACCTAACCCTAAACCTAACCCTAAACCTAACCCTTAACCTAACCCTAAACCTAATCCTAACCCTTAACCTAACCCTAAACCTAACCTTAACCCTTAATCTAACCCTAAAGCTAACCCTAAAGCTAACCCTTACCTTAAGTTGAATCGGCTTGCTTTCAAAGCGCTATTTAAAGCGCCCTTCTTTCTCCGCGCTGGCTGTTGTCGCCCTGTTGATGACGTCAACGATGCGGTTTAATCGGGCGCGGTTTAGTCGAGCGCGGTTTTGACGGGTCATGGTCATTTGGTCCATATGGCTTGATCACTTGGAAAACTAGTTTCCTTTCTATCTCCAGGGTCAGCCACGTGCTTGGGAACAAACTTTTCCAGGCACGCATTGGGAATTAGGGGATCATAAAGCAAGAAATACTCTGGCTGATAAAGAGTACTTTTTTTTTTAATTATTTGATCTGAGAAAGTAAAAATGTTTAAACAGAATTGTACCCAATTGAGCAGTTACAGTATTGTTTGAGCTTATGAGAAAAATGTAGTGTTCTAAAATCTCGTGGCCAGTCTGGACTTCAAAATGATGTTCCAGACCTAGAGAATACATACCGTAGAACCATTGTGGATCTAGGAACTGACAGGCATGGTTAAATATGTTTTTTTTAAATGATGTTATTAAAGTTTCAATAGTAGTTTCTTCAACATTTTATCTAATACAAAGCTATGCCAATTTCAATATATAAACATGCTAGGTTTTCCTAGTGCTGAAAAGCCAAAAGTAATATAGTATTTTTTTTTACTGTTTAGCCTCATAAACTCTCCATTGAATTATATGTAATAGTCCTAATTTTAGTGAGCATTTAATTGTTTCTTTAATCATAACATTTTTCAAAAACGTCCCCAAAATTTCATTCTTTTTCGTTTGTCCATCAAAATGGAAGAATGTCCTTTTCTCTTTATAACCTTTCACACATTTTGCTGTATAATTATATTTGTGCAATTCTAAGGAGGTTTAATACCATTAGTGCAAAACCTTACAATACAATTCTTGCATAGAGGCTAGTAGACAGCCTCCAGATCACTACAATGCTTGTCAATGAATCTCTCACATTTCTCTCAAACCTAAAAAAGGATTTACTGTATCTGTTTTGAATAATAAAATCATATTCCTTACTGGGTGAGTAAACTAAATAGGTGCTTGCAGAAAGCCTCTGGAAATATTTTTTTCCGAAGAAGTTCATGAACATTTTTTATTTTTCAATAAAAAATGAATGAATTCATTCATTTTTTATTGAATTGTAGTTAACAAACACTGTCAAGTAACTGACACCTAACATAAATTCATGGTGTATAGAGAAAAAGAATTCAACATTTTCAGCATTTTAAGACTCCCAAGCCTTAGACTGTTTCTTTCCAGCCATTTTAAATAACTATCGTCCAGTCTCCAACCTCCCCTTTGTCGGGAAGGTTGTTGAGAAAGTGGTGGCCTCCCAGCTCCGGCGGTCCTTGGATGAAACCGATTATCTAGACTCCTTTCAGTCTGGATTCACTCCTGGCTACAGCACGGAAACTGCTTTGGTCGCACTGACCGATGATCTCTGGAGAGCCAGGGACGGGGGTCATGCCTCCGTCCTAGTGCTCCTTGACCTCTCAGTGACCTTCGATACCATCGACCATGGTATCCTTCTGCGACGGTTGCGAGAGGTGGGGGGGGGAGGCACCATTCTTCGGTGGTTCTCCTCCTACCTCTCGGACAGGTCGCAGTCGGTGTTGGTTGGAGGGCAGAGGTCAACCCCTAGGCCCCTTAAGTATGGGGTGATGCAGGGTTTGGTCCTGTCCCCCCTCCTGTTTAACATCTACATGAAGCCGCTGGGTGAGATCATTCGACGGCATGGGATAAAATATCACCAGTACGCAGACGATACACAGTTGTATCTGTCCGCCCCGTGCCAACTCAGCGAAGCGGTTGATGTGATGTGTCAGTGCCTGGAGGCTGTTAGGGTCTGGATGGGGGTAAACAAGCTTGCACTCAATCCAGACAAGACCGAGTGGCTTGTGTTTTTCCCTCCCAATAATTGGCCATGTATTCCATCTCTCAGGCTGGGAGGTTAAATTATACACCCCTCAGACAGGGTTCGCAATTTGGGAGTCCTCCTGGACCCACAGCTGACGTTAGAATACCATTTGTCGGCTGTGACCAGGGGGGCATTTGCCCAGGTTTGCCTGGTGCGCCAATTGCGTCCCTACCTGAACCGGGAGGCTCTTGCAACAGTCACTCACGCCCTTGTGACCTCAAGACTGGACTACTGCAATGCACTCTACATGGGGCAGCCCTTGAAGAGCATTCGGAGACTTCAGCTTGTCCAGAATGCAGCCATGCGAGCGATTGTGGGTGCACCTCGGTACACCCACGTTACACCTATCCTCCGCGAGCTGCACTGGCTGCCTATTGGTCTCCGGATACGCTTCAAGGTGCTAGTTGTCACTTATAAAGCCCTTCATGGTATTGGACCTGGGTACTTGAGAGACCGCCTGCTGCCAATTACCTCCCAAAGAACTATTAGATCCCACGGACTAGGCCTCCTCCGAATTCCATCCGCCGGCCAATGCTGTTTGTCGACTACCCGGAGGAGGGCCTTCTCTGTGGCCGCTCCGGCCCTCTGGAACGACCTCCCTGTGGAGATCCGGACCCTCACCACCCTTCAGGCTTTCCGCAAAGCCGTCAAAACCTGACTGTTCCGACAGGCCTGGAACTGATGAGTTCCCACCCCCTCTCGAATTTGTGTGGCTGTTGGTTGCTTTTAAATTGTTTTTCTATTTTGTTTGTTTGCCTTTTGTTTTTGTCTGTATTATCCCTTTCCCCTTTGGTTTGTTAGCCGCCCTGAGTCCCTTTGGGAATAGGGCGGCATACAAGTACAATAAACCTTATAACCTTATAACCTTTTAATTTATTCTTGTATACCTGCTAAGATCCTCTTGATATCTGAAAATACTTCTTGAGCTTCTTCAATATTTGATGCATTCTGTATGTTAGACTCACGCTTCATTGTTTGCTTGACTTATACCAGACATAAGTAGCGACATTTCCTTAAACTGCTTATTAATTGTTTGGATGCTATGTCCTCTCATATTGATGTTACATATTTTTCTCTTTCCAATTTTAATTTTTGCTTCTATTGTCTAATTAAAAACTTGACTGAGACAGAGGTAGAATATTGTTTAGCACAATATCTTAGAACCTCACTCTGAATGTCCAATCCTTCATCCTTGCTCCCGAAGGACTACAGAGATTTGCATATTTGTGGCTCTTTCAGATGCAGTTTAATTTCTTTATCTTTATCCAAGGCTTATTTTCCTGATATCTCTCCTTGTTTTGGAAAATAGTTCAACTAAATTAATTGGCTGGCCTGTGCCAAAAAAAAGTGGAGTCAGAGAAAAGCGACAGGCAAATTACACCATCTTCTCCAGTAGCTGGAATGAATAACAGTTATGTGTACCTTCTCTCATGTCTGGACTCCATATAAGGTTTGGTTAACCAAACTCTGAACCCCAGGCAAATAGGATTTTCAGCAGCATACTTCTGCATCAAAGGCTTATCTTGTCATAGGCAATAGTTTCACAGTTGCCAGTCAATGGGTCATTGCAATTAAGCCAGGTATGTTACAAAATTAACATAACTGTAAGATTGTAAGGAGGATGGGAAAGTAAGCATAAAGCATCAAGAGACAGCAGGCAAGTCAGTGGACAGCTTTTCTCATGAACAGTAACCTAACCCAGTTATCAAGATACCTGGGAGGAGGCAGATTGCTTCCATTTCACTTTCTTTTCTAAGCTGTACACCAGGGGTGGGTTGCTAATCCCGTTCCAACCGGTTCGGTTGGAATGGGGCCAGCGGCGTCCTCGTGCACGCATGCAGTTCATGCATGCGTCTTAGCACCTGCGCAATGCTCCAGCTGCTCGCGGAGACTCGCGCAGGTGCTGTGTGTGCCATCCAGCTGCTCGCGGAGAATCGCACAGGCACTGTATGTGCCACGCGCCTGTGTGGAAGCGCAGAAGCCTTCAAAGACCGGTAAGGAGCCCGGGCAGGTGGGTGGGCCCTTCGCCGTTCCTGGAAGTTACTTACTTCCGGGTTTGCCGACCAACCGGTTCGCGGGGACCGCCGCGAACCGGTTGAAACCCACCCCTGCTGTACACATACTGTAGTTTTGGAAAACCTTTGCGGAGGGGGGGGGATTCTCTGGAGATGAACAACAGGGAGCTTGCCACAGCTGTACCACAGATAATCCTTTAGCCAAGTAATCCTTTGTTTCAAAAAAGCTGTTCTACCACCTTTATCACATTTTACTCAATATCCTATAGATATTTTCAAAATGACTTTTTGCATGCATCATCAGATATTTGGGGTATGAGATTTCACAAGATCAGTGGGCATTCACAATTTTAAGAATGCTTTCTTAATTCCTTGCCCTTCATTAATATAAACAAGACAAGTAATTCCAACCTGTTGTGCTGTGTGGCTTATCTCCACGGCAAGGTCCACTCCTGAGTTCCCAATACCAACCACAATGACTCTTTTTCCTGTAAATGCATCAGGACTCTTGTAATCACGACTGTGTAAGTAGTGACCCTTGAAAGTGGTAATTCCTGTAAGCCAAGAGTAAAATTGTTCAAGTTGCTTGTTTTCACACTGGATTTATATGACATTTTTCTATTAGGGTAGTGTCCTCGGTTAGGGGCATCAATCGATCAATGAAAAATTTGCCCCATTCCTCTTTTTTCCCCATATCCATGGGGGTGTATGCCTTTTAAAGGTAAAACAGACCTCTGAGCTTTTTTGTGCACTCTCACATCTTTCAATCCATCTTGTGCTAAGAATTTTGTGGCATTGCTGTCTTTGCCGTTTTACTGGGGATGAACAGGAGGTAATTCTTTAATTCTAATTGAAGAAGCTTTCTGATGAGAGAAATCTATAGTATGATTGGGACCTTTTGTTCTCTAAAGGGGAAAACAAAAAAGGGTGCCTTCAGATGGAATTAGCTATTGGTTTCATGTATGATAATGAATTGACTTGTTACTTATTTATTAATGTATTCAATTTATATATGGCCACCATCTCACAAGAAATAGTTCTTCACTAAGTAACCAGTGCAGGAGGCAGGACGTGAGGTGTCTAATCAAGAATTATGTTAAGATTTTTATTCTTTTTATTCAGGAGCCAAGGTGGTGCAGTGGTTAGCGTGCAGTACTGCAGGCCACTTCAGCTGACTGTTATCTGCAGTTCAGCGGTTCTAATCTCACCGGCTCAAGGTTGACTCAGCCTTCCATCCTTCCGAGGTGGGTGAAATGAGGACCCAGACTGTGGGGGCAATATGCTGACTCTTTAAACCGCTTAGAGAGGGCTGGAAGCCCTATGAAGCGGTATATAAGTCTAACTGCTATTGCTATTCTGGGGGGGAAATCTATCAATGTGGTTGCTTAAGTGTCTACACTGATTTAATGGCATATTATAAATCACATTATTATTATTATTATTATTATTATTATTATTATTATTATTATTATTATATTGATTAGCCTATAGGCCATATCAAAGCACAAGCTTCAAACACATATCACCAATAAAATCCTATACAAACAATTTAAAATAAGAGTAGGGTAAAATGCAATAGTTATAGGATAAGATACAATATAATTTAATACATAAGTATGTTAAATAGAATAAAATGACATAAAATTATATTTGGGTGTCATCCCTACCATCTACCCCAATCAATCTCCAAACCATTTTGTTTAAGTACTGTGCTGTATTAAATGTTATTTTCAGGTTCTGGCCTTGTTGCAGCAGATTGAGGTTTGTAATCTACTTACAAAAGACCAGGACTCGATACCACGAAGGTGAGAGAAACAGGTTTATTTGATGCATCGAGTTCAGCGTGTTCACACACCAAAATCTGAACTGCCTGGGCTCTGCCCAGGATGCTACTTTTATGCCGTGTTCCACACTGTGCATTCTCAAGGCATTTCCATACATGAGACAAGCATGGCATTTCGAAAAGTAGAAGTTCATTTGGAATGTTACAGAGAAGTACATAGGAAAAATACAAAAAAGAGAAGTTCCTATAATGTCTTAAGCTGTCGGGAGTTTTTACCTCTGTTCTATCTCTCACCCACGCCTGGCTTCCTGTGCCCCTCCTTTAAAAGGTCTTGCCACATTGTTCAGCCCTATTTTTAATACTTATGAGGAAGTTGGAGAGAAAGTTCACTCCAGCTAAAAGTCAACTTTGGAACTCCAGGGCACTAGAATGAAAAGCCAAGCTAATATGAATTTATAAGGTCCATTCTATTAAGACCACCTAACCTGGCCAGCCACTGGTGGGTTTACCTGTGCACCCCCTCCTGCATCATTCTCACATAAAGTAAGTTGTTTTGATATGGGAATCCCAATGGGTCATTTGTTATAGACCAAGGTACCTGTCCCTCACTCCCTTATACAAGTAGCAATCTAAAGGATGTGAGCCAGGTCTTCTACCTCTGCTGCTCTGCAAATGCAGAGATGCTCGTTGTAGGGTATAGTATGGAATCTCCCATATCTAACCATTGGGTCAAGCTGTTTGAATCTTGCTCGCGTAGATAGCTCCCTAAGATGTTTTGGCAGTTGAAACTTCAAATAGCGGCCTACTTGAAAAGTATGTTTGTATTTGCTCAGCCATCTCAAGTTACCCAACTTACTAAGGGTAGCTATATCATTTTGTTCTTTTGTATCCTTAATTCTTTGGGTAGCTCTTTTTTTGAATTGTTCTCCTGTTATGCAAGTGGCAGGAAGGCCACAGGAGGTTTGTGATTGTAATTTTATTTGCTCTAGTAGACATAACTTGGGGAGTCTATCAGTCTCTATTTCATTGACTTTGCACCAGTAATTATGTGCTCTAATTTTGGATAGTGCATGAATTGTATGAATTTCCAATTCAGCTCTAACTGCTGCAGCGGATGTCCTTGGATCTACATCCAAAATACATCTCAAATGCTGTGACTGTGTTTGTTCTAGGACTGGGGTTAAGTATAGACCCCAAACTTCTGCTCCATACAAGAGCATAGGGGTAACCTTAGCTTTATATACTTTAATTAATGGGGCTAGGGACCCTGGATAACTATGATCTTTTAGTTTAAGCAATAAATACAAATGGGCTTTTGCTCTAAGTGTACTCCATTGATGATGGCAAGCCTAAGATCCAATCTTGGGAAAAGTTACACCTAAATACACAAAGGTATTAACCTGTTCAATTGGTTCACTGTCTAATTGGCACCTATGCCTCTGATGATGTTTTCCAAACACCATTATTTTAGATTTAGATTTACTAATGATTAGGGAGTTATCCTGGCAATAACAGCTGAATCATCTTAACAGCCAATGTAATCCTACCTGTGAACATGATAAAGTCATAAGCATAAATCATGCTGTTACAGTAAGTATTCAGGATCATTGGATATGTGTGTCATGGGATCATTCATTATCCCTGTCCATCCCTGGCAGGTTATTGATATATAAACTAAATACATCCTTTCCTTATCCCTTTATCTGTGTGAATCCAGTTAGTCAGAGCCCCATTAATCCCATACCGCACCCTTAAGCAGTACCTGTTAAGGGCTTGGGTAAAGGGCTTTTATCAAAGCCAGTAATCTAGGTTCTATTTAAGAGGCGTCAGTTTACGTCACAGTACTTCTCTGTTTACCATATCAAATGTTTATGCTGTAATGTTTCTAAAAGCAGAAAACAGGGGTGTCCTCTTACAGGCATATTTGGCAATTAGATGGTTCAAGACAAAGCAGTTATCAATAGTAGATAGGTTTTGTCTAAAACCTGCTTGTTCTTCTGTGAGGATATTGTTTTCCTCTACCCAGATTTCAATCCTGTTCAAAAGGAACCTAGCATATATATTTTGCTGCAATGTTAATCTGGTATATGGCAGGTGTTATTTATGTGTATAAAAATGATTATTTTATGTGAAGTATATTACATCACAATGGAGGTTTAATTGATTAATTAATTAATTAATTAATTAATTAATTAATTAATTAATTACTGATCATTATAATTTCCTTTGGCCACATGGATGAAAACCAGTTCAAAATTCTGGAAAATTATTGCAGGTAATTTCCAATTTAGTTTGTACCTAACACAGTCTTAGTCAACCTTTAAGATCCATAGTATGCACATATGCTATTCAATATAATGAAGAAGAAAAAGAACTAAAAAAGCATGAAGTACTATGATAGAAGATGATTTTATGTAACAACCATTGTTAATTTTATGAAGTGGGAAAGAGCACAGGTGCAAATGCTATACAAGCATATTTGTTAGCTAACTAATTTTGATCTATGTCAGTTAACCACATGGAATATGTTAATTTACTTAGCCCCATTGTTCACCTGTTCAAATGGCAAAATTATTGTCACTTTAACCTATACCTAAAGATTCACTGGGCTACAGTTAATTCCTCAAGAGTAGTAGTGGTCCTGCCAGCTCTTAAAGAAACAGTGGTGCACCCTCTTCTCAAAGGACCATTTGTCAGTGGCTTGCCCCAACTTGGTTCCTTAGCAAAGAAAGACCCTAGATTCCATTTGCAGTGACAGGTATACTTTTATTAAAAGCCAAGTGAATTATAGTATAGCAAAGCCTGAATTAAAGAGTGCATGCCGAATTTTCCTAGTTAACTTTCCCTATACAGTTCCTCCCCAGTTCTTCCCCCTTGATAGTCCTTTATTGTCCAATTATATTCAAATAAGTTGTTTTGGGAACTCTTTCTTCAATGATGGGCTGGCTGGTTAGCCATTGCATTCCCTTCCCAGGACTTTGACCTTGAGATGGTGTTTCTGGAAGGCACAATGAGTAACTACCCACTCCCACCTGGCTCTCACCTCTCATATCCATGGCAGACTAACAACTAGCAAAATGATGTAGGGTCTCTTGCTTGTGCAAGGGTTTGGACTAGATGACCTACAAGGTCCCTTCCAACTCTGTAATTCTGTTACGTTCTGTTACTCCAGACCATTTGAGTAATGCTGTGGATGTCCTATCCCAATGGCTGGAGGCTATTGGGGACTAGATGTGCAAAACAGCTCTGACTCAAGCCTAGCAAGATGAAGTGCCTATGGGTATTTGGACCTCCCTGGACACAAGGGTATCCTGGTCTCTTGTCCAATTTAATTCAACTCTGTGTTTGAAAAAGGAATGTCAACCTCTTAATGATTTCAAATCATACCTGGGAAGGAGTCCAGGGGCAGATAGGGAGTGGTGTGGTGGCCACTGCAGACCAAAACTGCATCAAAAACTGATGATTCCTGCTTCCCATCTGACTCTACGGTAACATCCCATTGGCCGCTGGTAGAGAAGTCTGAGCGTTTTGTTACACTGCAGACTTTAGACTGAAAGCAGAAAGTCAGGAAAATAGTAAATCAACACATGGTTATTTCTTTGCTCAGAAAATCTTTCTCCCTCCAGAAAGCTGTAGAACATAATAGGATTTATTAGAGATGGACCTGAGGTTTACTTTCCAATAAAAAGGCAACCCTAAATTAAACCTTAAGGTTAAATGTTCTTTTTTTCAGGGGATTTTCTTAAATAAATAGGTTAAAAGGTTAGAAAGATTGGTCTTAACATTTTTGTCCTAAAATCCAAGGCATGTGGAGTACTATATTTCTGATGGAAACATATCCTGCAGTTTGGAAATGATACAGCACTCTTTCACCACACCTGAAAAACAGGCCTCTGCATGTATCAGATTCATCTTACATACCTTTATAAATGAACAAAATGTTATGAAAGATAGTCTCTAATAAATTTCTGGATCTCTTGCATAAGGTTTACATGAAGGTGTGGGTGTTTTTTAGATGCAAATTTGGTTGGAATTTTCCGCTCACCTTGGTTAATCAAGCAAGCAGGTTACATATGGAAGGGAACCACATATGTTGCTTGTACTCAGCAGCAGTATGTGACCACTCTAACTTCCTACAATGGCTGGGAAAGAAATCTGAAGACATTTACAATCAAAACTATGTCTAATCCCAAGATAGGTCAAGAATCAGTGGATTAAAAAAATATATGGAAGTGGTTCAGTCTAGACATTAAGTAGAACTTCCTGACTTTATTTATTCAATTAATAAATATTCTACAAATGCATTACTTCTAATTTAATACAGTAAAATTGTAAATATAGTCCATACAAACAAAAGTTATTTTGGGGTTCTTCAATACTGTTTAAATATTGGAAGGAGTTTGGAGAGCAAAACATTTAAGATATAGACTTCTCTAGTGGATCCTGAATGGAGCAATGGGTTGGACTAGATGACTTCAATGTTCATTTCCAACTCAATGATTTTATGATATTTCTGCCACTATACAAGTGGAAGGATTAAAGCAGTTCCTAAAACACTAAAATCCCATTCATATTTTAGCATAGTATTGTGCTCTCCTCAAGCATGCCAATTACAGGTAGTTCTCAACTATGATCACAATTGGGGTCATAATTTCCATTGCTAACAAGGCAGCTACCTGATTTTATAACTTTTTTTGCCATGGTTGTTAAATGAATCATGCAGTTGTTAAGAAAATCTGGCTTCCCCCTTGACTTGGCCTGTTAGAAGCCAGCTGGGAGGTCACAAATGATGACTTTGGGATACTGCCTGGATTTTGATAATGAGCATTCATCTTACTTTGAAATGAATATATTTCAGAAGGTCAAAGTGTTTGGCATACATCCGAAAATAGTCCATTATCTTTGAGTTGTGCATGTAGTTGGGGAAATCATTTGGGATAGGGAAATCACTGAAGCACATCATCTCTTTGGAGGTGTTGATGATCACAGATTGGTAAATACTAGCCCGTTCTTCCTCAGGATTCTCCTGCAATAAATAAAAAAATAGTTTTTGTTGCTGTTTTTATTCTATATATATTATCCGGACCCTCCCCACTCTCTCGGTCTTCTGAAAGTCTATTAAGACCTGGCTGTTCCGGCATGCCTGGGGCTGTTGATCTTTGATTGATCTCCAGCCCCACTAAGATTGAGTGCATGTTGTGTTTTTTAATTCGCTTTGTCTTGTATTTTAAATTCTTTTAATATTTTTAAATTGTTTTTATGTAAGCCGCCCGGAGTCCTTCGGGATTGGGCGGCATACAAATCTATTAAAACCTTAAAACCTTAAACTTTATTTGAAATGCATTCCTGTTTCTCCAGTCTTTGGAAATTCAATTCAGACTTTATTGCTCATTTCCTGTGTCTGAGATGATTCTAAGGGTTTAAGATCCACAAATAAAAGTACTAAGTTTCAATATAAATATACGAGCACAGAAAGAGGCAGCTTTATGCTTAAATTCACAATGCCCTATGTATCCAGCCCTTTTATGCTCAGAAATCATCTGCCTATTCTGTAAGCTATACTCCATAATGGTTTTCATGGAAAGCTATACATTTTGACAAAATCTGCTGCATCTTTTTCTTCTCTTCATTCTGACATACATATTTCTATGATCTTCAGGATGCTTTTGAGGCAAAAATATATTATTTCTTTTTCTAACTATGATAGTTAGAAATCCTTTTTGACTCAGCCTTCCATCCTTCCGAGGTGGGTAAAATGAGGACCCAGATTGTGGGGGCGATATGCTGACTCTGTAAACCGCTTAGAGAGGGCTGAAAGCCCTATGAAGCGGTATATAAGTCTAACTGCTATTGCTATACCAAGTGGCTACATGAAACAGTGCTGAAGGTTGAGAGAGTTGATGACAAACCCCTTGGAAGTAAAGCTTCATGGTTATGGAGCATTTGCACTTACCTTGAACCTCCACAGTCCCCCAATATCATCACTAGTTTCAAAGCACACAGGCTCCAGACCCTCTTCCAAGCAGCATTTGATGTTACAGAGTCCACTGGAACCACCTCCAATAATTGCCACTCTTTTCTTTTCCATCTCTGTTTTCCAAAAGCAGATGTGTTAGGACCAGTTTATTCCTTTCTATGTATTTTATAGTAATAATACTTGGAAAAATAAATAATCCAATATATTTGGAAATCCAATCAATAGTTGCCATTTCCTATCACTTTTTTAGATAGCTGCCAACCTGTTTCATCTGCATACCTCCCAGCCTTTGTCAAGACTCCCGATTCCTCCAATGTTTTCAGGATGATTAGCGCTTCCTTAAAATAAATTAAACCATGCTCAGGCTTCCTACAAGCACCTTGACATTCTCTATTGTGATTGTGCTGTCCCAACAGTATACAGCTAATGTAGGAATTAAGAGCTGTCTCCTTTAAGAAACTAGCTCGTGGGAAATGTAACTACCTTATGGGAAATGTAGGCAGAACTGCCTTGTGGGAAATGTAGTTCCATAACATGTGACCACATCTGTGCTCCCTGATTGGGCAGCGGGGTACTCTGCCCGGGGAAAATTGATTCATTACTGACCACTCACTGAATTGCCTTTTGTTCTACCAGAAAAGCAGCTTTGCACCAGCAGCATGGATTAGAGGAAATTAATGACTTTTTACACTACGTGATGAGACAGATCATGAAAGGTCAGAAGTATCTTAACACTGAACTGTAAGTTTTGCTATTAAGAATGCCTGATAATAAACGTGATCTGAAAGAAGTTCCTAAGCGTGGAGTTAAACTGCATGCCCCAGCAAGCCTACAACGCCCAGGACAGAACAGTAAAACCACATTAGAAATCCTTTAACCTCCTCAGAGTGAAAAGGCTTTGAAGTTTATTCCCTTCATGTAAAAAGGTTGATGCATGCCTTTGCCTTCCTCTCTAAGCTCCGAAGTAAAAAAGACTTAAAGTT
This sequence comes from Thamnophis sirtalis, assembly GCF_051295495.1. NCBI lineage: Eukaryota > Metazoa > Chordata > Lepidosauria > Squamata > Natricidae > Thamnophis > Thamnophis sirtalis. Next base: position 54,058,592 of record NW_028261392.1, on the reverse strand, counting down.
CAGCTTAAACCTCCGTTTGCATCCCATTTCAATGAGAACAACTGACGGGATTCCCACTCCCACCCCCTCTTGAAGCAAGGAGAGACATCCAGTTTCAGTGAGAAAGGCTGTTTAATTCTCCTGAGATGAAGGACTTTGTGTGATTAAGAAAATGTGTTTTTTTAAAAAAAAGAGTTGCATGAGAAAGCAGCCTCTGCAATCTTCTCTAAAAAGCCTGATTTTTGCCTGTGGAAGAGTGCTCACAGGCTCTGATATACTAATAAAGCAGATACTACAAAGTTAAAAAAAATAGAAAATAAATGCATGTTTCCCCTCTCTACTTGTTGAGTGCACGTTTTTTGGAAATGGCTCTTCCCCAGCCCCAACCTCGGCCTGCAACACACTGCTCGTGTGGATGAGGCCCAATACGGTGCAGATGCCAGTTTGTGGAATGGGACTTTTATGTCGACGATGGCCTAAAATCCATGCCCACCCCAGCAGAGGCCACAGACCTATTAAAAAGAACACGCCAGATGCTAGGTGCATCCAATCTTAAGCTGCATAAAATTGCATCCAACAGTGAGGGAGTGCTAGCAGCCTTCAATCCTGAAGACCACGCTAAGGGGTTGCAGGAACTTGACTTCAGCAGAGATACCCTCTTTATTCAGTGCAGTCTTGATCTTTGTTGGGGCTTGAAAAAGGAGATCTTCACCTTCAAATCCCCAGCTCAGAAAACTGCTCTCACAAGAAGAGGAGTATTGTCAACCGTGAACAGCCTGTTTGACACCCCGCCTAGGGTTCACTGTTCCCGTAATGATCCAAGAGAGGCTCCTGCTGCGCATGCTCTCTCAAAACATCAAAGATTGGGATGAGCCACTTCCGCCAGAGCAGAAACAAGGGTGGGAAACATGGCAAGACTCCCTGAGTTGTCTACAAAGTGCTCAGGTACAGTGCATGCACGTTCCCATCTCGCTTACAGCTGCAAGGAAGAAAGAACTACATATCTTCTCAGATGCGTCAACAAAGGCAATAGCAGCCGTAGGATACATCAAAGTCTACGGTGGGGAGAATGATGTTCACGTTGGTTTCGTCATGGGGAAGGCGAAACTAGCACCGCAACAAGGTCACACCGTGCCAAGGTTGGAACTCTGTGGTGCCATGCTGGCTGTAGAGCTCGCAGACCTGATAACAAAGGCAATGGACCTTGAGCTGCAAGCCACCACCTTCTACACAGATAGTAAGGTGGTGCTAGGCTACATCCACAATCGAAGCAGGTGCTTCTATGTCTACGTCAGTAATAGACAGGATCAGGAAATCTTCTAACCCAGAGCAATGGAGATATGTTCCGACTGACCAGAACCCAGCAGACCATGCCATATTCTCTATCCATGCATCTCGTTTGGCAACATCGATCTGGTGGAAAGGCCCAGAGTTCCTGGCTTGCCCAGACACCCCGATGTCACAGAGTCCAGAACAATATAAGCTTCAAGACCCAGATAGTGATGCCGACGTACGACCGGAGGTACGCGACAAGTCTCCCAGACAGGACAAAAGGCCCACAGTGTTCGCCACTTGTTTATCGGCTTTCTATCAAGTTGTCCCCTCCACATGACCTAATCTGATCTAAAAAGTTGGATGCAAAGTTGATTGAACTATTCCCTGTAATAGCACATATCAATCTGTGGTTTTTCAGTTGAAACTTCAGTCCCACCAAAAATGCATTCAGTTTTCCAACATCTACTTATTGGAGAACATTTTCCCTCTCTAATTCTTCCCATCTCAATGACAGATCATTTTAATTTTAATTAATTTTAATGTATTATTTAATTTTATTTTATTATCAAATATTTTTGCAACACATTTCACTGCAAGGCAACTATGGGTGGCTTATAACAGCAAAATAAATATAAATATATCTATCAATGTATAACATCACAAATGAAATCACAATGAAAATACAGATTATAACTAAAACTAAAAGATGAGGAGGAAAAGAGGAAAAATGTAGTGGGGGAGGTGGCAGATGCTATTAGTTGATCAATCGTATCTAGTGGATATTTCCCCATTATGGCCCCAAGCCAACTGGTGGAGTCACATCTTCAGGCTCTTGCAGAAGGTCAGGAGGGTGAGAGCCAATCTCATCTCATGGTGCAAGATGTTCCAAAGGGCTGGGGCCATGGCAAAGAAAACTCTTCTCTTGGACCCTGCCAGCTGATATTCCTTGACTGACAGGATCTGCAGCATGCCTCCTCTGCCAGCTTGAGGGGGGTGGGCTGTTCCATAGGGTTCCTCAAATAACCTGGACCCTTTACCATCCACATCCACTTTCATCTTTTGCCACCAGAATTGTCTCCTAGTGAGGTGCAGGATTGTCAGAAACTCAAAGTGACCAGCCAGGTTCAAGTCATGACTGCACTGTAGCACTTCCAGTCTCAAGCTCGCATGGACATACAGTTTGGATCCTTTCCATGCTAGTTCATCCCTCATGATCAAAACGTCTTTGTTATCTGTGAGCCAGGGGTCAGCTGGGAGTGCAGTTTTTAACACAGCTATCAATTTGTCCCATCTGGGGTCAGGGGGCTGCCTGGCTTGGCCTCTGATGGTGACCTGCTCTGCTTGTTGTGCTGGGGAAATGATGGCATGGATGACTTCTTTCCTGAGGCTGTCAAACTGCGGTTTTCTTGACAGGGCATCAGCTAGCAATATTTTTTCCTGCCGGGATGTACTTCAGGTTGAATATGAATCTTCTGAAGTATTGTGTCCAGTGGACTTGTTTGGGAGAGGAGGACTCACCGGACTGCATAGGCTTCTTTCTCCCAAAAGGCCCACCTTCTCTCAGGGTTGGTGAGTTTTTTGGACATGTAGGCACAGGGCAGAAGTTGTCCTTGTGGGTTTGTTTGTAGGAGCACTGCTGCCATGGCTACATTGTCTGATTGGATGATGAATTGCCGCTCTGGATCTAGATGCTGAAGAATTGGCTTCTAGGCAAAGAACCATTTTAAATTTTAACAGTCCATTGTCCAGATTCGGCCACTGTGCCATCAGGAGAGCCCATCTTTAACAGTTCTGTTAGGGGCAGAGCGACTTCTGCAAATGCGGGGATAAATTACCTGTAAAAAATGGCAAATCCCAGGAAGCTTTGAAGTTGTCTGCGGGTGAGTGGGGGCTGCCAGTCCAGAACCACTTTCACTTTCCCTGGATCCATTTCCACTCCTCCACTGGATATTTGATAGCCTAGATACTTAGAGAGGTTTTATGGAATTCACATTTTGACAGCTTTGCATAGAGGTTTGTGGCGAGGAGTTTTTTCAGCACTTGCCGTACTAGCTTTACATGTCCTTCAAGGGTCTCACTGAATATAAGAATGTCATCCAGGTAAACTAGGATCCCTTTGTTTAGGTGCTCATGTAGGACTTCATTGATTAGCTTCATGAACACTGCTGCAGGCCAAAGTGTATAACTTTAAATTGGAAGCTGTAAAGTGGACAGTTAAAGGCAGTTTTCCATTCATTTCCGGTAGTAGGCTTCTCTTAAATCTAATTTGGTGAACACCTTGCCCTTGGCTAAGTGGCTTAGCATGTCCTTCATGAGGGAGAGGTGTTCTCCATGCACATGGCATTAATTCCATGAAAATCCATGCACAGACTTATTCCCCCATCTTTTTTTTTCTTTAAAAAGTATTGGGGCAGCCACTTTGGACTTTGCAGGCTGGATGAAGCCCCGTGCTAAATTGGCATCAATGTACTTTCTCAAAACCTCCCTTTCTTTAGGAGTCATGGAGTACATTTTTGGATTGCGCAGTTTAGCTGCCGACAGCTGCAGTCTTCTTCACTAGAAAACCCTGATAGGTCTCAATATTCTTTTGGCACTTGTGGACGACTGGGCAGTCCATCAGTAGCTGGGGCTGCGGGTTCGGGTTCGCCACCATTGTCGGGTTTCATAGCCTTCTGGCACTGGTCTGGCTCTCTGGATGGCAGCGGGCCAATGCCAATGTTTATTTTCCTATAGCTGTCCTCCAAAATGATGGTTGGTCCCCATTTGTCAAGCCATGAGAGACCTAGTATGATGGATCCAGTCATTTTTGGAGCTATGACAAACTGGATAAGTTCTTGGTGATGATCCATCTCCAGTCTGACGAGCTCAGTGACTAATGTGGTATTGGCCCAGCTGATTAGTGTCCCATCAACCTGTTTAAAGCAGATGGATTACACTAAGGGTCTTGTGCATATGCCTAACTACTCAACTATGAGGAGGCTGATTAGGCATCTGGTGTAGCCCATGTCTACGATGGCTTCTACTTCCCCTTGGATCCCCATTTCTGGCATTATTATTCTGGTTTTGATAGTAAAGGGGTGGATGGCTGCGCTTACCATTAGGTCATCGCCACCACTTCCTCTCGATTGAGGAAATAGGCTCAGTAGGTTCTGCTACTGGTTTATCTGCAGCCCCATGATGGTCATCATCGCAGCAGGTCTGGCCCGATGCATGAGGCTATGGGCCGAACAGCTCCGTGCCAAGTGAAAGGAGGTAGACGCTCCATTCAGTGGCATTGTGGTCTCTTGGCCCAGGAAGGTGAACATAGGCTAGGCCAAGGTCCATCTAGGCTGTTTGGTGCCAAGGGGTTGAGTGGCACTGCCCACACTGAAATGATGGAACTGCTCTGGGAGACTGGCTAGCAACTGGCTGTGTGACAGTGGTGGAAATCCCCATTCTTCAGAGTGCTTGTGATGCATCTGCTTCAGCATTCTCCACTTGAGGGGCAGGGCTTGTCCCGCACCCATCAGTGGTTCCAACAGCATCTCCTGTAATGGTATGGTTTCCTCAGCTTCGCTTTTCAGGGTCAGGTCCAGTTGCATGACTTACTCAAGCATTGGCTCTTTGGGCTGAGCACCCAGCTGGTGCTATCTGTCTGCGGCATCTTCTGCTTCCACCACAGCTTGGGAAGGGGAGTAGAGGGTTTTGACATAAATCACCAAACAATCCCCTGTGGCTCCTTCCGTGGCTTTCTGGTCTTCCTCCATCTTCCCTGAGTCTTCGTGCTGCCCGGTTTTGAGTCAACATTCAGGGCTCAGGACCCTGGAAAGCATCCTGAGGCTGGATAAGTTCTTAAAGAAGATTTGAATTAATGTCAGGGTTCCAAGTAACACCCCCAATGAAAGAAAACTCTGAGGCCTCAAAGTTCCATTTTATTTGAGATGTCATATTGGCACATCTGAGAAAACCCGAATCTGAAAGCTTCCAGGTTTTCCCCACCCAATTGAACGTTCAAGTCCCTGCCGAGTACCCACAAGTCCATCACATGGTCCAATCAGACCCTGTCCCAACTGGAGATGCCTCCCACTCACACCACTCCAGCTGTAGGGAAAGATGTCCTTGACTCTCTGAGAAAGGAATGTTATTTAGACTATATACCTTCCACACTTCATATAATCCCCCCTCCCATTTTCCCCCAGACTAAATGTGACTGGCCTGAAGCCCCAATGCAAAAGATGGCTTCCAGGGCTGACAATAGGATTATCTAGCAGCAGAGCTCACCACATTGCAAAATCACATTGCATCACCCTCCAGGCTTCAACCAAACTTCTCAGACAACCTACAGAGTTAACTATGACCACTACAACAGACAATAGAATACAAATTCTTGCACAGAAACAGGAAGCTCAAGGGCAAGGTGCAACATAAGGTATAAATAACTCTAATTCTCAACTCCATGTGGTCAGCTGCCCAGAACACCCATGTACTTCTGCTTCATCAATAAATCGACCCTCTTTCCAATCAGCCTCCGTTTTGTCTCCAGTGCCTTTCTCCTGGCTTAGAATTAATCCAGATGGATATTTCTTCCAACACTAATTAATCTATGAAGTTCCCCTCTGAACTCATACTTTCTGTGGTTCTTTGGCTACAGAGTGAGGGATATGGATTTAAAGGGCAAAATGAAATTCAGAGGACATGGGTGTGTATTTAGTTCTTTACAAGAAGAAGAGGTGAGAAGAATCAGTAGTAAAAAAGCCATAAAATCAAATATGGTTCAAGTTGCAGATACCATTAAATCCCCCCCCCCCAAAAAAATCCATAGAAGGGAAGCACAAGGACCTATCAAAATGACTTCAAATCCTTCTTATGCAAAGTATCAATATTATATGGAAATGCATCAAGTGGGCAAAAAGTTGTTTGAAAGGGGGTTTTAACATATAATTTATGCCACATACTGTAGCTTAGCTTCTCCCTCCTCTAGTAATTTTCAATGATTGAAAGGGTGACAAAACAATACACTGGTTCACACGTGTGAAAGAGAAGACCAGCAATTTCCTCAGGAGCAAGTTTGAAGGATCCTTTAGTCTTGGATAGAATTATCAAAAAGAAAAGAAAGGAAGAGAAAAGCAATGCAGGTGTTGTTCTGAACTAAAGGTAAAGCTTTTTGTTTGTTTGTTTTTTACTCTCTAAACCAAAAGAAATAGTGGAGGAGGAGAAGGGAGGACTGGTTGAGCAACCTCGCTAACAAATATTTCCACAAAGCTTCCTTTAAAATTGCTAGTTTAGCTTCTCTTCAAAGAAATCGGAATAAAATTAGCAGCCTAGCCTCCTCATCCCAAGATGGTCTCTCAAACGTTACTCTTTGTCAGCCATACTTGCGATTATGAGTTAACAGAAAAGAAACCTGAACTCTTTTGCTGTTTCTCTTTCATTCGAATTTATTTTGTAATCTTAGTTTAGACCAAAAAAGAAGCTTTAAGAAACAGATTGTGCTACCTGAATAAGTTTAATCCTTTAAACTGAAGGAAACAAGGAAACATGATCAGGTCTCTATTTTCCAGTCTTGACTAGCCTATTTACACATTTTTCCAGCCCCCACTGCCACAACACACAGCGAACATATGAGAACAGGTTCATATCAACAAATTGCAACAAACCTGGAAAAGCTGCAGGTGAACAGTCAATAGCAGAAGAAATGGATGTATGTATTCTCTTCTTCGCTTCTTACACAATAAAAGTCTCTTAACAGGAGAAAGCATTTTCCCAAAGATATCATTAAGCAATTACTCCTCCCATTTTGGCAGAGGTGGGATCTGATTAGATTTTGTAGTGTTGGCATTGTCAGGTATCCATGACAGGTTATATGAAGAAATGGTTGATTAATAATTATCCTTTGCATTCCTGGAATGGGAATTATATTTATGTTTTGAAATTCTGTGACCTCTGGAATGTGGGAAAGCTGCACGAGCAGCAGAGCAATCCAACAGGATGTTTAAGTCAGTTGCTCAATGTGGCTACTGTTGAATATTTAGCTGCAAAAAGCTGATACTCTGAATATTCATACATACATTCGAGATTAATTTATGAAATTCATCCTTTAACAAATACACAGACTGCTGACTATATGTTGTGCTCTCAGAAATAAACCCTACCTCTAGTTCAAGCATCTGCCTGTGCATTTTTATTCCTAGCTTGGAAATGAGGCAAGATTTTATTCTTAAGAGTATTTTGAGTTATATCCATAAAAAACAAATGCTGTAAGCTTACAGATAGTAAAGTCCTTCCTGGTTTTCTTCTTATTGGAGTTCTGATATACAATAATAGACCTAATTCTCCACTTACAACCAGTCATTCAACAACCATTCAAAATTACTACTATGCTTGAATGAAGGGATGAATAGCAATAGCACTTAGACTTGTATACCACTTTACATTGCTTTACAGCCCTCTCTAAGCAGTTTACAGAGTCAGCGTATTGCCGCCAACAATTTGGGTGCTCATTTTACCAACCTTGGAAGGATGGAAGGTTGAGTCAACCTTAAGCCTGGTGAGATTTGAACTGCCAAATCCAAGTGCTGCAACATCGATCCTGTTTTATAAAATTAGAACTTAAGATTTCTGAATGGAATTCCTGAGGACAATGGAATTGTCCTCAGATCATGTGATCACCTTAACAAACTTCTGACTAGCAAATTGATTGGGAAATGAATGAATGAATGAATGAATTAATTAATAAGGTATTTTCTCATAAAGCTTGCCCATATTACATAGTTGCTCTTATATTTCAAGATTGGCAACTATTTCATATCTTTTTGTAGTTTGGGAAGGAAAATCCAAAGCAACGTTTCTTCTAGTTTTCCTAGACTTACTTTGAAAGCAGAATTCCTTTATAGAATGGCTACGAATTTTCCAAACCTGCTGGCAACCATAACTATGTTTTTGAAATAATTCAGTTATTGCAAAAGCACCATGCAAAATAGGATATAAAAATAAAGATGCAAGAAGTTATAATGTAATAAAATCATTGTAAAAACTAGTATTCAATAGTGCACCCTACCCCTTCATTTCTTTTCTAATTACTAACTACTGTACGACAAGGATGTTTACATTTTGCTTTAAATTTTTACAATGGTTGCTTATATATATTTAATGTCATTTTTTTCAGTTGGTTCAGTTGGACCAACAAGTTTGCACTAGGGACTTATTGTGAAATGCAATAAGTACACTTTTTGTATTTATTATCCAAACATTTCAAAAGACACTATTACTTAAAAGTCTTAAGAGTTAATCATTGTTGAACTTGAGAGATTCTTTGGAAGAATATGTAACCTTTGAAAGATGGGCTATAATTCTAACAATGAATAAAGCACTGAAAGATAAAAGAATTTTTAATAAGAAATTTTAAAAGTAGAACATACAGATCAAAAGTTACACTCTGGATTTAACACAGGAAATGGTGGAGTTTGTACAAGAGAACAAATAAACCAAAATTTCTTTCAGACGAGATTTCCTGCAATCAGTTCACTATTATTCCTCTATGCTACTTTCTGGAAATGAATTGCTTCTATCCAGTTCTGGTACTTTCAGCAGGTACATGTTTTTATGGATATCTCCCATATCTTGGGCTGTCATGTTTACATCCCATACAGGGAAATCTGGAACTGCCTTTAACCAAAAATCTTCCATGAGTTTTTTTCCAGTAAACCACCACTCCTACGAAATATGAAAATCAGAAGGTGAGTAGAGAGAGCAAATAACTATATTTGTCTACATTGTCATTAGACAAAATAAGAAAGGAAGGTTTTGTGGTATGGTAGTATTTCATTTACAGAGAGGAATCAATAATTAATTTATTTGCCAATATGCCATGTACTGGTCCACCTTATTCTAGGATATAGACTTCCATTTCTCAAGGGTTTCCCTCCCTCATTTTTTCAAAATGCTGCTATAATTCAGTCAGCTGCCAGTAGGTGGCTCTAGGATTCACGGGAGCGTAGAGAAGTGCCTTACAGTTCACCTTCTCAATTATTGTTCACAATATCTGACAGGCAGTCAATGGATTTTTAGCCTATTCTGTGGGACAACCTATTCTCCAAAATACCTGAGGGCAAGACAAGAAGTAACACATGGAAACTTATCAAAGACAAAGAGAGATCCACACAGAACTAAGGAAAAATTTCCTAGCAGTGAAACCAACCAGTGAAACAGCTTGCCTTCAGAAGTTGTGGTTGCTCCAACACTGAAGAATTTTAAGAAAAGATTGGACAGCCATTTGCCTACAATGGTATAGGGCAGTGTTTCTCAACCTTGGCAACTTGAAGATGTCCGGACTTCAACTCCCAGAATTCCCCAGCCAGCATTCGCTTCTGGGATTCAATTCAATTCTGGGAGTTGAAGTCCGGACATCTTCAAGGTGCCAAGGTTGAGAAACACTGGTATAGGATAGCAGTAGACTTATATACCGCTTCATAGGCCTTTCAGGCCTCTCTAAGCGGTTTACAGAGAGTCAGCATATTGCCCCCAACAATCTGGGTCCTCATTTTACCCACCTCGGAAGGATGGAAGGCTGAGTCAACCCTGAGCCGGTGAGATTTGAACCGCTGACCTGCTGATCTAGCAGTAGCCTGCAGTGCTGCATTTAACCACTGCGCCACCTTGGCTCTTCCCAACATCTCCTCTTTGAGCAGGGAGTTGGACTAGAAAACCTCCAAGGTCTTTTCCATCCCTGCTATTCCGTTATATCCACTTTGCTGTACATAATTGAAATATAATCTATTTGTCAATCAAATTCTTAAAACAGGACTAATTTCCTCTTTTTTAAAAAATGAATTTATCTATGTCTATTCACAGACACAAATATATGTAAAGTAGGATTAGATCCTTAAATTTAATATTCTGAAAGATTGTAAATAATAGGTTTATATTAAAAGGTTCTACTGATCTCTGATTTCTAATCAGTTTTAAAGCAATACCTTGCTAAGCTCTAGCCAGGATCTCTCCAAACGATTCCCATAGATATCACTACTGTAGAATCCCTTCTCAAGAAATTTTTGGCTGAGTTCATCATTTCCAACCATCAGCTGGACATAGGCCTTCAGGTGGTAAACCCTGGAATAGTACACTGGGCTTATAGAACACTGGTTCATTATCTGATCCAAATTCTATTAAAAACAATGAATAGTCATGTCAGCATGTTGGGTGTGCAACCATTGGCAAAAAGATAGTTTCTGAAGAACAAATCACAAGGAGAAACAAAATAAATAAAGCATTGTTATTTTATTTTCAATCTTTGTAGAATGTCACTTTCTAAGATTACAACAGGCTTAGTGCAAATAAACAAATAAACAAACAAATAGCTAGCTAGATATGAGTAGTTTTTCTGAGGAAACCACCACTGTAACTATTTTTTAAATGTTTATATTTTGGGAAGAGGGGAAAAAACAAAGCTCAAGGTAAGGCCAGAAGCTGCTTTATTGACTCATTTATGCTATTTTCTACATAAAGAAATTGGTGGCTCTAAATGGTTCCACCACAAAACCGCGGTCGACTAAAGCGCGCTCGACGAAACCGCGTACCTGACGTCATCACAGTGCGATGAAAAAAGCACGCTGTAAGCGGTAAAGTTAAAATTAACGCGTAAACCTAAACCTAACCCCCCCAAACCTAACCCTAAACCTGACCCTAAACCTAACCCTAAACCTAACCCTAACCCTTAACCTAACCCTAACCCTAACCCTAACCCTAACCCTTACCTTTACGTGAATCGGCTTGCTTTAAAAGTGCTTTTTAAAGCGCCCTTTTTTCTCCGCGGTCGTTGTTGTCGCGCTGCTGATGATGTCAGCGACACGCTTTAATCGGGCGCGCTTTAGTGGACCGCGGTGTTGTCGTGCCACGGCTCTAAATACCTGAAGCACTGCAGGGAGTAGGTGGCTGGCTGGCAAATACATAATTCTACTTTCCTCACATCTATTAAACAGACTACTAATAGCCTGACAGCTAACTGACCTTGGATGATAATGAAATGCTAAGCAACGTCAGATCTGGTTATTTTCTGAGAGCACCAGGAAATTCAAGAGCACCAGGCTTGGTTAGGAAATCAAACTAACATTCTAAAAGAAAGCAGTGGCAAATCACTTCCATATTCTGGCCAGGTTAAAAAAACCATGAACCTGTTGTATAAACACTAGCGTCTGAGCTTGATTCAATGGAGGCTTTACCCTTAAAAATGAGGACAAATGAAGACTTGCAAAAAGAGAATGACATGTACACATAATAATAGGAAAATGATATAGATTGAGGTTTGAGGCTTTTCAGTAATTTCTAAGATTACTGATTATTTGCAAGCCAGGTACACAATACAAAGCAAAACTGTGCCAAATCTGCCAAAGGCAGCTAGTAAAATCAAACTGGAATTCCCATATGTTGTCCACATACTGTAGGTATCCTGTGGGCTACACAACATGTAACAACATTCAACTCACCTGTGGACTATATTCCTGCCTTGGTAATATAGAGTATAATAATTCAACAAGTACTGTATTTTTCAGAGTATAAAAACGCTACAAAGTATAAGACACACCTAGTTTTTGGGGAGGAAAACAAGAAAAACATTTTTCGTGGCATGGCAAAACCACGCTTGTCAAAATAGCGGTGATTAAACCGCGTTGCTAAAGCCGCGACATCATTACCGCGCGTCATCACCGCCGCGACAACAGCGCGGTGACAGAAGGGCGTTCTACATGCTTTGTTCTTTGCCTCCAAAGGTAGCCCTCCTCATCCAGCTGACAGCGGCAGCGGGCACGGGGCAAAGCGGGCTGCCCAGCAGCAGCAGCCCGCGGGAAGGGTCCAGCTCAGCCGCGGGGGGCAGCAGGAAGCCCGCGGGGGGCCAGCAGCGGCGGCAGCTGAGGCTCTCCCGGGGCCGGCGAAGCGGGCTTGCCCGGCGGAGGCAGGCCTCCCTCTTCTTCCTCAACAAGGGAGAACAGAAGAGGGCGGCCTGCTTCCGCTGGGCAAGCCCGCTTCGCCGGCCCCGAGAGAGCCTCAGCCGCTGCCGCATCCTCCTCCGTCGTCGGCGCCTCCCCCGGAGGAAGAGGCAGGGCGGGCGGCGTCGGTGACCCCGCTCAGGCCCCCCGCGGGCTTCCTGCTGCCCCCCGCGGCTGAGCTGGACCCTTCCCATGGGCTGCTGCTGCTGGGCAGCCCGCTTTGCCCCGTGTTCGCTGCCACTGTCAGCTGGAGGAGGAGGGCTACCTTTGGAGGTACAGAGACAAAGAACAGAACGCCCTTCTGTCACCGCGCTGTTGTCGCGGCGGTAGGGTCGTGTTTTTCTTAGCGCTTCGGATGCCATGGATTTGCCTCCGCACTTATGTCGGCGCGGATAAGGGCTTCGAGGTTTTGTGGTGGAACCACATTTTTTGCCTCTGCCTCCCAGAAATTTGCCTCCTTGCAGCAGGGTGGGGTGGGGCAAGTGGGGTGAGCAGCAAGCCGCCAAGGGGGGCGGGGCAGCCAGAGGTGATATTTGCCAGTTCTCCAAACTATTCATAATTTCCGCTCCCTGCTCACCCGAACTGGCTGAATACCATCTCTGAGTATGAGCCAGCACTGCCAAAAAAAAAAAAAAATGCAGTCTTAAGATGTATTAACAGATAGTATCAAGATCACATGAAGTATTAGTACAGTTTTATACTGCACTGATAAGACCATACTTGGAATACTGCATCCAGTTCTGGTCACTGGGATAGAGAAAAGATATTGAGAATCTAGAAAGAATGCAGATGAGAGGAAGAATTAGGAACCTGAAGGCTAATGAATGGTTAGTGAACTAGGTATGTCTTGTCTAGCAAAAAGGATTAGGGGTGACATGACAGCAATCTTTCAAAACTTGCAGGGTATCACACAGAAGATGGGGGCAATGCTCCAGAGCACCTAGGGGCAGGACAAGGAGTAATGGATGGAATATTATTGAAGAGAGATCCAAGCTAGAAATAAAAAGAAATTTCCTGAGATTGAGAAAAATTAATTAGATGGCCTGAAGAACTTGTGGGTGCTCCATTACTAGAGATTTTCAATAAGAGAATGGCAATCATTGGTCCAGAATGAGTACGAGGTTGGACTAGAAGGCCTCTAAAATCCATTCCAACTCTGTTATTCTTATGTTCTAAAATGAAATACAGAAGATACAGAGAAGCAAAGAGAAGTTTATTAGCAGTACCCTTTCAGGAAATAAATCAAAACCTTTGTCACCTATTCACCCTAGAGTTACCTTTGAACTATAAAGTCTTTATTCCAGCAGATATTCAATAGGAAAAGCTTTCCTAATCTTTTGATTCAGATATAACCGAATATTTTTTAGATATTATTCTAATTTGGATTCTAGCACTATAGAAATAGGAAATCCAAGTAAATAAATTAGCAGGATCACAAGCCATCCCAATTTCTTCCTTAGATTGTAGAATTACTGTCGCCATAAAGGCTAAAAGCCAGCTTATATGGTAAGGATCATAACAGGTGTATATTAAAATCCAGTTTTGTGGGTTTTAGAAGCAGCATTGGAAATATTTTTTTAGTTATCCTAAGCCAAACTTCTTGTTGCTGTTAAAATAATAATGCTTATCCTTTAATTTGTCAGCTGTGACCAGGGGGGCATTTGCCCAGGTTCGCCTGGTGCACCAGTTGCATCCCTACCTGAACCGGGAGGCTCTCACAACAGTCACTCGTGCCCTTGTGACCTCTAGACTGGAATACTGCAACTTGCTCTACATGGGGCTGCCCTTGAAGAGTATTCGGCGACTTCAGCTTGTCCAGAATGCAGCCACGCGAGCGATCGTGGGTGCGCCTCGGTTCACCCACGTAACACCTATCCTCCGCGAGCTGCACTGGCTGCCTGTTGATCTCCGGGTACGCTTCAAGGTGCTAGTTGTCACCTACAAAGCCCTTCATGGTATTGGATCTGGGTACTTGAGAGACCGCCTACTGCCAATTACCTCCACTAGACCAATTAGATCCCACAGACTAGGCCTCCTACGAATTCCATCAGCCGGCCAGTGTCGACTGGCGACTACCCGGAGGAGGGCCTTCTCTGTGGCTGCTCCGACCCTCTGGAATGAGCTCCCCGTGGAGATTCGAACCCTCACCACCCTCCAGGCCTTCCGCACAGCCCTTAAAACTTGGCTGTTCCGACAGGCCTGGGGCTAAAGACTCGCTACCCCACTTCGAATGGTATGATTGTTGTGCTTTTTTAACTATGTATGGTTTTATGTTTTTTGTAACTTTGTTTGTTTTTCCCTCCCTTTGAGTTGTGAGCCGCCCTGAGCCCCTTTAGGCATACAAATAAATGAAAATGAAAATGAAATGAAATGAAATAATATCTGCTAAAGTAAAACAAAAAAGATTTTAGATGAAATTAGAAACTGATTATGAAAATATCAGAGGATTGATTTGACAGTCCATTGTTTGTGCTTGCAAGAAATGGCTAAATAAATAAATACATTTCTGCATACCCATCTCTAAATTCCTCACCTTTGTTATCCTGTTATGCATCTCACGGACTTTGTCAGGCCTCTCTTCTATATATTTTCTTAACAGCAGAGTCTCACACTCTATCAACTTACAGAATCCATGGTTAGAACAGAGTGAAGCACACGTTCTCCTCACCAACCGCCTTGCTTTTTCAAATGGTGTTATGAATTTATCCCATTGCTGAAGTCTGGCAAACCTAAATGATAAACTCACACGTTAGATAGGAGAGTCAACCCTTCCCTTGTGAGATATCTAGAAACACAAGTTTTCAGAATGGAAGGACATCAAGGCCAAAAGCATATAATATCTTTATACTAGTTTAGAAATCTACTTATTTCCTCAAAAAACAAACTAATGTTGCAAAAAGAGAAATGGATGATGGAAATGGATAGGAATATGGTTTATAAGATTGAGGGTTAGAATTATACTATACATTAGTAACATCCTTGGAAATTCACTACGGGGCGGGGGGGGGTTGGGTCATACAGTACAAAAAGTTCTAGCTGACCCAATTATTCATTTAATTACATTAAATAAAACAGTTTACTATCAGATGACAATTATTAATAAATTTGGTATCCAACAGTGGCTAGTAGATTGAAAGTGTGTAATTGATTCTTTGGCCCCTCATGACTTAAAAACCACAAAAAATAAATGGGATATAGACAGAGGATTAATTTCCTTTCTATATCAACTCTTTAGGACTCTTTCACAAAATCCTGTTTCTGTTATAGTTTAAATTAAAATATGTTTCATATATCCATAGAGAACAGTGCAGCTTCCAACAGTAACACTGAGCTTCAGTAAGCCATGGCTCAACCTATACATTTCTATCTTACAACATAAAAAGGGAGAACTGTCATGTCATATAATAGCATTACAAAAAATTAAAGTTACCAAATTGCCAGGGAAGAATACAAGCTCAACATGATGTTGTTCTGAGACATAAGGATGCAGTTTGTTTCATTAGCGAGAATAAAATCCAGGCAGAACTTAAATGATTTAAAACAAAATCCTGCAGGGGGAAAAGTATCATTAAGCATGCATCGCTGGCTATGTTTCCAGTCAAAGTTGATTATCTCCAAATGTCCAATAGTACATAGTAGATAACATATATCAACACTAGCTGCATACCCATGCTCTGCTATGAAAACTATGTGATTGGGCTTGCTAAACTGACAGCTTGTAAAACTTACAGCTTGGAAATTGATGAACTGTCTCTTCTTCCCTTCTCTCCCTCAGGCTTGCCCCAAAGAAGCCTCTCTTCTCCTATCCTCCTCCTCTCCCTCAGGCTGGCTCCATTGATCCTCTCCTATCCCTTCTCTCCCTCAGGCTTGTCTCACAGAAGCCTCTCCTATCTTATCCCCTTCTCTCCCTCAGTCTAACTCCTTAGCATCAGAGTGTTTTTCAGGTAGGGAAGGGGAGTAGAATATTTAAGCTCCCAGCCCGCAGGCTGGATGAAATGCCCATGCCCATGTGAATGTATTGGCCATGCACACGCCCAAGTGGCAGTTAGAACAGAGTTATTTTCAGGTGAGGAGAGGGAGTAGAATGTTTAACTCCTTAGCATCAGAGCGTGCTAATAATAATATAAGAAAACTGATGATCTTATGTTCATTTTGAAAAATCCTTTCTAGTGAGCACCTAGAAGCCAAAAGAAACATATGTGCCAAAATTCAAGTTTGTAGGCTTTGAGGTTTTGGAGATTTCGTGAAGATGTGTGAGTGGTATTTCAATTATACATAGAGAGAGAAAGATTATTAACAGTTGCATCATTAGTAGAAAAACTCCATTATTCATGCAATTTAATATGCATAATCCCTGTATGCATAGCAAATATCAGCAGATTTGCAATGCTTATTTGGCAATAGATTAATATCTCTGAGCATAGTCTTTCTTTCTGCTCTTGAATCAAGTCATGCCATGAGAGGAAAATACAGTGAGACACCCTAATTTGCCATGAGTGTCAAAAGAGAGAAGTTCTCCTAGGTTGTTAGTATCTCATATTAGTGTCTTTTTATTTTCAAAATATTTCTGATGGTAATCACTTTGGCTAATTTGTTAATGTTAAAATGAACTTTTTTGACCTTTCTATATTGCACAAAGTCCTTAATATTAAAATAATATTTAATCTTACTCAGGTGATAACTAACCTGAAATTATATTTCCCAAACTTATTCTGTGTCTAAGACAGTGTTTCTCAACCTTGTCAACTTGAAGATGTCTGGACTTCAACTCCCAAATGCTGGCTGGGGAATTCTGGGAGTTGAAGTCCAGACATCTTCAAGTTGACAAGGTTGAGAAACACTGGTCTAAGAAGTAAAGATTCTTCAAGTAAGTCTCAACTCCTGGTACATATGGATTATATGGACATGACCAAGACCTGGTCACATTACTGACTATTGGGTGGAAATGGTTAGCAGGTAATTGTGAAGGCTAACAAATTACAATTTGGATTCCTTAAGATATTTTTTTCTGATTATATGTTAATGTTAACACTGATAGTGATTGTTGAATACTGGCTTGCGGGCGGAGCCGGTTCAATGTCTTCCCTGATTGGCCGAGACACTCGACGCCCCATTGGCTCATTGCTCAAACCCGGGGGTATAAATGTTTGGCGCGAACCACGCCAGGTTAATCATAGTTTACTCTGCTAGAATAAAGGTTGCTGTTTTACTACCTTCTTGTCGCGTCCTCCTCCTTCCGCTCCAAGATGCAAAACTGGCGACGAGGGTGGGATGAGATTCCCGTGACCACAGAGAAGAACAAACCAGCTTGCCTCCGCGTTTGAACCATACTTTTCAGGTTAGGAACGCCGGCAGCGAACAAAAATCTTCTCTGTTTCTTCTTTCCTTTTCCCTGGCTTTTGCATCAGAATGGCAACAGCGCTTCCTCCTTTCGCGCCGTTTGGGTCTGCGGGAGAATCCTGGGACGGCTTCATGGAGCGTTTTGAATGCTATTTAATCGCGTCAAAGAACAGGGCACAGACTGACGAGGAGAAGTGCAGCTTTTTCCTGTCTTGCTGCGAGCCCTCTATGTTTGCTTCTGCGAGAGCCCTGGCCGCTCCGAGGCCAGCTTACAAACTTGGGTGGGACGAGCTAATGTCCAGGTTGAGGGACCATTACGCCCCCTCACCTTCTTTGATTGCTCGTCGGTTTACTTTTCGCCGCCGAGTGCAGAAGCCCAGCGAATCTATCAGTCAGTTCCTCGAGGCATTGCGCACAGTGGCCGCCCAATGCGATTTTGCAGACCTAGAGGAGAATCTTGTGGAGCAGTTTGTATGCGGGGTCCGCGATGTACAATTGCGCAGCCGTATGTTCCGGAACCACAAGATTACTTTGGCGCAAGCTGTGGAGACTGCGCGAGCAGCAGAACTTTCCGAACAATCCACGGCCGACATGGAACGCCTTCAGCTGAAACCTTTCACGCAAACCGCTGCGGGGCCTTCCAATCAGACGAACCTCGTTGACGACCTCTCCCCCACGGAAGACGAGGAGGAGGAAACCGTCGGACAGATGAGGACGCAGCCGAAGCAGAGGCCACACCAGCAACCACCGACGTCCGTTCAGCCAGCTTCAAACATGCCTTGCCGTGGATGCGGCGGCCGCCACAGCCGCGTATCTTGCCCGTTTCGTTTCGCTGTCTGCCGCCGTTGCCGAGGAGAAGGACACCTCGCCAAGGTTTGCCGGGCTCTCTTGCCAGCCCCATCGTTCATGCAGCCCAGCAACCAGCGTCAGACATTGCAACGCCGCCGACAACCACGTCCAGCGAGGCGAGCTGAGGACTGCTATTCAACCCACCAGCTCCCTAGTGCTGAGTGCGTAGTCTATCAGGCTTCCCACGTCCCTGCCGGCGGTCGCAAAATTAGCACCGTCGTTCGTCTTGAAGGTCAGCCTTGCCGAATGGAGGTGGACTCCGGGTCTTCCCGTTCCCTTTTATCTTGGGCTTTGTTTTCCCGCCTTTGCCCTAGGGTTCCTCAGAGTAAATTGCGCCCTGCCGGGGTCTCCCTCTTAGATTACCAGGGAAATGGGATTCCCACGGCAGGAATATTCCACATCCGGGTGGAATACGGAGATTTTAAAGGGAAACTTCCAGTTTTAATTGTTAAGGATAACCTGCCCGCTCTTCTGGGGTTAGATTGGTTCCCCGTTTTGGGCCTCACTATAGAAGGGGTGCATAGGGTAGTTCCCCGTGCCGTAGATAGCGTTTTGGATGAGTTCGCAGATGTGTTCGATGGGAAATTAGGTTGTTATAAGGGCACCCCCATTTCCCTTTGCCTCAATCCCCAGGTCGCGCCTATTAGGCTGAAGGCACGTAGGGTTCCTTTTGCATTGAGAGCAAAGGTAGATGCTGAACTGGATAAGCTTATAGAGCAGGGGGTAATAGAGCCCGTAGATCATGCCCTTTGGGAAACCCCTATAGTCCTCCCGGTCAAACCCGACGGATCGGTGAGGATATGTGCCGACTATAAGTCGACCATCAACTTGGCCCTGCAGGCAAATCCATATCCTGTTCCTGTAGTGCAACATCTACTTCACTCTTTGGGGCAAGGCCGCATTTTCGCCAAGCTGGATATGGCACAGGCCTATCAGCAGCTTCCCGTAGACGATGATGCGGCTACAGCCCAGACCATTGTTACCCATCGCGGGGCTTTCCGTTGCCGCCGCCTCCAATTTGGCGTTTCGGTTGCCCCAGGGATATTTCAGAGCCTCATGGAGCGGTTGCTCCATGGGATCCCAGGCGTCGTTCCTTATTTTGACGACGTCCTGGTTGCAGCCCCTAGCCACCTGGAACTCCTAAAAACACTGCGGGAGGTTCTTACACGTTTTAGGGAGGCTGGATTGAAGTTAAAGCGCAGCAAGTGCGAAATTGCTGTTCCCCAAGTAGAGTTTTTGGGATTCCTTATTGATGCACAGGGCATCCACCCCACTCCCTCGAAAGTTGCGGCCATAAAAAACGCTCCTGCACCCACCTCGAGGGCGGAATTGCAGGCGTTCCTGGGGCTTTTAAACTTTTATGCCCCTTTTATTCCCCACAAGGCGTCGTTAGCTGAACCGTTACATCGATTGCTTGACCGGTCAGCGGCCTGGAAATGGGGTAGCCGTGAAGCGCAGGCGTTCGCGGCTATAAAGGATATTTTAACCTCGTCAGCAGTCCTAATTCAATATAGCGACAGGATGCCCCTAGTTTTAACGTGTGACGCCTCTCCCTATGGCATAGGGGCGGTCCTGAGCCATGTCCTCCCGAACGGCTCAGAGGCTCCTATAGCTTTCTACTCCCGGACGCTCTCGTCAACGGAGCGAAATTATAGCCAAATTGATAAAGAAGCTCTAGCTGCAGTGTCCGGTATTAAGCGTTTTCATGACTACCTTTACGGTAGGAATTTCACCCTTGTTACGGATCACAAGCCGCTTTTAGGCCTATTGGCGGGCGATAAGCCAACCCCCCCCATTTTGTCTCCCCGCATGACACGTTGGACTGAGTTTTTAGCGGCGTATTCATATGCGCTGGTATACCGTCCGGGTAAGCAGCTAGGGCACGCAGACGCCCTGAGTCGTTGCCCTTTGCCACAGACGGACACAGCCCTCGTGCCTTCTCTCTCCATTTTGTCTATTGCTGAATCCGATCTCCCCGTTTCAGCCGCGGATGTTGCAGCTTGCACAAAGGCTGACCCCATTTTGTCCCAAGTAGCTTCATGGGTGTTGAGGGGGTGGCCCGAAAAAAAGGTAGCGGAAGAATTTCGACCGTTTAAGGCACGACAAGCCGAACTTGCCCTTCACGGGGGTTGCCTTGTTTGGGGGGATAGGGTAGTGATCCCCAAAGTTCTACGGGCACGAATCCTGCCCGCGCTCCATAAAAATCACCCAGGTATAGCGCGAATGAAAGCTTTAGCCCGTAGCTATGTGTGGTGGCCCTTGTTAGACTCGGAAATCGCAGATTATGTAGGTCGATGTAGAATATGCCAAAATTCTAGGCCGAATCCCCCCACAGCCGCCCCTCGTGAGTGGGAAATCCCTAGAGGCCCATGGTCCCGTTTACACATTGATTTTGCCGGTCCCTTTCACGGCCGAAACTTTATGATAGTGGTTGATGCTTACTCTAAGTGGGTGGAGTTGGTAATCATGACCTCCACTACGGCAGAGAGTACCGTGAGGGCTCTTCGTAAGATGTTCGCCACACACGGGCTACCAGATGTGATAGTTTCAGACAACGGGCCCCAGTTTACCTCCACTATGTTCCAAGAATTTTTGGCAGAGCAAGGGATTAGACACGCGGCCACAGCCCCGTATCATCCAGCTAGTAACGGTAGGGCGGAGCGCGCAGTTCGCTCAGCTAAAGAAGCTTTGGGCCGCATGGACCAGGGTGACTGGCAGGAGAGAGTGGCGGCCTATCTCTTGAGCCAGCACTCTACACCCTGTCCAACAACTAATAAAAGTCCTGCGGAGCTCTTGATGGGTAGGAGATTGCGAACCTCCCTAGATAGGCTCCATCCACTTTATGCAGGGGATTTACCGAGCAACTTGGGGGCCCTTCCGTCCCATACGTTCAAGTTAGGGGATCCCGTTTGGGCTCGTTCCTTTTCAGGGGATCCACGGTGGGTTCCCGCAACAATCACAGCTTTGACTGGCCCCTGTTCCTTCAGGGCCGGTCTGGCCGACGGAACGCAATGGAGGCGCCACCTGGACCAGTTAAGGCGCCGCCTCCCTGCGGAAATAGACGGCCCGGGCCCCCCAGACATTCGCCCTCAGCGTGAGCTACCCTTGATGACCTTATCCCCAACGGACTGCCTTTCCTCGGGGAACGGGGGACAAGCCGATACGAACTTTTCGGACAGACGTGCCTCATTTGGCCATTCTTTCCCTCAAAGCCTTTATCGAGACTCTGACCATATATTCCAACCAGATTGTACGGGTCCATCGTCGGATACTCCGGCTGTTGCGGAGATACCATCTCAGACAATTGGAGCGCCATCTCTCGGGGCCGCATCACAGGATCACCGTTCCGCCACAGACTTGCCTCTGTTGGCGATTCCCCCCCCGACGACAGCTGCCGGGGAGCTACGAAGGTCGGGACGAGAGCGGCACCGTCCCACCTATCTACAGGACTATGTTTGCCCTTCGTGAGGGTACTTGACTAGGGGGGGAGGGGTGTTGAATACTGGCTTGCGGGCGGAGCCGGTTCAATGTCTTCCCTGATTGGCCGAGACACTCGACGCCCCATTGGCTCATTGCTCAAACCCGGGGGTATAAATGTTTGGCGCGAACCACGCCAGGTTAATCATAGTTTACTCTGCTAGAATAAAGGTTGCTGTTTTACTACCTTCTTGTCGCGTCCTCCTCCTTCCGCTCCAAGATGCAAAAGTGATTTACCTTCCAGGGTTATGTGGAATATTTAATAACAAATTACATTTATATTTAGTGATGGTATAAGTGATTCTGTAGCCTTTACATTTTTAGAACTCTGAACAAGAGAGTTCCGAAATTAGGGCAGATTGATAGAGCTCAAAGTAGACAGCCCCCAAGTAGTAATTGTTAGTCAACTTCATGGAATCTCCTAGGTTCTGATTCCTAGAGCAATCTGTTTTGGAGCACAGCCTCAATTCTACATTCTCTCTTTAAGTAAGTCCACTGAAATCAGCACTGCTTAATTCTGAGTAAATATCTGTAGCTGTCATTCTGTGAGATATGACTGGTCTTTTCACAGATTATTTCTTTTCAGATTTGAAAATGCTCTTCTATTGTTTGTCTTTTAATTATTATACAGACACACGGCCTTGATTTTGTTGAAAGGTAGATATAATTGTTTTTTATTTGTTTTCTTATTTGAAACATGCATTTTAGATACTGTTTAAAGGACTCTGGACTTACCAGCATAAAGTATAAGGTTCAGACAGGCCGAAATGAAGAGGGACTGTCCAATAATATTGTCATCTCGAAAGGTGAGATCTTCTAGGAGAATCAACACTTGAATAGAATCTTGATATCTAAGAAGAAGCAGGAGGAAACATTTCTATGCAGCTGCAAGAATCTGGTTCACAAAAAGTTTTTTGGGGTTTGTTGTGAAATCTTGGTAACTGTGTCTGTGCCTGAGGATAACAGCAGGGTAAGCATTATATATAAACATAGACCCTCTGGCAACTTACTATTAATTGTTATTGGTAGGGTTTGTGATTTGTGCTGGGAATCAAACCAAAACACATGACATAGATCAGTGTTTCTCAACCTTGGCAACTTGAAGATGCCCGGACTTCAACTCCCAGAATTCCCCAGCCAGCATTCGCTGGCTGGGGAATTCTGGGAGTTGAAGTCCGGGCATCTTCAAGTTGCCAAGGTTGAGAAACACTGACATAGATGACTACATATATTTGGCAACTAAATAAATATAATATATTGGCCAAATTGTTCTTTCACATATAGGTTTATTTTACTCTATATGTATGTAATGTAAGTATGTAAAACATTCTCTTGTGCATGACTTACAGTACATATGTAGTTTACATCATAGACATATTTGCATGGGTGTTGAAATATTTAATGTACATTATCCACAATTTAAGCAACATAAGAAATGTATTTCATCTTGAAGACTTATTTGGCTTGGACTAGTATGATGTTACATACCAGGAAAGTATAGTGATAAAGCCCAAAGAGCACAAGCACATCCTTGTAGTGTGTGTGTCGTTTGCACAAGCTGGACCAACTGCCCTGAGTAATGGATAAGCATACATTCCCATGGCTATCTTGTGTTGGCTCTCAAAGTGATACAACCCACATGGCCATCCCTCCTATACATTCCCCAAAAGGTGAGAAAATTTCAGGGTGCTTCGGCACCAGAATGCAAGTTATAAAATACCAGTTGTCATTAGTAATACTAATGAATCAAATCCAAGCCCCCCTTCTCCCAACTGAATGGCAGTATCACTTTTAGGGATCTGATAGAAAGGAGGGAGGGAGGGAGGGAGGGAGGGAAGTCCTGCCTTAGTACTTGGCCACCAGCAGATGGCTAGGCTCCTCTGGAGGATAAGGGTTTGGCACTCCCCATGGTCTTGTCTTCCTCCACTGGAGATAATGGATCTCCCCAGCCCCACCCGGGCCACCACTGGTGCCCCCAAGATGAATGATTTTGAACTGGCCACACACACCCAGCCATGCCCCCCAGCCTCCTGAGGTCAAACACAACCCGGATGCAGCCCTTGATGAAATTGAGTTTGACACTCCTGCTTTAAAAGATAGGCTCAAGATCCAGAATAACCTTGGTTTGAACACTGGGCCCTACCTAATAAGATGCAATTCAGTGGTTCAGTTCAGTTCAGTGAAATGTAAGATCCTGTGGTTAGGCAAGAAAGATCAAATGCATAGGTATAGAACAAGCAGTCCCTGGCTTATAGTGATTGTGACAGGGATCTAGGTGTTCTAGTGGAGCACCACATAATTATGAGCCAGCAATGTGCTGCAACTGGCAGAAGGCATCAACAGAATGATAGTGTTAAGACAATGAGAAGTGATACACCACACCTGGAACATTGCATCTAGTTCTGATCACCATGATCTTTATATCTAAATTTCAATATTAAAGAAAGAAAGAAAGAAAGAAAGAAAGAAAGAAAGAAAGAAACAATATATCAGCTAGTTTATAACTAATTTTCTAATAAAAGAGGAATTATTTTGTGAGTTAAACTTTGACCCTATCTGAAATAGAAAACTCGTTTTCAGTTAAATTTTCTAGGGTTTCTACTTTTCATATAATCTTTTGTTTAGGCATACTTGTTCATTATTTTGCTAAATCTGGAGGGAGAGGAAAAACAATTTTTAGGATTGAATCTAAAGCATAAACTTCAGGGCAATCAACCAGGTGGTAAATAAGAAGGGAAATTCAATTACTAAAGAGGCGATGTAGATCAGGGATGAAATGCTATCAGTTCGGACCTGTTCACCTGAACTGATAGTAAAGATGCCAGCAGTTCACCCGAACTGGTAGTAAAAAAAAAATGTTACCAGTTTTTCCGATGATCAGCGATGTGTGTACCGGTAGCAAAGGTAAGTGGATTTCAGCCCTGACTTAGATGCCTATAGACTAAATTTCAAAGTATGAGAAACAAGCAGGGTGAACTTCAAATCCTAATGCACAACAGCAGATATAACATTGTCTCCATTTTCAAAACTTGGTGGGATAAACACATGACTGGAACATAGATTTAAATTGTTCAAAAAAATAACAACAGACCAACAAAAGAAGAGGTAGAGATATATTATATGTAAGAAATAACCACAACCCAATAGAATAGAATAGAATAGAATTTTATTATTTGTATGCCGCCCTTCTCCGGGAGGACTCAGGGCGGCGAACAATTCAAGGGGAAAAAAAGGGGAACATAAAAAACAAAATACAAATAATAAAAGTAAACAACAGTCACACAACCATACATGTCGAGAGGGGAGGGAACTCATCACCCCCAGGCCTGTAGGCAAAGCCAGATTTTGACAGCTTTTCGGAAGGCCTGGAGAGAGGTGAGGGTCCAAATCCCTGCGGGGAGTTCATTCCAGAGGGCCGGAGCTGCCACAGAGAAGGCCCTCCCCCGGGTAATAGCCAGGTGGCATTGGCTGGTAGATGGCACCCGGAGGAGGCCAACCCTGTGAGATCTAATGGGTCTGTGGGAGGTAATTGGCATCAGGCGGTATTGAGATTAAATGGAAAAGGAATGACACTGTCATAGGTGCACACAGTAGAACACCCAACAAGAGAAAATAAATGAACTTTTTCCTAATCAGTTAGTGAAGGAAACATACGATAGTAATAATAGGGGACTTTAACTATCCGGACATTAACTGGGAAACAAATTGCACCAAATGGGAGAACAAACAGATTCCTGACAAACCTAGAAAACAACTGCCAAAAAAGCCAATGCGGTGTTAGAATCAGGGGTGAAATCTACTTACCTTCGCTACCAGTTTGCAAATGTGAGCGCATGCACCACCCCTGCACATGTGCAGGACCTTCCGCACATGCACATAATGTCAAAAATGGATGTGATGACATCCAGGTGGGTAGGCAGAGAATCCTACTGAGTGTGCCTGCAAAGGTAAGAGCAACATCGACCGGGGGGGGGGGATGAAATCCCCTGTGCCATGTGGTTTAGATTAGCTAGAAAGCAAAAAAAATCTTGCTTTCTAGCTAATAGAGTCACAGCTGATCGTCATAAATACTGGTTTGCACAAACCAGTACCATTTTTTACCAATGGTTCGGGTAAACTGGTCCAAACCGGTAGCAGTTCATCCCTGCTTAGAATGCATCAAGAGAGGGACAGTATGAAAATCCTCTTTTTGTCCATCTTTTCGGTTATCATACTGATGTATTCTCATTGTATTATTTTTCTTTTTTTGTTATTATTTTACACTCTTCTGTTTACATTATTTTCATTTCTTTCTTTTTATTGTTGTAAGCCATCTAGAGTTGCCCCATGGTAAAATAGGCAGCAAATAAAATTTAACAACAACAACAACAATAATAATCCGTATTAGCAAGGGTTCCGTTGGATGCTATGGCTCCTGGGCATTCTGCGAAAAATGAGCTACAGAGCTCAGCTCCCTCTGCTAGGCAACCAGGGCATGGAGCTGATGAGCTACTGGAAGAAAAAGCAAAAAAGCAAAAAATCTGGACTAGGGAAGAAAACATCTCTATCATGGAAGCTTACTATCAATCCGAGCCAGCAAAACATGGATTTCAAAAATGAATGAATCAGATTTGGAAGGTGATATCACACAGACTGTGATATCAGTGAACAAAGGCTAATGGACCAACAACATGTAATTTTGAGCCACAAATTTTTCACTGCAACAGAATTAACAGGAATCGAAGAGGAAGCAACTAATGGTCTTAGCATACCAACAAAGAAGAGTAACATCAAGAATAATTTGCAGACTCAAAAGCAAACTGTGGAAGAAAGAAAGAAGTTGCTGAAATGGATGAAGATAAAGAACAAGAAAGCACTGAAGAACAAGCACCAACAGAGAGTGCTCAATTAGCTGAGAAAATAAAGCACCAAATGGAAGATACTGAAAGAGCACGTTTGCCGAAGCTGAACGACATTAACCAGAAAGAATTGGGAAATGTATTTAAAAGGTCAATGAGGCTGTGCAAACATTCCAACCACTACATTAGCTGAAACAAACCAGCTGATGTATGCAGCAACCTTCATAACCACCAAAGAACTGGATTTGAAAATACAAAAGAACCAAAGAGGGAGTGAGTTTTCCTTGAACTGAATTACTTGATTTTCATATCATTTAATTTTTTCAGCAATGGCAACAACCCCCTGCTTCAGCTCCTCAATTCCTTATTCTCCAAATTGTATCTTGCTTCCAGGCTACTTTTGACCTGCTTATTCTTTAGCTGATCTTGCCTTAGGTTCTTCAAGTTGCTCAAGTCTCCACAAATTTTTTTGATCTTCAATTCCAAAAAACAGAAAAATAATAAAACGCCAGGCCCAGATGGATTTCCAGCAGAAAGGTATAAAATAATAGATGAATTGAATGAATTGATACACCCCTTGATGTTGGAGATATATAATGAGGCACTGATGAGAGCAAAAATACCGGATTCATGGAGGGAAGCACATATTACATTAATATTTAAAGAAGGTGCAAATAAAAAACAGATTCAAAACTATAGGCCAATCTCATTGTTAAATGCCGACTATAAAATATTCACAACAAAAATAGCGGAAAGATTGAAAAAAACTGTTAAATGACTATATACATCCAGACCAAAATGGATTTCTCCCAACAAGACAAATTAGGAATAATACCAGAATAGTAGCAAATATCTTAGAGTAATATGAGGCGCATCCAGAGAAACAAGTGGCACTTGTTTTTCTGGATGCACAGAAGGCATTTGGCAATTTAAATTGGGAATTCATGATACAACAAATTAAGAATATGAAATTAGGGGACCAATTTGAAAGATTAATAGAAACGATATTCTCTACCTAAAGGGCAAATATATTATTAAATCGGGAAAGTACAGAGACCTTTAAAATAATGAAAGGAGTAAGGCAGGGTTGCCCACTATCACCTCTGCTCTTTATCCTGATGCTTGAAAGTCTGCTAATAAGAATTAGACAAAATTCGGAGATAAGAGGAACTAAAATTAAAAGAGAGGAGTATAAAATTCAGGCCTTTGCAGATGATTTGGTATTCATTGTAGCAGATTCTCTAGAAACAGGAAATAGTTTAATGTGAGAATTAAAAAAATATGGAGATGTAGCAGGGTTAACGATTAATAGAGAAAAGACTAAAATGATAACCAAAATTTTGAAGGACAACGAAATAAAGAATTAGAAAGAATAATAGGACTGCAAGTGACAAAGAAAGTTAAATATCTTGGGATATGGCTCACTGCAAAGTGCTCAACTATAAAAGAAAATAATTTTACAAAATTAGTGCAACAAATAATAGCAATAGCAATAGCAGTTAGACTTATATACCGCTTCATAGGGCTTTCAGCCCTCTCTAAGCGGTTTACAGAGTCAGCATATTGCCCCCAACAACAATCCGGGTCCTCATTTTACCCACCTCGGAAGGATGGAAGGCTGAGTCAACCCTGAGCCGGTGAGATTTGAACAGCCGAACTGCAGAACTTCAGTCAGCTGAAGTAGCCTGCAGTGCTGCATTTAACCACTGCGCCACCTCGGCTCTAGATTTATAGGGAAAACTACAACTATCATTATTAGGGAAAATAGCAGCGATAAAAATGAATGTATTACCAAGACTATTATACTTACCATCCCCATAAAATTAGAATTTTTTTTTTATTGAATTGAACAGGATTATATTAAAATTTATATGGCAAGGGAAGAAAGCCAGGATAAAGTTGAAAGCTCTACAGAATGACAGAAGCAGAGGTGGTATGGGACTCCATGAGTGGGAGCTTTATTACAAAGCAGCAACATTAACATGGATTAGGGATTGGATAAATTTAAAAAATAAAAGAATACTAACATTAGAGGGCCACGATTTGCAATCAGGATGGCACTTTTTCCTATGGGAAGAGGGTAAAAATAAACAAAAATACTTTAATAGACACTATATTAGAGATGCACTGATACAGGTTTGGAAAAATTAGAGAAAAATACTACATGAAAATACCGACACGGCTTTCCACTATGGAAGCCATGACACATCCCAATACACTAGATCTATTGAAAATGGTTAGATATAGTGAAATTTTAGACATCCAAGGAAATTTGAAAACAAATCAGGAATTAAAGGAGCAAAATATAAATATAGACTGGTGGCCATACCTTCAACTACAATCGAGATACAAAAAAGATGTAAAAGAATATGGAATATACACAGAATTACAACAAATAGATTAAATTTTAATTGGCCCAGAAAATAAATTCATCACGGAAATTTACAAATATTTATTAGAAGTAACATTAGAAGAAGAAAAAGTTAAAGATTGCATGATAACGTGAGCCAAAAACTTTGGACACAATATAGATCTAGTGGATTGGGAAAGAATGTGGAATATAAATTATAAACTAACACGATCAGTAACACTCAAAGAAAATATGTATAAAATGTTTTATCATTGGCATTTACCACCAATGACATTGACTAAAATGTACCCAAACATGAATCCAAACTGCTGGAAATGTAAAAAAAAAAAATACAAGGGACTTTCTATCACATATGGTGGACCTGTCCGGAAACTCAAAAATGTTGGTCAAAAAATTGGAAATGCGTGCGAGTCCGGTGACCTTTTGCGGCCTTGCAAGGATCCTGGGCTCGTTTATAGCACAGGGCCGCCGGACCGCCAGTAAGCACAGGGAGAATGATGGTAGGAGCTTACGTGGCACAGCTGGCATCTTTGGCAAGTTTGGGGAACTCCCGAGGCCTTTGTAAGGTCCCCAGACTTGCCTAGGATGCCTGGCCACCAGCAAAGCACAGGGGCGGTGGGCGGTACCTTGCGTGGTTCGGCCGGCCTCCTAGGACCTCCCCGGACCTGCCTAGGAGGCCTGGCCACCAGCAAAGCACAGGGAAGGCAGGAGGTAGCTTGCGTGGTGCAAGGGAATAGTAGGCAACGTTTTTGCATTCCTGTCTCCGCCGGACTTCAACCTGGACTTCAACCTGAAATGGATGGTCAGACCTGCGTGGCCCCAAGCGATGTGGCTCTCTCCAGGTAAATACCCGCTCTCCTTCCTGCTGTTTTATTTTGTCGCCGAGGGGCAAAAGGCAGAGTGGGGCACCCCATTTAGCAAAGTTCAACAGTGGGGGGAGGTAAGTGTCTCACCTGTTCCTCCACCTTGTAGTGTCCCCTTCCTTTAAGAAAAAAACAAACATACCTGGCTAAGAGGTCAGTGCTTCACTTAGGGGAGCTCTGGGGATGATGGGTCTTATGGAAGTGGTGACCAGCTGCCCTCAGGAGGGCGAGGAAAACAGTCTCTTTGCCTTTGCGGTGGTTTGACTGGGAATGGCAAGCCCGGCTGAACTTTTAGGGAAGAAGAGTCCCTGAATAGTTACGATGGATAAATATGCATAGAGTTGTGTGGTTGACCCTTACTTGAAATGTACAAGATACAAAGATCCGAAACCAGCTGGGTTTATTCCTAAGTAAGGTTCGGTTTTCTGTGAGTTGTGGAAACTGGGAAGATTTATTCTGAATGCCCCCAAATCTTGAGGCTTGTAGGAAGTATTTATTATTTCTTTAAAGGTTGGGGGGAAGAGGAAAATCTTCACTTGATTGAAAGCAAAGATAAGTTAACAACCCTTGGTGGAGAGGAATGTAAGTATGGTATGCTGTGTTGGTGGAATAATAATTAACCTTACAAAGCATTCCTGTTTGCTTGGGTAAAACAATACACCTTAACTCTGGAAAAGGCAAGTCAGCTCAACTTGATTTA
The DNA here is from genome assembly GCF_051295495.1 of Thamnophis sirtalis. NCBI lineage: Eukaryota > Metazoa > Chordata > Lepidosauria > Squamata > Natricidae > Thamnophis > Thamnophis sirtalis. The sequence continues at coordinate 54,027,942 of NW_028261392.1, read as the reverse complement.
AGAAAAAAAGCTTATTGTTGGACTTCTAAGTGTTGAAAGATAGTGCCTGTTCCTTCCTTGCGCATATTGAAAACAAACTTGAATAGTTATGTTGATTTAATGTGATATTTTGCAAGGACTGGGAAATCTCTCATGCAGTTTCTGAACAAGAAAAATGTATTTGCATGTTAATGGAGGAAACAGGTGGACTAATTATAATCTTAAACTATTTTTGTCTTACTATACAGATAATTTAGTGCAAAGCCATGCCCAACAGTATTAGATTTCTGTGGTTTTATCTTCCTTGGTTGGTTTTGGGAAGAGCTATGGAAAGCTAAAACAAATGCTGTGTAACAAGGATTTTGATTCATTGGAGAATTAAAACCAAACATTATTTCAAAGGAGAGAAGTTTCATATCATGCAACTTTCATCAAAACTATTTCACATGCCCTTAAATCTTGGGGGTGGGGGTGGGGAGACAATAGTGAACATCTAGGAAGTAGCATAGTACTGGCAAATATCTTAGAATAATATTGTGATGCAACTATTATAAATTGTTCAGCAATAATTTAACCAAAAGAATTGTATATACTATATATAAATTGTTACTTCTTAGCAGGAAGTCCAATATTTTTTTCTTTGCGTTTTCCCATTTGGCTGAGTTTTTCAGTACTCCGACATACTATTCTTTTTTATTGGGGATATATTTATTGGGTTTCAGTCTCCCATCAATTAAGAAGACAAAGCAGGTGGTTGTGCAAATATTAAAAGTATTTTTAGAATGTATGGTGATGCTACCATTGTGAATTTCTTGTTAAGAACACTTATCAAGTTTTTATATTATGACTCTCTAACTTATTTAGAGGGTGAGTGCATGTTTGTTGCAGTAAAGTACAAATGCCATAAGCAAAATACCTGTTTAGTCAGAGGTATATTCCTGCTTAAATTTCTTGGTAGCAGTGTGCAGAAACTTTAAATTGTATAGCTCACAGCAGTACAGAAACCTTATATAGCAGTGACTACTCTTGGCTGTTTCTGCTTCCAAGTGATGCTTTTGAAATCTACTGGAACATATTAGGGATTTCTGCACTGAGAAGCAGAAGGATGGACTCTCGCCTTTATGATGGGCTTTTGAGACACTGGAAAGCAGTGGGAACTTTTGCTACTTCTAAGTACTTCCAAATCCAACAAGAAATTGATTAGCTTTCCTTGATCCTCTTTATGCAGGGACAGGTGCTGAAAAATCCTTCAAAGAAATGGAAACAGTTAGTGAGTGTATATGTGTGTGTTTGGGGGGGGGCTTGTTTCTGTTGTGTAGGATTGGAATATAACTTATTGGCCCTGGATTTTGAGTGTGGGGGGAAGTTGGAGAAGCTGAAATGCAGTTGGGACAGACTGAGGAGTTCTGTTTCCTCTATTTTATATTTTCAGAGATTATATAGTGTATAAAGAGTTAACAGTTGCACTGATTGTACTTTATGTTTGTGTACACAAAACAAAGAACAGTTCAACACATGACAGCCTGTCAATCTGAAAATATTCTGAAACAAATAATTATTGTTTCTGGTGCACATAATTCCAAGCCTGAGATCTTAAGAGGGTGGCCAATCCAAGTAGTTTCCCCTCTACATATACAGTATATTGTATATTATACTCTACAAAGTGGTTTAAACAACAAAGGCAAGTAGGAGAGAACATACTGTTCTGCAAATAATCTTACTAGCCTTTTGTATGGTGCCTATGTGTAGTGGTGTTAGTAGTATAAGGTGACCAGATGTCCCGCTTTTGGAGGGACAGTCCTGCTTTTGAACAATTTGTCCTGCGTCCCGCGGCATTTTTAAAAAGTCCCAATTTTTTTAAGAATACTGTTTCCATTTAGTGGCGGTCTGGATTTTTGCAATCTAATTCTGACTGGTCTAATTGACGCTGGGGAAAAGCACGATTGCGGGTCTAATCATAACTTTGTTGTTGTGTGCGCAGGGGAGGCTGTAACAGCCGCTGCCATTGGCCAGCAGGTCGTTGAGCTCTTTCGCCGAAATCTGGAACTCTGACATGGCTCGTTCGCCCCACCGATATGGGCAGGGCCAGCTCCACGTTCCTTTCCCCGGGTCCTGCCTGATAGGAGGGGCCACAATCAGCTGGTGCACGGCCGGCAACTCCCAAACTGGCCAGGAGGGAATGGCGCGGAGCAAAGGCTCCGCCCTCAGAGTTTGACCATCCTAAAGGGACTGTGTGGTTTTTTTTTCCCCACGGGGGCTTTCTTTCTTTTCTTTTTCCTGCCGGTGGGTGGAGGAAGGCTTTCTAAATATTAGGGTCGACTCTCTTCAGAGGCACATAATAATTGTCTGGATAGAGACCTGCGCACGTTGCCTGTGTGTATGTTGCACGCTCCAGATTCATTTGTTCCTGTGTTTACCATTTAATGCTACAGGTGCTTGGGATTGGTTTTGGAGGGAAATTCTAGTTCCTGGTGTGTAAAGGTAATCGGGGTTGTTAAAGCAAAAGTTCAAACGTTTTGTCTGATGCTTCTCTTGTACCATTAAAATGACATATCTCACTGAATGAAAGAGATCCTTGTTCCACATTGTTTTCAAACAATATCAAGGTCATCTATATTCTTGATCTTAATCAACAGGCAGTGTTCAGGTTTGGCAACGTATTGGCAACCTGTTCTTGTTTTTAGAAGAGCCATTGCCAAATTATGTAAACAAGCTATACAAAATTCAGATGTTTACATTTTTCACTTAGATAACCTAAATTTCTGAATATGTACAGTAGAATGAACAGAAACTAATCCCATACCCAGTGTTCACGTGACTCATTAGGCTGGACTAGGTTGATATGTAATTTTATGTTTCACAGCTGTTCAACATGAATTTTAGCTGCAGTGGAAGTTATTTGCTTTCAGGACAATTTGCTGCCTAAAAATGTATTTCTTTCTTATATTTATTTCCTTTCTTTCCTCCAAGAGCTGCCAATTACCTCTTCCTACTCTTTCATTTTATCTTTGTAGTAGTCCTTTGTGAAAAATAATAGCTGTGTTCACACAGTATTCCATTAGTTTGCTTAGTTATGGTTTCTTCAATAAAACTGCAATTAGCTGAGTTCAGACAATCATGGTTTATAAGTAGACTATTTCAACATGCATAGAGTATGTTTTTCAGTATTGAATTCATTTTTTCCTTTGCAAAGTAAGAGGCAATACTCAAAGTTTAATCTATTTTTACAAATTGATGATTGCAAAGCATATTCTCAAGGAATAATTTCCCATCGTTCCTGCAAAACAGGCACACAGAGAAAAACATAAGGTTCTCAACACCACAATTGAGCCTAATATTTCTTTGGCTAAGTGAATTTTGCCATCATTGTTAAACAAATAATTGTAGTTCTTAAGTGAATCATGAGGTCATTAAGCGAGTCTGGCTTCCCCATTGACTTTGCTTGTCGGAAGCTGGCTGGAAAGGGTTAGAAATGGTGATCACATGAGCCCAATACAGTGCAACTGTCTCAAATACATGCCACTTTCAAAGCGCCTGAATTCTGATCATGTGATTATGGGGATGCTGCAGTGGCCATATGAAAAACAATCATGTCATTTTTTTCAGTCCTGTTTTTAAAGTATTCCTTTCAAATATCACCAAATGAATGGTTGTAAGTCAAGAATTACTTGTTTGTGTGTGTGTGTGTGTGTGTATGCCTATATATAATTTTTATTACGAATTTTTACTATAATACAATTTAAATGTAAAGAAAGGAAAGAATAAAAAGTAAAAAATGCACTAAAAATAAAAAGAATGTAATAGTGAAAGACGAAACAAGAATACAGAAAAGATGTGATAAAATCAAGAATGGAGAGTTGGCAGAACAAAGCACTGCATGGCCAATTTCTGGAAAAAATAAAAGATAAAGTGGACAGTGAACAAACTTGGTAATGGTTAACAACAGGTACATTAAAGAAAGAAACAGAGTCGCTAATCCTGGCTGCGCAAGAACAAGCTATCCGCACAAATGCCATTAAGGCCAAAATCGAAAAATCCTCTGATGATGCCAAATGCAGACTTTGCAAAGAAGCTGATGAAACTGTTGATCACATACTCAGCTGCTGTAAAAAAATCGCGCAGACTGATTATAAATTACGGCACAATTCAGTAGCACAAATGATCCATTGGAATTTGTGCAAACATTATAATATTAAAACAGCAACAAACTGGTGGGAACATCAGCCTGAAAAAGTCACCCAAAATCAGATGGTCAAGATCTTGTGGGATTTTCGCATACAAATGGACAAAATACTGGCGCATAATACACCAGGCATCACACTGGTTGAGAAAAATAAGATTACAATCATAGACATCGCAATACCAGGTGATAGCAGGGTTGACGAGAAGGAATATGAAAAAATCATGAAATACCAGGACTTAAAAATTGAAATTCAACTATTATGGCGCAAACCAGCAGTGGTAATTCCAGTGGTAATCGGCACACTGGGTGCTATTCCAAAAGCACTGGAATTACATTTAAAACAATTAAAAATTGACAAAATCACCATCAGTCAAATGCAAAAAGCCGCACTGCTTGGATCTGCACGCATATTGTGAAAATACGTTACGACATCCTAGGCCCCTGGGTGGCTAGTAATGACTAGTAATCAATGCCAAATCTGGTGAAACAACTGGCCACTGTGATACAATTCTGTTGTTGCGAATAATAATAATAATAATTAGTACTGCTTTATATTGCACTGATAAAACCACTCTTGGAATACTGCATCCAGTTTTGGTCACCATGATACAAAACTCAAGAAAAAATGCAGAGAGAAGCAACAAAGATGATTAGGGGACTGGAAGCCAAAGCTTGCAATCTGGGTTGCAGGAACAGGGTATGTTTAGTCTCACGAAGAGAAGGACTGGGGTGACATGATAGCAGTCTTCCAATACTTGGGAGGGGGGCTGTCACAGAGAAGTGGGGGTCAACCTATTCTTCAAAACACCTGAAGGCAAGTCAAGAAGTAACAGAAGGAAGCTTATCAAAGAGTGTTCCTACCCAGAATTAAGGAGTTAATTCTTGGTAGGACTGTTAATCAGTCAACTGGCTTGCCTCCAGAAGTTGTGGGTGCTTCATCACAGAAACTATTTAAAGAGAGATAGGACAGCCATTTCTCCGGAATGGATATAGGGTTTCCTGCTGTGGCAGAGGGTTTGACTAAAAGACCTTCAAGGTCCCTTCCAACTTAATTATTCTATATTCTGTAAATAGACTGCTACTTCTACTCTGCCAATCAAGTAAAAAGTATGCCCTGTTGCTTGTTAAGCTACTTGTAAATTACTTTTCAGAAAGCCTATCATTTATTGGGAGATTATCAATGGGAGATGGGCCAAATGCTGCCCTTACTAGGACCAAACAGATGTGGGTTGCTCCCAGTTTGGCCTGTATCAGGCAAACCGGTAGGGCAGTGGCAGGAGCCTCCACCCACCCATCCATATGCTTCTGCGCATGCACGAAGGCGAGCACAAGTGAACTGGTAGTGCCGGGATTTGCAATCCATCTCTGAACCAAGGCAGACAAAATTTCAAGGCCACATCAGAAGTGTGTATGTGGGTTTTTAAAAATTGGGACGGAGCAATGATTTTATGATTTCTTTTTAAAAAATTAATTTATTATTCCATCACCTTTCTTATATCATTAATCTTACAGTGTGAGAGAAAAAGGATTTATTGGGTTATTTGGATAAAGTCTAAAACTAAGGTGACCAGATTTTAACATTGGTAAAGAGGGACACCATTGTCTGGGGGGGGGGGAGGTTCTTGATTAAAAATTTTTTTAAAAATCAGGACTTTTTTAAAAGGCCGCGGGACGTGGGACAAATTGATCAAAAGCAGGACTGTCCCGCCAAAAGCGGGACGTCTGGTCATCTTAATTTAGATGCCCCTCAAAGGCAAAACTCAGAGGGCTGAATTCTACAGGGGGAGGAGTAAAGGGGGGGATTTGAGGGGCAGCCCAAAGCTATTTTTGGCAACTCTTTATGGACTTTCTGGTGACATTAACACTGAAAAGATTATGTTTTATGTATTTGTTTGTAGATAAGAGCTTGAATATGGGATGTATATTTTTAACCTTAGAGGGGTGTGAAGAATCACTAAATTTGTTTATAATTCTTGCAATGAAAGTTAGAAATTACATTTTTATTCCTTTTCTCTTTCATTATTACATTCTTTTTATTTTTAGTGCATTTTTTACTTTTTATTCTTTTCTTTATTTACATGTTAATTGTATTATAATCAAAATTCTTAATAAAAATTATATATATGCAAACACACACACACACACACACACACACACAAGTAATTCTTGACTTACAACCATTCATTTGGTGATACTTCAAAGGAATACTTTAAAAACAGGACTGAAAAAAATGACATGATTGTTTTTCATATGGTCACTGCAGCAACCCCATAATCACATGATCAGAATTCAGGCGCTTTGAAAGTGGCATGTATTTGAGACAATTGCACTGTATTGGGCTCATGTGATCACCGTTTCTAACCCTTTCCAGCCAGCTTCCGACAAGCAAAGTCAATGGGGAAGCCAGACTCGTTTAATGACCTCATGATTCACTTAAGAACTACAATTATTTGTTTAACAACGATGGCTAAAAGATTGTAAATTGGGGCAAAATTCACTTAGCCAAGGAAATATTGGGCTCAATGGTGGTGTTAAGTTGAAAACCTTATGTTTGTCTGTGTGTGTCTGTTTTGCAGGAACGATGGGAAATTATTCCTTGAGGATATGCTTTGCAGTCACAAATTTGTAAAAATAGATTAAACTTTGAGTATTGCCTCTTACTTTGCAAAGGAAAAAATGAATTCAATACTGAAAAACATACTCTATGCATGTTGAAATAGTCTACTTATAAACCATGATTGTCTGAACTCAGCTAATTGCAGTTTTATTGAAGAAACCATAACTAAGCAAACTAATGGAATACTGTGTGAACACAGCTATTATTTTCACAAAGGACTACTACAAAGATAAAATGAAAAAGTAGGAAGAGATAATTGGCAGCTCTTGGAGGAAAGAAAGGAAATAAATATAAGAAAGAAATATATTTTTAGGCAGCAAATTCTCCTGAAAGTAAATAACTTCCACTGCAGCTAAAATTCATGTTGAACAGCTGTGACACATAAAATTACATATCAACCTAGTCCAGCCTAATGAGTCACGTGAACACTGGGTATGGGATTAGTTTCTGTTCATTCTACTGTACATATTCAGAAATTTAGGTCATCTAAGTGAAAAATGTAAACATCTGAATTTTGTATAGCTTGTTTACATAATTAGGCAATGGCTCTTCTAAAAACAAGAACAGGTTGCCAATAGGTTGCAAAACCTGAACACGGCCTGTTGATTAAGATCAAGAATATAGATATACCTTGACATTGTTTGAAAACAATGTGGAACAAGGATCTCTTTCATTTAGTGAGAGATGTCATTTCAATGGTACAAGAAAAGCATCAGACAAAATGTTTGAACTTTTGCTTTAACAACCCCAATTACCTTTACATACCGGGAACTAGAATTTCCCTCCAAAACCGATCCCAAGCACCTGTAGCATTAAATGGTAAACACCGGAAGAAATGAATCTGGAGCATGCAACATACACATAGGCAACATGTGCAGGTCTCTACCCAGACAATTATTATGTGCCTCTGAAGAGAGTCGACCCTAATATTTAGAAAGCCTTCCTCCGCCCACCGGCAGGAAAAAGAAAAGAAAGAAAGCCCCCGTGGGGGGGAAAGACACAGTCCCTTTAGAATGGTCAAACTCTGAGGGCGGAGCCCCTAAGGTGCACGGTCTTTGCTCCGCGCCATTCCCTCCTGGTCAGTTTGGGTGTTGCCGGCCATGCACCAGCTGATCACAGCCCCTCCTATTAGGCAGGACCCGGGGAAAGGAACATGGAGCCGGCCCTGCCCATATCGGCAGGGCGAATGAGCCATGTCAGAGTTCCAGATTTCGGTGGAAGAGCTCAACGACCTGCTGGCCAATGGCATCGGCTGTTACAGCCTCCCCAGCACGCACAGCAACAAAGTTATGATTAGACCCGCAATCGTGCTTCTCCCCAGCGTCAATTAGACCAGTCAGAATTAGATTGCAAAAATCCAGACCACCACTAAATGGAAACAGTATTCTAAAAAAAATTGGGACTTTTTAAAAATGCCGTGGGACGCGGGACAAATTGTTGAAAAGCGGGACTGTCCTGCCAAAAGCGGGACGTCTGGTCACCTTATCTAAAACACCATTTTGAGTCTGAAACTCCATTTTGATTATGCTACAAGCTTAGCATAAATTGCTTGCTTGTTTGCTTGGAAATTTATAAGTTGGAACTAAAATGCAGACGTTGATGGGCCGAGGTTATGATGACCTGGCTGAAAATATCCTAATGGGTTTTGGAAGTCCGCTTGGCAAGTCCCCTATGTTCCAAAGATGTTTTGACGGAAGGTGGCCAGTATCGTGCTATTGTTTAAGTCTTGAGAACGTACAAGTTCTCTGGGGTGTTCTGGGAACCACATTGGAATCTTCAAATAATGTTTTCCTCTTACTCTTTCCCACATTAATAATAGAGCATTTCTTACATAATGCCTTTGAAAATAACTATGTATCTTACTTTTCCCATACCACAAAAACGCATGCCAACCTAGTTGTAAATCATGTCCCTCCAATGTCCACAACCTTGTTTTCCTCAATGTAATCCAGTCTTTCATCCATGATAGTACTGCTGCTTGATAATATATTTCCCAATCTCCCACAACTTTTTGAAGCAAATCATTCCACTGATTAATTGTTCTCACTGTCACAAAGTTTCTCCTTAGTTCTAGGTTGGTTGAGTTTCCATGCATTGCTTCTTGTTTTGCCGTCAGGTTCTTTGGAGAACAGGATGACCCTCTCTTCCTTGTGGCAGCCCCTTAAATATTGGAACGTTGCTATCATGTCACTCCTAGTCTCCTTAGTTCTAGACTGGCTCTCTCTTTAACAACCTTCTGCCCATTGCTTCTTTTTTTGTATTGCGATTCTTTTTTATTATTATTATTATTATGCTGTTTAGAACTGAATGCAGTATTCCAAGTGCAGACTCACCAGCACAGTATAAAGTATCCACGTAATCTCTATACTATCCCTCTGTTGATGCAGCCTTGGACTACCTTGGTTTTATTTAATTCAATTTAGATTCGATTATCATTAAAACCCAAACCAGCAGGCGAGGGCATGCATGAAGATCTCCTCGCTGAAACGGTGACCATTGAATTGAATTGAATTGAATTTATTATATTTCTATGCCGCCCTATTCCCAGAAGGGACTCAGGGCGGCTCACAACCAAGTCAGGGCGGGGGGGGGGGGGATACAAATAGGAAAAAAAAGAACATGGACAAAACAATACCACAATTTAAAACACTCAATAACCATACCATTCGAGCGGGGACAAGAACTCATTAGCCCCAGGCCTGTCGGAACAGCCAGGTTTTAAGGGCTTTGCGGAAAGCCTGGAGGGTGGTGAGGGTCCGAATCTCCACGGGGAGCTCGTTCCAAAGGGCCGGAGCAGCCACAGAGAAGGCCCTCCTCCGGGTGGTCACCAATCGGCATTGGCCAGTAGATGGAATTCAGAGGAGGCCTAATCTGTGGGATCTAATGGGTCTTTGGGAGGTAATTGGCAGCAGGCGGTCTCTCAAGTACCCAGGTCCAATACCATGAAGGGCTTTATAAGTGACGACTAGCACCTTGAAGCGTATCCGAAGACCAATAGGCAGCCAGTGCAGCTCGCGGAGGATAGGTGTAACGTGGGTGTACCGAGGTGCGCCCACAATCGCTCACGCGGCTGCATTCTGGACAAGCTGAAGTCTCCAAATGCTCTTCAAGGGCTGCCCCATGTTGCACTCATGTATGAATCTCCCTTTGTGGGAGCAGCAGATGCATCCACCTGCCGCTCACATAAATGGAGTGTGAGCACTTGTGTACACCCACTTACCACTCACAGGGAACTATCCTCTCACCCCTTGCCAGGCCACCAAGCCAAAAAGGTTGGGGACCACTGGTCTAGATAACCTCCAAGTTCCCATCCAACTTTGTTATTCCAAAAGCCACTTTTTTTGTGAAAAAAGAAAGATACAACCAAGTACCTGGTGCTAAGATAAAGAGCTTTGAAAATGTCATGGAGCACAGTAGCATCAAGGTTAGGTCTCTTCAGCTGCTCATATAACTCGTGTGCACGATAACCTAAAAAAAAATGCAGTCCAAAAATATCAATACCTTTTGAGCCCAAGATTTGCTGCATTAGAAGCTGTCAAGCTAACTTACCCAGTTGGATGGCTAAAGGTATGTTCCCCAAACAAAGCTTCATGTAAGACAATGATGATGCTAGTTTAGCAATTGTCAGTAACCCTCCTCCAACAACTTGAAGATGAGAACTACGTTTGATGGCCATTAACTCATACTTCATCCATTCATGTTGGTAGCCCATCATTTGATAGCAGAGGGAGAAATCCATATAGGATGAGATTATCTATGACATTACAAATAAAGGCACAAATGAACTTTGGTACCTATTAAGAACATTTTAGTGGAAAGAACCTAATATTGATTTAGTTAGAAACTTGCAAGATCTTGATCTTTCCTCAAACTTTTTCAATTTGGCACTCAATTTGAAGACCAAAATTGATAAGAATAGTTCTGGAAGATCTTTGATACTAAAAATGAGAATATCTGAACTTCTCAGGGTTTTTTTGTTTCTGTGAATTCTAGTATCTTGTTAATTTGCCTCAAACAAATGGTTGAATTTTCAAGAAAACTTAAAACCCCCACTATCCCCACAGGAACCCATTTACGGTATGAGATTTTATGAATGGTTTTAATGTACTTTGAGTTATATAATAAATTCAGATGATAGAGCAAACAAAGAATTGAACATTAGGTAATGTAACCATGGCACCTTCTTCCAATATATATTTGGCTGATATCAACATTAATGCCTTTTTTCTAAAGTTGTGAAGTGAGATTTTAATTCTATTGTGGCTGCTTCTTCCTATCTTTCTTTTTCTTTTTTTTCTTTATACTATGTTTCTTTTTATTTAAAATTTTATTTAGAAAATAAGCTAAGACTCTTTAACCTAAGTAATAAATATATGGCAGTAAATTAATGTTAGAATATAAGATAACTAGCTGAATACCTGTGTTCCACTACAAAACTGGGTGATCGGATTTGATAAATCGACACTTACAGCTTGAAAATTAATGAATAGTTACCATTGACCTCTCTTCTCCTCTTCCCTCCCTCAGCCTTGCCCCACAGAAACCTCCCCTATCCCCTTCTCTCCCTCAGGCTTGCTCCACAGAAGTCTCTTTTCCTCTCCTATCCCCTTCTCTCCCTCAGATTTGCCCCACAGAAACCCCACCTATCCTATATCCTTCTCTCCATCAGGTTTGCCCCATAGAAGCCCCACCTATCCTATCATGTTGTCTCCCACAGGCTTGCCCCACAGAAGCCTCTTTTCCTCTCATATCCCCTTCTCTCCCTCAGATTTGCCCCACAGAAGCACCATCTATCCTATCACCTTGTCTCCCTCAGGTTTGCCCCACAGAAGCCCCACCTTCCTATGAAGTTGTCTCCCTCAACCTGGCCCCACAGAAACCACCCCAATCCTATCCCCTTCTCTCCCTCAGCCTGGCCTCACAGAAACCTCCCCTATCACTTTCTCTCCTTCAGGCTTGCTCCACAGAAGCCTCTTTTCCTCTCCTATCCCCTTGTCTCACTCTGGTTTTCCCCACAGAAGCCCTCCTATCCTATCACCTTCTCTCCCTCAGGCTCCTCTCCAATCTCCCAGCCAGTAGGCCAGATGAGTCACACACTGGCCACGCCCATGTCCACGTTTTCAGGTTGTGAGGAGTAGAACGTCTAACTCCTTCGCATCAGAGTGTGTTAATAATAATATACAAAATACTAAAGGTTTGATGGTCATTTCGAAAAATTCTTTGTTACCGAGTACCTAGAAGCCAAGAGGAACATACGTGCCAAATCTCAATTTGTAGGCTTTAGGTTTCTGGAGATTTCATGATTCCTGCGTGAATGTTTTTGCGTTTTTATATATAGATGAGAAAATCAACTATTAATTAATAGTGCAGTTACTTCATCCACAGTAAACCACTGCAAGTTACTATATGTATCTGAATTTAAATCTGCTTATTTCTATTACTTATAGTAGTTTAGATAGTACCCAAGTCCTGTTTCTGTATTACAGTCAATAATATGCACAAGAATCCTTGCAGTTGACCTCTGCATTAAAGGTATGATTTTTAATTATCATCATTGTGAATATATCTAATTGACAGAGTACCCAAAGAACAATTGATCAAACCATGAGAGTGCTAATCCAAACAAAATTACCTACAGCATGAATTGTCAGGTGTCATTTGATACCAGTTTTCTCTCTAGTGTAGAGAAAGAACAAAACAAGACTGGGAATAGTCTCCAAAGGCAGAAAAGAAAGCTATCTAAGTATACCTGAGATTCATCTTGAGACTCCTCTGCACAGTTCACCTGCATGAGGGCTGCCAAACGGGTGAACGTTTTCCTACTTCCGGCTACATCCAGATTGAAGAGCTGCCACAGCAGGGAAAGGCAGTGACTTTGCTGGAACAGAGCTGCTAGTCTCTTCTCCCTGCTGTAAAAGGAAGAGCAACAATTCACATGGCACAAAGAACATCAAATCTATATAAGCACCCCCAACTTACTGGCTGTGAGAAAACTATAAGACCCTAAGTTCCTCCTGTAAGTATATACAATAAAAGCTGGCTTGGGAAAGATGTGTATCAGTCAAGTCATTTGTTCAAGCTATTTCGCTGTAATGCCTATAGTGCAAGAATTGCATGGCTTTCCATGTCTCATGGCAACATCTGATGCATAGGCAGGGTAATGTACCATGTAAATTTGACAACAAGAATTGGGGCACTATTGAGGAAGATCCAACGTCGCGACGATATGGGCACACGGTCTCGATGCTCCAAGACTGCAGCCGATCCTTTTGCCGCTGGGTGGTCCAATCGGACCTAAACCATCCCGCAGAGACGGTGAACAGGAAGAATACGTCTTGCCGATCTCAGGGACATCACAAAGTTCCTGATCGATCCAAGAGAAGTTCTTTAAGCCGGCGACAAAAAGTCCAGCCACCAGGCTGATGAAGTTGGGGCAGCTCCAAAACAGAAGGCTACCGAAAGAGAAAGTGTTTCCAGCTGGTGAGGAATTTCTACCGTTTTAAAAGAGACTGCCTATAAAAAACTTAAAGTTAATTTAAATTTGAGAACAGAAGAAATAAGCACCGGAATTAGGCTTTGAATGATTTTGGACAGTGGGTTATCTTACTTTTTAAATGTTATTTTCATGGATGGAATTTATCCAAGCCTTTTAAACCGAAGGGATTAAGTTTTCTTCTTCTTTTTTATCATTATTTTTTGCAACCTATGGACTAAAATTCTCCTTCTTCATTACTGTGTATGTTTTTCCCTTTTTCTTCTCTATTTCATTCAAGAATTTGACTTTTTTGTAACTTGGAATAAAAAAAGATACAAAAAGCAACAAAGAACATTGCAACAACAGGGGGGAAGACAACACTGCTACTCAGAGGCTGGAGGTTATGTGTATTGGAAACAAAACACTTTTACTTTCCTCACTGATTATTCTGGCTTGGTACTTCAAGGTCTTACTGTTTTGCCTATAGAGAGTGATAAGAAGAAAAGCATACAGATGTTCCTTTGAAGTATATCTTTAACCAGAGAAAAGTGAAAATAAGACCTTATTGTGAATTTATGCTTAATCTTGTAAAAACCTTTCAAGCCAGAGCAGCAGTGTTTGTCAGCTGGAGATAATGGCACAGTCACAACAGCAGAAAGAAACTTTAAGTTTGCAAAAGATATTGTCAGAAATTCAGAAATTATCAAACACATTTGAGAGGACGGAGAAGAAGCTGGAAAATCTAGAGCATCTCATAGTAAAATATGATGAAGTTGGAGATGTTTATCAAATGGAAAAATTGGAGGCTAGAGTCCTAAAAACCGAAGAGAAAAATGACTACAAATATATTAAATCTGCTGATATTTATGGTGATTGGTTTGTGTCTGGAAATGGAAAGAGTGGAATAGGGGCCCCTGCCTGGAGTTCTTTGCCCCCTTTCTTGTTCTGCCTTCAGTAGGAGAGACACGCAGAGACACGCAGGCAGAAGACCCTTCCCCCCATGTCCTGACACAGCCTAGGTTTTGCGAATAAGAGTGGTGGAAGAGATCCCGGCCTTTTCGGCCAACCTCTGTTCATGGCAAATAATCCGATTGCCTTACCAGCCATAAACCTCACTGCACGTCACTGGAATGTAAGGTGGGGATGGCCATCTGTTTTGTCTCAGCTCTGAAGCCTCCAGCAAGAGATGCCTGAGAACAGCTTCTTATCACCTTTTCAGCCAGTGATTCTCAAAACAACTTCGCACCTGTGGATTGGCTTATTCAACACTGGACTGAGGGAAGGGGTTTCTAATTACTTTAACATAATGGAATTGCATGGGAATCCTCAGATCCTACCTCCTTTGTCTTGCTATGACTTTCCTTCAATAAAAGGTTCTTTTTGAAATGTTAATTGTTTCAAGATTCTGCTTTCTTGGAGAAGAGAGGCAGGCCCTTACAGTGGTTCTGAGACTATGTCTGCTAGTTGCTTCAGAACCCATCTGGATCTGGTGATTTGAACTCTTCTAGAGTGAATAGGTGTTCTTTTACCATTTTCTTGCCAATGTTGATTTGCATTCCTAATCTGTATTTTATGGTACTGTTTTTGATTGGTTGGGCTATTTTTTCATTTTGCATGAAGACAGATCAGAATGAATTCAACAGCCCTGCTTTCTCCCTGCTGCCCGTTAGTTCCTTGCCATCATCTACCTTTAGTGGATAGTTTTCTTGACTTTTTCCTTTTTTTTCTTTTTTTATATGTTGAAAGAAACCTTTACTATTTTTGACATTTGCTGCAAATCTTAATTCATTCTGAGCCTTAGCTTTCCCAACTTAATTTTTTTCAAATTTGGGCTATATGGTGATATTCTGCCTTGGTTGTGTGTTCCTCTTTCCATTTTTTATACTTGTCCTTTTTTATTTTCAGTTTATCAGACAGGTCTTTATTGAACCATGTTGGTTTCTTCTTGAATCTCTTATTTTTCTTTTCCAGAGGTATTGTGGTGGATTGGGCTTTTATAAACTCATTTTCCAGAGTTTCCCAAGCTTCTTCAGTTGTTTTCCCCTAAGAGTTTCATCCATGGAATCCTTCCCAATCTCTCTTGAAGTTTGTTGAAGTCAGCCCTCTTATAATCTCTTACAGACACTAGTTTGATTTTATTACTTATGTCTGCATTATATTGAATTCAGTGGTGGGTTGCTCATCCCGTTCCAACCGGTACGGTTGGAATGGGGCTGGCGGCGTCCTTGTGCATGCGCACAGTTCACGCATGCGTCTTAGCGCCTGTGAGATGCTCCAGCTGCTCGCAGAGAATCGCGCAGGCGCTGTATGTGCCATGCCCCTGTGTGGAAGCACAGAAGCTTTCAAAGACCAGCAAGAAGTGCGGGCGGGTGGATGGGCCCTTCAGCATTCCCGGAAGTTACTTACTTCCGGGTTCACCGACCAACCGGTCCACGCGGACTGCCGTGGACCGGTTGAAACCCACCCCTGATTGAATTCAAATATAACATGGTCACTCTCCAGCAACTTCAACTCCCTCTATCACTTCATCTCTGTTAGTAAGAACTAAGTTCAGTATACTGTAGCTGGTACTGTAGTTCCCTTCTCTACTGTTTGGATGAAAAAATTGTCAGCTAGGCTCATCAGGAACTTTTTTGATCTTCCATTCAATACAGAGTATGTCTCACAGTTGATATCAGGGTAGTTGAAATAACTAATTACTAATATGTTTCTGCACAGATGCGAAGGCATTTCTGTGGTTTAAAATGACTGTCTGTAAGAATAACATTTGTTTATTATTAGGAACAGAGATGGTTAAATCTGAATTTTAATCAGTTTTCCATTTTGTACACTTTCATTTATTTTGATCTATCTTTGCATTAATTTGCAAATTTTCTTCCCTGACTACTTTTGCTGCATAAAGATATATATTTTCTTGCACATTCTAATATACATTTTAATAAATATATTTTCTATGCATCTGTGGTTTGGTTTTGCTAGGCTGCGTGTGACTTCCAGTTCAGAGGTCAATTTGAGCCATCAAGGCTTTTCATCAAATCAAAGGAAATCCAGGTCAAAGAATTTACACAGTAACCTCCAAGAAGCTATCATGGAGTTCACCCAACCTCATTTTAACTTCTTTTTTTTCTATAAACAAGGTTAGCTCCATTGTGTTCCACTAGTCCCTCAAGATATGGTTGTGTTTATTAGATCTGGGGATCTTAGAGAACCAGTGACATTTTAAGATACCTCCATTAGGGTACTTAATATTCCATATTGAATAATATTGCAAACACAAGCCATGGAACATAATCATATCAGAGTCTTAAATTTTAAAAGAGCTGATTTGAACAAACTCAGAGAGAGCTTGGAAAGATTTCTTGAATGAAAATCCTAGAGGGGAAAACAACTCAAGAAGCTTGGGAAACTAAAATATAGTAATAAAAGCCCAGTCCAGCACAATACCACTAAAAACGAAAAACAAGAAATCCAAGAATAAACCAGCATTGCTGCACAAAGATCTCTCTGATAAACTGAAAGACAAAAAGGATAAGTACAAAAAAATGGAAAAAGGGACACATAGCTAAGGCAGAATATCAGTAGATAGCCAATATCTGCAAAGATGAAGTCAGGAAAGCAAAGGCTCAGAATAAACAAAGACTTGTAACAAAAGTAAAAGATAATTAAAAAATTTATTTCAACATATAAATAACAAGAAAAAAGTCAAGGAAATAATCCACCAAACAGAGAAGATGGCAGGGAAGTAACAGGAAGTAGAGAGAAAACACAGCTGCTAAACTCATTTTTGCATCTGTCTTCACAATAACAACTATAGAGCATCATGAAACTATAGTCCAACCTACCAAAAACTTAACTGTAAAAGACAGACTAGAAATAAAAATTAAAATAAGCAGGAAAGTTATAAGAGAACACCTGTCTGATCTTGATGAATATACATCAGTGGTGAGATTCAATGTTTTTTACTACCGATTCTTTGGGCATGGCTTGGTGGTGAAGGTTTCATGTGACTGAGTGGGCATGGCCAACTCAAGGTGAGTGATGTCAAGTTGGCCATGCCCACTCAGTCACATGACCCCCCCAAGCCACGCCTCCCAAGCCATGACCACAGAACCAACAGAAAAGGCAGCTCCTGCAGCCTGTCCCTTAATGGTTTCCCCCTCCCCCCATGTCAAAGTACCTTAAAGGGACACTGCAGTTTGGCTGCCTTCCGAGCAACTCTGCTGCGATGCTGTCCCTCTGATGCAGCAAGCCATTCTCCTGCCCGGCTCTGGCAATGGGGTGCGGCCACACACTGGTAGTCAATGGGATGCTCATCCATGGCTGGCACAAAGAATAGGGCGGCAACGGCAGTGACAGGACTTCAGGCCTCTTTTTCAGCCTGCAGTTTTCAGTAGTTTTTGGTGCAAGAAACTTGCAGCTGCCACCTCTTTTTTTTTGGTGCGAGAAGCCTCCATACGCCACTGCCAGCTCGGTTCCAGCTGGCAAATGGCTGCAGGCTTCTTGTGCTGAAAACTACAAGCCGAAAAAGAGGCCTGAAGTCCTGTCACCGCCCTGCTCTTTGCACCAGCTGCACATGCACACCCCATTGCCTGCCAGTGTGTGGCTGCAACCCAGACCTGGCCAGGAGAATGGCCTGCTGTGCCAGAGGGACAACATCACAGTGGACCTGCCCGGAAGGCAGCCTAAAACTACTGGTGGCTGGAGGCTTCTCACAAGAGGGGGGACAGCTTCACCGGGAACCCCGACCACTTTGCATTCAATGAGATGGAGGCTGAGTGGGTGCCATGTGGGCGGAGGCCCTGGGAAAGGCCAGAGCTGGGGAATAGCATGTTCCCCAACCCGGCCAAGGTGAGCAGCAAGCAGGAAAGTTTTCATGTCAAGGATGGAGCCAGGGAATGGTATGTTCCCTGATCCAGGAAGCCACAGAACAATAAGCCTAACATCAAAACCTGGGAATATACTGGAAAAGATAATCAAAAAACAGATCTGCGCACTTCTGGCTTCTGGGCTATAGCAGATTTCTTTACCTCTGCTACAGATCCTCCACAGTTCTAGGCTTAGAATGTTTTCAAACCCTACAGAAACCTCCCTGGGAAAGGATACTTTGCTCCTCTGAGTATCCTGACACTCTCAGACTGCTTCTTGAAGTAGAAGTAATCAGTTGAGGCCCGGGCTGGGGCAAGGCAACTGTACAAGTTCACTGTCTAAGAACCAGCTGTTTCAAATGCACAATAACGGGTGCCACCATTTTTCTACATATTTACCTTTCATGATAAAAGAGGCTTCCTCCGGCTCCAGCTTGCTGTTTCTTTTTTGTGGAAATATCATCATTTTATGAAGCTCCGTGACTTTAAGATGCCTAGATCCCAGCCAAAATAAAGAAGCTGGAAACTACTGGAAACTAAAGTAGTGTGAAAACTACTTTTGAAACTGTTGGTCTTAAACTTTCTAGAGAACTTTATACTGGTAATCAACTCTGCATAATTTTCTTTTTGAAAATTTTAAAATAAGGACTGTTTAAATGGTGTTTTGTGCTTACCGTGAGGAATGGGTGAAAGTGTTTCAATTTTAATTGCTTCTGATTGGACTAACCATGTGGACTCCTAAACCAGTGTTTTTCAACCACTGTGCCGCGGCACACTAGTGTGCCGTGACATAGTGTAAGGTGTGCCGTGGGAAAATTACTTTATATATAGTCAATATAGGCACAGAGTTAAATTTTTTAAACATTTTCTAATGGTGGTGTGCCTCGTGATTTTTTTCATGAAAAAAGTGTGCCTTTGCACAAAAAAGGTTGAAAAACACTGTCCTAAACAAAGAGGCAGAACTCAAATTCTTTTTTATTGGGATTTATATGCCGCCCTTTTCCCTGAGGGGACTCAGGGCGGCTTACAACCACAGGGGAGGGGGGTGCAAGGTCAAAAACAAAACAATATGTGCACAAAGAAAAAATAATAAAACACAACTTTCATTCAGCGATCAAACACTCGGGCGGGTAATTGGAAACCTATCCCCAGGCCTGCTGGGAGAGCCAGATCTTGAGGGCTGCGCGGAAGGTCTGGATAGTGGTGAGGGTACGGATCTCCATGGGGAGCTCGTTCCACAGGGTCGGGGCGGCAACAGAAAAGGCTCTCCTCCGTGTGGTCGCCAGTCGACATTGACTGGCAGATGGAATTCGGAGGAGGCCCAGTCTGTGCGATCTAATTGGTCGATTTAGGGAGGTAATCGGCAGAAGGCGGTCTCTCAAGTACCCAGACCCGCTACCATGGAGTGCTTTAAAGATGGTCATCAGTATCCTGAAGCGCACCCGGAGACCAACAGGCAGCCAATGCAGCTCGCGGAGGACAGGTGTAACGTGGGCGAACCGCGGTGCGCCCACTATCACTCGCGCGGCTGCATTTTGGACTAGCTGCAGTCGCCGGATGCACTTCAGGGGCAACCCCATGTAGAGCCCATTGCAGTATTCCAGTCTAGAGATCACAAGGGCTCGAGTGACTGTTGTGAGAGCCCCCCGGTCTAGGTAGGGCCGCAACTGGCGGACCAGGCGAACCTGGGCAAATGCCCCCCTGGTCACAGCTGACAGCTGGTGATCGAAAGTCAGCTGTGGGTCCAGGAGGACTCCTAAGTTGCGGACCCTATCTGAGGGGTATAAAATTTGACCCCCCAGCCTAAGCGTTGGTATATTAGCCAAATTATTGGGGGGGAAACACAACAGCCACTCGGTCTTATCCGGGTTGAGTACCAGTTTGTTAGCACTCATCCAGTTCCTAACGGCCTCCAAACCCTGGTTCATCACGTCCACCGCTTCATTGAGTTGGCACGGGGCGGACAGATACAATTGCGTATCGTCCGCATATTGATGGTATTTTATCCCGTGCCTCCGAATGATCTCGCCCAGCGGTTTCATGTATATGTTAAATAGTAGGGGGGATAGGACCGAACCCTGAGGTACCCCACATGTTAGGGGCCTCAGGGACGATCTCTGCCCCCCGACCAACACCGACTGCGACCTGTCCGAGAGGTAGGAGGAGAACCACCGCAGAACAGTGCCTCCCACTCCCACCTCCCGCAGTCGTCGCAGAAGGATACCATGGTCGATGGTATCGAAAGCCGCTGAGAGGTCAAGGAGAACCAGGATGGACGCATAGCCTCCATCTCTGGCCCTCCAGAGATCATCGGTCAATGCGACCAAAGCGGTTTCTGTGCTGTAACCAGGTCTGAAGCCGGACTGGAAGGGGTCAAGATAGCTAGCTTCCTCCAAGGCCCGTTGAAGCTGAAAGGCCACCACCTTCTCAACAACCTTCCCGATAAAGGGAAGGTTGGAGACAGGACGAAAGTTGTTTAAGATGGCTGGATCTAACGATGGTTTCTTCAGGAGGGGTCTCACCACCGCCGTTTTAAGTACGGCGGGGAAGTGCCCCTCCCGAAGGGAGGCGGTGACAACCGCCTGGATCCAGCCATGTGTCACCTCCCTGCTGTTAGCCACCAGCCAGGAGGGACACGGGTCCAAAATACAAGTGGAGGCACTTACAGCTCGAATGGCCTTGTCCACATCCCCAGAGGCAACTTCCTGGAACTCAACCCAGAGCTGATGTAACAAGTAATCCTCCTGTGACTCAGCTGGACCTACTGCGGTGGAGTCCAAGTCCGATCGAAACCGAGCTACTTTGTCCGCCAAGAATTGAGCATAATCCTCAGCCCTACCCTGCAAGGGGTCTCCCGCATCCCTCCTATTAAGGAGGGAGCGGGTTATCCTAAACAGGGCGGCTGGGCGCGACTCGGCGGACGCAACCAAGGCAGAAATATAAGATCTTTTTGCGGTTCTTAATGCTCGGACATAGTCCTTGGTGCAGGTAGTTAAAAGTGCTCGGTTCGCCTCGGACCTATCGGACCTCCACTGGTGCTCTAGGCATCTCCTCCGGCGTTTCTTCTCCCGGAGTTCCTCGGTGAACCAGGGAACTCTCCGGGATCCACTGACCCGGAGGGGCCGTAGCGGCGCAATCCGGTCGAGAGACTCCGACGCCGCCGAGTACGTTCTTTTTATATAGTAGCATTTGATCAATCACAAGAGGGAGCCAAAAGATTGTAGTATTGCTAATTCTTTTTAAATTTCCCACTAGCATTATTAAACCCATTGGATTTAAATTTCCCACTAGCATTATTAAACCCATTGGATTTTATGCTATAAATCTATAACTTTAAAAGTTTTAATTTTTAAATTTAAATTTCAGCCACACATTATTAATATGGCCACCCGCAATAGGACAGAAAAATTAGAGAGATTATCAAGAGATATAGAATTTTTAAGACCCTTTCTGGATGAACATACAGCTAAAACATGAACTAATTCAGACAATGGGAACAAAGCTTGAATCAAAGCTTAATACTCTTTCAAAGAAACTCCAGGAGGAAATCCAACATTTGACTGGAGATATCACAGGTGAAGGATAGAGAGGATCTTATGGAGCACAAATTGGAGAAGACAAATATTTTATATGAAGCTGACCTGGAGGAGAGAACAATTTTGGAATCTCAGATTAAGGAATTTCAATTAAGATTTCGAGCAGTTCCTCAACAGTCAGGAGAAAATATCAGATGATCTGGTTATATTCCTGCAAGACCCCCAAAATAACATTTGATGAGGACATTAAATGAATTTGGGGCTTTAGTGAGTTTTAAAATAAAGTAACAGAAAACAACAATGTTGACTAAGAACATGTCATCTCAGGACTGTGGTATATTGACTAAAAAATCGGGTTTTTAAGTTGAGAAAAAGGTGAAATATTTGTGGGTTAGGTTGACAAATACAAATATAAAACTATTTCAAAATAACTATGTGCCTCTTTGAAATGATATTAAAAAGGAACTTACAACGATGGGACAAATTGCATTTATCACTATTGGGTAAAATTTCTGTAATTAAGATGTATGTCTTACCAAAGATGCCTTTGGAAACCCACCCCTGAGTTTAGGTGAAACCTGACTTAATAGGAGTAACTGTGAGAGGGATTTTTGAGTCCTAGTGGACAATCAGTTAAATATGAGCCAGCAGTGTGTTGCAGCTGCCAAAAAAGCCAATGTAGTCCTAGGTTGCATTAACAGAGGGACTGAATCAGGATCACAAGGTACAGTCCTAGTACTGCTCTATAAAGCTTTTGTAAGGCCACACCTAAAATATTGCATCCACTTTGGGTCACCACCACAATATAAAAAGATGTTGAGATTCTCGAAAGAGTACAAAGAAGAGCAACAAAGATGATTACAGGCGTGGAGGCTAAAACATATGAAGAACAATTGTAAGAACTAGGTATAGCTAGTCAAGTGAAAAAAAGGACCCGGGTGACATGATAATAGTGTTCCAATATTTGAGGGCAGGGGGACAATCTATTTTCCAAAGCACCTGAAGACCAGACAAGGAACAATGGTTGGAAATTGATCAAGGAGAGTTTCAACCTAGAAATTTTTTTGACAGTAAGAACAGTAAGAGCCGAGGTGGCGCAGTGGGTAGAGTGCAGTACTGCAGGCCACTTCAGCTGACTGCTAGTTCAGCAGTTCAGTGGTTCAAATCTCACCGGCTCAGGGTTGACTCAGCCTTCCATCCTTCCGAGGTGGGTAAAATGAGGACCCAGATTGTTGTTGGGGGCAATATGCTGACTCTGTAAACCGCTTAGAGAGGCCTGAAAGGCCTATGAAGCGGTATATAAGTCTACTGCTATTGCTATAAAAAAAAAACAATCAACAATCAACTAGTGCAGCCGTTGCACTGGAGGCTTTCAAGAAGAGCCTGGACAGTCACTTGTCAGAAATGGTATAGGGTCTCCTGCTTAAACAGGGGGTTGGACTAGATGACCTACAAGGTCCCTTCCAACTCATTCATTCATTCTCTCCTGTGCCTTTTGCATATTTTAATGATTATTTCTATTTTTATTAGTGATTGTTCTAGATGTTTATTGTTTGATTATAGGAATTATGTTTGGCTAGTGAAAAGAAGGACTAGGAGAGTCATGATAGCATGGTTCCAATATTTTGAGGGGCTCCCACAAAGACGGGGGGGTCGACCTATTTTCCAAAGCACCAGAATGCAAGACAAGAAGCCGTGGATGGAAACTAATCAAGAAGAGAAGCAACCTAGAACTAAAGAAAACAATCTTGACAATGAGAACAATCAACCAGTGAAACAGCTTGCCTTCAGAAGTTGTGAGCGCTCCATCACTGGAGCTTTTTAAGATGAGATTGGACTGCCATGTTGTCCAGAACTGTATAGGGCAGTGTTTCTCAACCTTGGCGACTTTAAGTCCTATGGACTTCAACTCTCAGAATCCCCCAGCCAGCACAGCTGGCTGGGGGATTCTGGGAGTTGAAGTCCACAGGTCTTAAAGTTGCCAAGGTTGAGAAACACTGGTATAGGGTATCCTGCTTAAGGAGGGAGTTGGACTAAAAGACCTCCAAGATCCCTTCCAACTCTGTTCTGTTCCATTCTGTTCTACAATGTTTCTTCTCCCACTGCAGCCCAGCCACACTCAGTCTTTATAAACAGTTTGCAAGAATCCTTACCCACTGGATATTTGCCATAAAGTTTGTTTGTTCTGATGAGACAAATGTTTGGAGGTTTCCACCATAAACATGCAAAAGGCTCCTACAACAGTTATTGGGAAGCTTTTCTTCAGTAAGCTCAAAGCCTTCTTTATTAGTTTTTTTGCAGAAGTAATTTGACCCATATTGTAAGAGACCTGTAGAAATGCAGATAGATAATAATAAAAGAAATTGATAATTTTTCATATCTTCTTTATGATGCCTAAAAATGTGTGAAGACCTCTCCTCATAAAATCATGATCTTGCAGCATGGGTAAATATACTTAAAACACAAGAATATATGAGCCGAGGTGGCGCGGTGGTTAAATGCAGCACTGCAGGCTACTTCAGCTGACTGCTAGATCAGCAGTTCAGCGGTTCAAATCTCACCGGCTCAGGGTTGACTCAGCCTTCCATCCTTCCAAGGTGGGTAAAATGAGGACCCGGATTGTTGTTGGGGGCAATATGCTGACTCTGTAAACCGCTTAGAGAGGGCTGAAAGCCCTATGAAGCGGTATATAAGTCTATTGCTATTGCTATATATTTAAATTTAAATGTAGGGAGAGGCTGATCATTAAAAGTAGCAATGGAAGAATTTCTGTTACAGCAAGTCAAGCACTGCAGCATGAAAAGCAACCATTTCATAAAATGACAACTGTACTTCTGACTGAGCAGCTGTAGAGAATGGGATATTCCAGTGGGCTTTACTGTATTCAGAGAAGTGGTAAGTATACAAATGGCTACAGCAGACAAAATTGTCTTACCTCTCCCTTCAGGCTGTACAAAACAGACACCTCAAATTGGCTAATGAGTTTATGCTTGTAGTCCGAAGATCTCAAGAGGTTCTCTGCTGTATTCAGATATGTAAAGGCCTCAAATAAGAATAACAGAACAGGAAGTATTCATTTCTGTATTCTATATGGTAATCCCCAAATACCAGCAATTCCCTCACTACAGGTTATAAATTCTCAAGGACAAATATTCAGATACTATAGAGGGGGTGAATCCAGGGTGCAGATGTAGCATCTATTCGCCATCTAGAATCTATTTACCACATAGAAAAAGAAAATCTGGTAAACCAATTCAGTTTTTTTTAATAGAGGGGGAAGTGATTTTGGTCTTTGTTATTTTTGACTGTACAACAACTTGCCAGGTTTAACAGTATTTTGGTTAGCTACACCTACTCAGACAGAAAAGAGAGAACAAGCTTACTTTAAATATAAAAGTGATAAACTAAAATATGCTGATTTCCAAAGTGGCACATTCCCCCAGCACTAAAATTTAGCATTATGACCAGTGGTGGGATCCAGCTGGTTTGCACCAGTTTGGGAGAACCAGTAGCTAACTTTCTGAGCAGTTCGGCAAACTGGCTGTTGGAAGAAATCTCCTTCCAACAGCCTTTTGTTTTTCCCACTTTACTGGGTTAATCCTGTCAGGAAGGCAGGAAGGAGACATTCTGGTGTGCTTCTGTGTGTTGTTTTTAGCCTAATCCTGCTTATCTTTATTGCCCTGCTTAAGTGTTTTCTGAAACTGCCTCTGTGGGTAAGCCTTGTTACATTGAAACAGCCATTAATGGTTCTGGACAGTACACCCAGACTTTCTATAGCCTGAATGGCTTCTCTGGAGTTTTTTCCCCCTTTCCTGATACTTTTGTTCTGGGACTTGACTTTCTTAAAGGGGAAGGGTTGTTTTAAGCTTTTTACACTACTTTAGTGGTTCCTGGCACTGTCCTTTTGGGGTGTACTTCCAACAAAGCTGAATCCCCTCCCAGCCACTCCTTGCCTCCTAAATAGAGTGATCTGGTTAAACTTTGGCTTCTTTTTTTGTTTGTTACAAAAAAGGTTTTTGGGAGTCCCTCCACTGGTGGGAAAGTGATGAGATAATCTTTTTGGACTGCCGCTGCCTACCTGATCAAGTTAAGCAGTGCTGCCTTGAAAAAAAATCTTTTTCAAGCTGCATCTTTCCCTCTTTCCTCCAACGCGGCTTTCTGTCCTACTGTTAATGGGATTAGAGTTCAAGGGGGGCCACCACAGGTGCTTGAGGAAACTGGGGGAATTGGGCATGACAAGGAGTGGCTGGGAGAGGACGGGAGAGATGAGGTGGGGCCAGGGCGAGATGCCTCTCAATGTGAGTGATGTCAAGTTTGCCATGCCCATCCAGTCACATGACCACCCAGCCACGCCTACCCAGCTGGTCATTAGGGCAGAGAACCGGTTGTTACATTATTTGAATCCCACCACTGACATATAATAAAAGCTTGACATATCATTCATGAACTGTTAGCATGCTAGATTGACTCATATGCTTGCAGTCTGTTACAATTTTTTGAACATTCTCCAATCTTTTTTTTTTTACAAAAGTTTTGGCAGGGAGAATGAATTTGGAGCATTTCATATTTTTTTTGTATTTTTTTAAAATTAAACTGCTATTCAGATTTGAAATCTGCTGTAACTGCTTTTCAGATACATGGAAAAGGTTACTTTAATGTGTGAATAGGTTGTTTATATTCATAGAGAGCCAGTTGGGTATAGTGATTAAAAACATCAGACCCCATTTTAGGCACAAGCTGGGTGATCTTAGCTCAGTTATCTCTCCCAGCCCTAGGAAGGAAACAATGAAGAATTGCTTCTGAAAATCATTGCGAAGAAAACTATCCGGACTAATCCAGGCAATTGCCAGGAGTTAAGACTGACTGGAAGGCATGTACTCAGCATACATAGGATGTTTATATTTTCTTTTTAATTAAGTGATTTTGTTTATCTGTTGCAAAATTAGTCTCCTGACAAAAGAGCAAGGGCTAAATCCTCTAGTCACTTGCCCTAGCATGTTATGGTAGGAAGTAGGGTTAAGAAAATGGCCAGAAGGTATCACTATCAACACTGTTTCACTTTCTGCTCTTTGGCCTTTTTAATCACTGGAAGGACAGCATAAGTTGTGAAAGCCGTATTTCTCTAACACACTGAAATTATGGAGTGGATCCAGGGGTGGGTTTCTCGCCCCGTTCCAACCGGTTCGGTTGGAACGAGGCCGGTGGCGTCCTCGCGCATGCGCGCGCGTGCATACTAGCGTCTGTGCGATGCTCCAGCTGCTCCTGGAGGATCACGCAGGCGCTGTATGCGTCCTGCGCATGCGTGGAAGCGCAGAATTCGGCAAAATCGGGTAAGGAGCGGGCGCGGGCGCGCGCGGGCGTGCGGGCGCGGGGGGGCCTTCGCCGTTCCCGGAAGTTACTTACTTCCGGGTTCGACGACCAACCGGATTTCGGGGACCGCCGCGAACCGGTTGAAACCCACCCCTGAGTGGATCCCAGGTGAGTGTCATCTGGCAGACAGATGTGGACAATAGATACAATCAAGCTACTATTGCAATGAAAAAACTGGAACCTGGGGATGAGAGGGTGAAGTCACAGAGGGAAATTTGAGGTTTCCACACTTCCACTTGATAAATGCATCTGGAAAGGCCTTCATGAAAATGCAGACATCTGTACGACATCATCTAAATCTAGAATATCCTTTGCTGTAGGAGTAATGAAGGAGCAAAAAGGAAAAAGAATGGGTGATCTTACTTACCATATAGTTGTGGGAGAGGTTGACATAAGCAGCTGCAGATTCCAACAGGTAATAAAAAGCTCGACTATAATCCCCTAGAGCCAAATAGTGCTGAGATAAAGGCACAACAACAGACTCCACGATTTCTTTGCATTCACAGTCCTGTGAGCTGGGGGTCTCTCTCCTTTTTTTGCTCATGCCAGTAAGCAAGATTATTTCATCCATTCTTTTTAAAAATTCCAATTCTGATTTTTCAGCCCTACCAAAAAGAAAGAAGGAATTTCCATAAACTCCCATAGCAACTTTAATCTCTAACACACCTCACCCACACAGAAACAGAAAGATATTGAAGCCTAGCAATCTTCAAAGTTTTTAATTACTATGTGATACCAGGTCAGGTGAAATAATAAAAACAATAAACAAAGATCAGGAAGAGCCAAATTGAAACCCCTACAATGAAGATTGCTGGGTCATAACCCATGTGTGGGTTAACACACATTTGAAAACTAAATTCATGTGAAGCAGCAATCTTGCTAACTAATTCATGTATCTGCTTTATTAAAGTCTAAAA
This sequence comes from Thamnophis sirtalis, assembly GCF_051295495.1. NCBI lineage: Eukaryota > Metazoa > Chordata > Lepidosauria > Squamata > Natricidae > Thamnophis > Thamnophis sirtalis. The sequence continues at coordinate 54,000,000 of NW_028261392.1, read as the reverse complement.
GAAAGGCTTTTTTTCCTTTTAGAACAAAACTTGTACATAAACTCAGTTTGTTTCCTGGATGCCACACACACATACACACAATAGCAATAGCAGTTAGACTTATATACCGCTTCATAGAGCTTTCAGCTGATAACCTCTGGGACTATTTAAATGATTGTTTACCTATAGGATATAAAGAACTGTGATTAGTGCACTCCTTGAAGGGCAATTTAAGGACTGAATAAATAGTTCTCAGACTGCTGGATGAAAGTAGATTTTTTAAAATAAAATAAGATGCTTTATAAGGAAGAAATGAGTGAAACCTTGAAATAAATGGCGTTACTTTTTCAAAATACAAAAGGCATCATGGAGAAAGGATTTAAGGAGATTACAGGAAAAAATAGGAAATACTGTACAAGGGATGATGAGTAAAGACCAAGATGCCCAGGAAAGGGAGAAGCCAACAGTAGAAATGGAGGAAAAGACTAAGCTGAAGAACCAGAGAATAAAAGAAGACAAGGAGGAGATAATAATGAAAATAACAGTGACTGATGAATTAAATCAGAGCGGAAATACTGTATATTAAGAGAGTCGAAAAGAGAATTGGAGATACAAGAAGATACCTTTGAAAGGGAGATAGGGGCCTGGGCAGAAATTCTGGAAACTAGGCAGTGGAAGAGTTTGAGTTTGAGTTTGAGTTTTGAGTTTTATTTCATTTGTATGCCGCCCTTTTCCCTAAGGGGACTCAGGGCGGCTCACAACTCAAAAAGGGAAGGGGGGATACAAACAGTTTAACAAGAACACAAAACTATACATAGTTAAAAAGCACAACAATCATACCATTCAAGATAGGGGCAGCGAATCTTTAGCCCCAGGCCTGTCGGAACAGCCAGGATTTAAGGGCTATGCGGAAGGCCTGGAGGGTGGTGAGGGTATGAATCTCCACGGGGAGTTCGTTCCAGAGGGTCGGAGCAGCCACAGAGAAAGCTCTCCTCCGGGTAGTCGCCAGTCGACACTGGCTGGCGGATGGAATTCGGAGGAGGCCTAGTCTGTGGGATCTAATTGGTCTAGTGGAGGTAATTGGCAGTAGGCGGTCTCTCAAGAGGGTAGAGATGAGAGAAATACCTAGTGAGCTTTTTGGAAAGCTCTGCCTTGGACTCTGATTTAATTTTGGATGATATTTGGAATGTTGACACCTACATTGAACACCAAGAAGTAGATGCAAAAAGAGATAAAGGTCCAAAAGAGGAATATGGGAGGCAAGTTAAAAAAAAAAGCCATAATAATTAAAGTATTGAAGCGGGCAAGAGACAATGAATAGATGATTTCTAGTTTTTATTGTTGTTCTGATTTACTTTTCTTTTTCTCTCTCTTTCCTTTTTTGTAGGTAGGTGAGATGACTAGAAGTTAGGTAGGATAAGAAAGAAAATGTTAATAAAGGGTGACATGATTAAAAGTTAGAATAAGAGATAGAAATAAGAAAAAAGGTGGATATTAGTGTATACACATATAATAAAATAAGAGCAATAATAAGAGAAAACATGGAATAATTGAGTAATGGTAGACTGCAACTTAATATAAATATATATTATTATTAGAAATATATAAGCTGGTTGAATGTAATAGCTATGACTAATTATATTAGTTTTATTTATATTAGAATGTATGACACCCAGGTGCCACATTTTTCACTCATTGATACGTTTATAAAAAAAAACCTTTAAAAAGAAGGGAAGGGATCAAAAGCAGGCAGGAAGAGTAGGGCAGATCCTAGCCTCTGTTTTGTTGTTATAGCAAAGCATCGTGAGTCATGCATTTAAGGAAGACTCTTGTCCAAATAAGAAGGGAAGACACCATATTCACACTGGATCAGAGAAGTACAAAGTTATATGACAATCGCTATGCGCTGGGATGTGACTGTATCATGAAGTTGTGCTACAGAATAGCTAATAAGCCATCTTCTTCCTGCACTCAGAATATGTCCAAAGAAAAGAAGGGTGCAACAGAAATTTGGTTGCCACAAACTTTACAGAGGTTTTACTAGCCTAGTCCACACAGTGAAACTATTAATGTATTGATGTGACCAAGTGGCTTTTTTGAACAAAATAATTGAACAAAAATTAAGTGACTGGTCCAAGGTCACTAGCTTCCATACCTAATGGAGGATTAAAATCTGGCTTTCCCCTTCTAGTCGTCCATCGTATCTTTTACAATATATTAACTGTTAAAAGGGACATATTTGCATAAAATTTACATATGCTGTTTATGTATATAGAAGAAATTGCTAAATATTAATTCCCTAAGCAACTTATTTAAAACATTTAAATCCCAGATCTTACAAATAAGAAGTTTGTAAGAGAGACATTTCTCCACTCCCTTTTCCATTACTATTACAATGGTATGAGGTCACTTTGCTGCTCCTAGATCTAAGCCTTATTGTATTTAAAACCATGGTGAAATATTGTCTGTTTCCCCCCAAAAAATGGCTTTAAAAAGAAGGAAACTATGGCCAGATAATCAAAATATCCTTTCAGGATTTTATCGGTATTTTTGGCAATGTACCACCAAGTAGCCTGAGTTAAAAATTACCACCTACATTCTCCTAGAAGTGCCTAAAATCCCATGAGCGCTTATGCTAGAAGAACACTTAGCAGGATTCAAGACATCACAAGTTGTTTCCCATTGACCAGGCAGACACCAATACCATAGGCATGGCTTGGTTCCCTCCTGGCACTCAGTGCTTGAGAGAAATGAACTGTGTTACCAGGTCTGTGGAGCATGTTAAAGATTTCCTGAAGCTGGGAGAAGTATACAAGCATTTATATTATCAATACAGTGTGTTTTGATTCAGTAAGAATGACTGTGGTAATTCTCACTAGTAACTTATACTAGTATCTTCTAAAATTATCTAACCATTGCTGGTTAGATAACTGTTAAAATAACAATAATGCAGAAAAGCTTTGTGCTATTTCAAATAATTTATTTCAGTGATGGCGGGGTAATCCTTTGAAGACTTTTTAAATCAGTACGGTAGTAGGGAAATTACCTATATGCAGTCTATTAAAAAGATCTGGAATGCGTGGGTGAAATATATTGTGAGAAGAACCACTATAGATTTTCCTCCTCATAGATACAGATAGGAAAAGGCAGAGTAGCGGGGGACATCGCATGGTGACTTGCCATCAGAAAGGAATGATAAGCAACATGGAACTATCATTTTAGGGCACATACCTTTTATTTTCAATATATCTAATTCTGCTTTATCTTCCATTTTTGGAGAAAAATAATGAGTTCATTATAAAACTTCTTGGATAAATTTCCAAGAAGAAATTTATCTTGGAAAACTATCCTTAAATAATTGGGTGTGAAATTAGTGAGAGTTTTTGATACTAAATAATTCTATTCATATAAAACAGTTCCTTGGAGGCTTAACATAGTGCCACATAGTCCCAATGTGCCAGACAGTCAGGAAGATAAAAGTTACTCCTTTCACACCTAAAGGACTCTTGCAAGATGAAGGTTGTCCGTAGGGTTTCTCCTGCATGAGAATAAAGTTGAAGAAAGGTAAATGCCTCATCCTAGAATACTGTAATATATGCTGTGGTTTCTTCTGAAATAATGAAGTGCATAATATTCATAGACTCAAATGAAGGACTTAGAGAATGGGGTTGAACGTTTGAATGGGGATTGTGTTACATTCATCTTTATTGGACAGAAACTAAAATAAATTAAGACATTATCTTTGTACCTGATTTGTAAGCTTTTTCATATGAGAACCTAACTCTGCCATATCTATAAAATGAAAATTCCCACATAGGTATCTAAAACGTATATTCAAATACTTAACAAGCCCGGTGCAAATTGATACAGCAGTCAGCACTATTAATATACAGGTGGTCCTTGAATTACAAACATAATAGAGCCTAGCCATTATGATTGGAGGTCAGGAGGAAATTAAGTAAATCACATTGAGTGAGCCCCATTCTTGGGTCTTCCCAATGCATTCATTAAAAACAAAGCGGGCACTTGGCACTCATTAAGGGCACTTGTATCCCAGATATAAAAAATTTAGGAGGCAAACATTTATTTCAAGCTCCCATCAGTTTAACAGATGTTTTAAACAGATTAAAGTTGGAAGGGACCTTGTAGGTCATCTAATCCAACCCCCGGCCCAAGCAGGAGACCCCTACACCATTTCTGATAAGTGGCAGTCTAGTCTCTTCTTGAAAGCTTCCAATGATGAAGGTCCCACAACTTCTGAAGGCAAGCTGTTCTGTTGATTGTTCTCACCGTCAGAACAGTTCAAGTTGAATCTCTCCTTGATCACTTTCCATTCATTACCCTTGTCTGGCCTTCAGGCGCTTTAGAAAACAGCTTGACCCCCTTCCTCTCTGTCACAGCCCCATAAATATTGAAATACTGCTATCATGTTTCCCCTGGTCCTTCTCTTCACTAGACTAGCCATGCACCGTGTGGTGATCAAAGCTGGATGCAGCATTCTAGGTGTGGTCTTACTAAGGCTTTATAGAGTGGTACTAGTACCTCACTTGACCCTAATTGTATCCCTCTGTTAATGCAACTTATGATTGTGTTGGCTTTTTTGGCTACCACCTCACTCTCATATTTAGCTGGCTGTGCACGATCCCTCTCACAGTTACTGCTATTAAGCCTGGTTTCACCCAGTCTATATGTACACTTTTGGTTTTTCTTGCCCAAGTGTAGGACTTTTCTCTGCATTGAATTTCATTTTGTTAGATAGGGCCCAGTGTTCAAGTGTGTTCAGGTTCTATGGCCATGATGGCAAATCTATGGCGCACGTGCCATAGGTGGCACGTGGAGCCATTTGTTAGGGCACATGAGGTGTTGCCCTGTCAGCTCCAGTGAGCATGCTGGCCAGCTGACTTTGGCTTTCTTTTTTGGCTGTTTTTCATCCTCCAGAGGCAATCTGGAAGTTTGGGAACTGTAACTTCTAGTTTGCCCGTAGAGCCATTTTTTTGCCCTCTGGAGCCTTCAGGAGGCTTCCCTGAAGCCTCCGGAGGGCAAAAAAACACCCAACATGCAAACCGAAAGTTCAGGAACAGACTTCTAGTTTGCGAGTTGGGCTGTTTTTCATGCTCCGGAGCCTTCAGGGAAGCCTCCTAAAGCCTCTGGAGGGCGAAAAATGTCTCTATGGGCAAACCAGAAGTCACTGTTCACAAACTTCCATGTTACCCGTAGGGCTATTTTTTGCCCTCTGGAGCCTTCAGGAGATTTCCCTGACGGCTCCAGAGGGCGAAAAATGGCCCTATGGACAAACTGGAAGTCAGCGTTCCTGAACGCCTGGGTTGCCCTTAGGGCCTTTTTTTGACTCCCCCGGAGGCTTCAGAGAAGCCTCCTGAAACCTTCAGAGGGCCTCCAGGTAGGCGGGGAGGCTGTTTTCCCCCTCCCCAGGCTCCTAGAAAGCCTCTGGAGCCTGGAGAGGGCGAAAAATGGGTCTATCGTGTGCCAAAAGTGTGGGGGAGGGTGGGGGTTGCATGTTCATGTACATGGGGGGGGGGTCATGTGTGCATGTGCTTGGGAGGTGGGCATCGCGTGTGAGCACACCTGCCCATGACCCCCCTGCGCTCCCCCTGCCATCACTGTTCTATGGTTTCTTATATAGTACTGTTTCTTTCTTGGAAATATTTAAAAATTAATTTACAGCCTAAATGAACTGGTAGAAGAGGACCAATTTTAAACTGGAGGCAGATGACAAGTGCAGTATCATCTACCCTAAAGGCCAGTGCTGTGTTTCAATTTTTTTTTACTACTTATTCTGTTGTCATGGCCAGTTTTGTGGGCATGGCCTAGTGGTCATGTTATCGGGTGGGCATGGCCAATTTGTAAAACATGGTGAAACTCACTTAACAACGTTCTTGCTTAGTAACCAAAATGTTGGCTCAGAAACTCTGGCATTTGAAGCACGCAAGTCTTAAAGCTGTCAAGTTACAAGACCCTTTGAACCCTTAACCCTTTAGAAAAAAACAACCCCAGGGGTGTTCAAACTTGACAGCTTTAAGACTTGTGGACTTCAACTCCCAGAATTCCTCCTCCAGTCATATTGGCTCAGGAACTCTGGCATTTGAAACGTGCAAGACTTAAAGCTATCAATTTACAAGACCCTTGCACTCCTAACCCTTCACAACCCCCCCCCCACAAAAAAACTTTACTTTTTAAAGCATTTTGCACCCGGGGAAAGTCGGAATAGCACACCAGCCACACACCACCTCCACTGATTTTGAAGTCTTTCTCTCACACTACCAAAACCCCTCAGCGCTCTTCACCTGCGGTAGCCCCTTCAACCTCTCATCCATGGAGGATACGTGGTGGTCAGCCAAAGGGCACTCCCCCCCATATATTGCGTAGGCTGAGGAAAGGGAGAGGGGAGAGGGGAGCTGCTCATTTTTTCCACTTCTCGGCCCGAAACAAAGTGGCAGTGAGGAAGAAGTCTCTGGTAGCTGCAGCAGAAGTGGCTGCGGCGGCTGAAACACAATCCCAGGCAGTCAGTTCCTGCTCTCCCTTCCCCGAGCATGTCCTGTTGCTGTTGCAATGGTGAATCCGCTTTTGGTGAATCCGGCTCGGCAGTGATGGCAAGAAGCGGTTGCCAGTGATACTCTCAGGGTGAAGACATGCCAAGCACTCGCCCCTTCAACACCCGCTGAGCCTCCTCCCACCACAAATACACCTTCCCTTTTCTCCTGGTGAGATCTGCCACCTGAAAGGTGGCGATCGTGGAGGAAAGCATTTTTAGGTGCAGGATCCCCTCCCTGATTCCAAAAAGCAGTGTGTGCAGAAGGCGCTGCCACCTAAAAGCTCTTTCTTCCACGATCCTCACGTCTGCGGTGGGAGGAGGCTCAGCAGGTGTCAGAGGGGTGCCGAGCGCTTGGCAGCTCCTGAGGAGGCCAAGGCTTCTCCGCTCACAATGTCTTTGCCCTGAGAGCATCATTGGCAGCCGCTTCCCGCAGCTCAGGAAGTTTGCACTCTTTGCTGCTGCTTCTTGACCTGAAAACACTTTCCTCCATGATCCTCATGTTTCAGGCTGACCAGTGTCAGCGAGAAGAGTGCAAGAGTGGAGCTGCTCTTTTTTTCCCATGAGGCAGAAGGAGAGTCCTCTGCTCCTATTCCTTCCTTGGCTGTTTGAAGAAGCCTGCACGCACTTCCTTCTCTTTGACAGCCGCATGGTTTCCAATGGGGGGGGGAGAAATCCATGCGTTAGAGAGAGAGGAAAGGCAGTCCCTAGCAGAAGTTTGGCCTTTCCTCCCTCTCTAATGCATGGGTTTCTCCGTACTCCATTGGAAACCATGTAGCTGTCAAAGAGAAGGAAGTGCGCGCTGTGCGGGCTTCTTCCAATAGCTGAATCGTCCACTCCTGTCCTTCCTCGGCTGTTGGAAGAAGCCCGCACATGCTTCCTTCTCTTTGGCAGTCACATGGTTTCTAATGGGGTGTGGAAAAATCCATGCATTAGAGAGGGTGGGAAACCATCCCTAGCGGTAGCTTGCCCTGCCCACCCACTTCCAACAGCTGAGTCCTCCACTCCGGAAAAGGAAGTGGGTGGGCAGGTCAAGCATGGTGTGGATGGGGCAAGAGAGTGAGAGAGCTGTGACTGGGGGGGTGGAGTGAGGAGGGGACAGGCGAGAGGAGGGACCATTCTGTATGGGGCCTTCAGAGGCCCCAGTATGGGAACGGGCACAAAATTATTCCAACTGGTATGTGCATACCAGACCGGACTGGCTGAAACACACCTCTGCTAAAGGACCTTAGGAGATCTGAAATGGCAAAATAATGAACTTTCCAATAAATATCCATCTGTAGGCAAAAGAAAGGATCCCTGTCGGACTACTGTAGCCCAATTGCATCATCTCTCAAAGCCAGTAACATAGGTCTGTGATCAGTTCAGTTTTATCTAAAACAATGAAACTATCTGCTATATCTCTATTAACATATTACTCAAAAACAATCATTTTTTTCTTTCCCGAAAGATTTCCCTCTTCTAAACAGAAATATTTTAGGTGAGGAGATTGGGGTTAGAGATATCACCTGGAATGTTGTATCAGAAAAGTCGGATCTTTCCCTCATTCCGGTTTTTAGATGGATGCCTCATTTTAACAATTATCTACAACAGGGGTAATCAACCTTTTTATACCTACCGCCCACTTTTGTATCTCTGTTAGTAGTAAAATTTTCTAACCACCCACCGGTTCCACAGTAATGGTGATTTATAAAGTAGGGAAGTACCTTTGCTTTATAAAATTTATAAAGCAGAGTTACAGCAAACCCCTACAGCCCACCATGAAAGCTGGAATGCCCACTAGTGGGCGGTAGGGACCAGGTTGACTACCACTGATCTACAACCTCCAATATTTTTTAATATTACTTGTCATGTTTAAATGATTTACCTGTAGTAAGCTGATGTGATTTACTTCTACCATCCTTCCATTCTATAATTGTGTCTGAAGAAAAAAATAACACATGAAAGGTATCTTAACCCTTTGATCTAATTTCATCATTCAGAAAGAGAATAACTCTGTTCGTGTACATCAGAAGTATGAAAAAAACTCCTCAGTTATTTTTACTAGGTATATGTACTGACTTTACAGCGGTAGAGACTAATTTGGTTGTGCACCTAGTAACGGCAGCAAGACTGTTGGTGGCGCAATACTGGAAGAAGGAAGACTTGCCTACAACTCAAGAATGGTCATTGAAAGTTACAAACCTAGCCGAGATGGCTAAAATATCGGCATATCCTAAAGACCATTCAAATGAGAGATATAAATGAGACTGGAAAAAATGGATTGACTATATACAAAACAAATATGGGACTAAGAAATTACAGATAGCCTATGCTTAAGATTAGGAATAATCTAAACTGCTTAAAGTTAGTGCAACAGGAAGAAGCTGAGTTGAATGCAGAGATGTTATTAACTTCTTTTTTTATTTCCTTTGTCTTAATATATTTTAGACTGTGTTTGTTAAAAATCTATACTGTGTACGGGCTCTGGGAAGTCGGGGGGGGGGAAAGGGAGGTGGGGTGTTAGGGGGGAGGGGGGAGGGGGGATATATAGTATGTGTTAGATTTCAAAGTAACGCGACTGCATTTGTATACTGTTGCTCTTTAATGCCACTGTAAAAATAGGACAAGCTGAATATATTAATAGATAGTAGAAATACACCGAAGGGAGGAGGAGTGGGATAGAAGAAAGAGGGGTAGAGAGGGTGGGAGAGATGATTGGAGGGAGGGTGAGAAGGAAGGGAGGGAGTGTACCGGGAGAGAGGAGTGGTAGAGGGGGAGGGGAAGTAGGGTAGAGGGGAATGATGGAGGGAAGATGGAAAGTTGGAGGGGGGCGAAAGAAAGAGTGTATGGAGGATCGAAGAGGTACATTGGGTTTCTATTTTGGGGGGTATTGTTGACAAGAGGAATGGCTGTGTTTATTGTTTAATGTTATATGGCCCCGGTTATGCACAGTATATATGTGACTGTACGAAAATGAAAATGGAAAATAAAAACACATTTACACCAAAAAAAAAAGAAGTATGAAAAAAATCACTTTACCAGCACTTGATTCCCTCAGCGTAGCAACACTAGGCTTTCTAGCACTGAAGAAAAAAGAGTAATCTTCTTTGTCTGTAAAGGAAACAAATACAATTCTAGCATAAATCCATAGGAAACTAATTCTTGATCCATAATCCCTGAAAATCAAGTGTTAAACTATCATCAGTCAACAGCATATAAAAAGAACAACTGAACAACTGAAGCCAAAAGGATAGTAAAATTGGAATGATTCACTTAAAGACCACATCACCTAACAATGGAAGTTCCCATCTCAATTGTATTCCTAAATCAAGGACTTTCTTGACTTACTTTTGAAAAACAAAAATACTAAAATGTGTAGCCCAAAACAGTACCTGGCATCAGCCCTGCAACAGCTTCCAGAAAAACTCTCTTTTTGCAGAAAGTGTTTAAGTTGGGTCCAGTCAAACTTCCCATGGAAAATCACTCAAAGGAGTACACCAATTACAGAAAAATAACACAGATAACAGATTTATCTCTCAGCATAACTGAAGTGGTTGGGGCAATTTCAGTCTTGTGGTTAACTTGATGCCAAGCCATTAAGGACTTTAAAACCAGAAGTTTAAATTACATTTGGAAGCTAGTAGTCCAAAACAAAGTCCATAAAACAGATGAAGCATGTACCCACTGACAAGCACTAGTCAGCACTCAAGCTGCTGCATTTTACACCAAGTGCAGCTTCCAGATCATCTTAGAAGTCCTCCAATGTAGAACATAGGTATATCAGATGTTTAAAAATCAGATCAAATGAAGGTTATTTTAGCAACAACACCTGTTGGTCTAACTTTATTTCTTAATTCAGTAACTTTAACAAGTTATGAAAATGTTTTCGATGTCTTTTTACTTCAGTAGAGTACTCTGTGATATGCTGGTTAGCAAACTGGTGATGGTGGTATGATCACTCATATTGTAAATCACTGTCTCAAAATCAAATTTAAAAGATATGCACCAGTAATTCCTGTTTAAACTGAAGAAACATATCAAGTGAGTGCTACAAGAATCAGGCTTGTTTCCTCTATTCTTCTATGTTTTATTAATGACATAGAGAAAGATGGTAGGGAATTCAATAGCAATAGCAATAGCAGTTAGACTTATATACCGCTTCATAGGGCTTTCAGCCCTCTCTAAGCGGTTTACAGAGTCAGCATATCGCCCCCACAGTCTGGGTCCTCATTTCACCCACCTCGGAAGGATGGAAGGCTGAGTCAACCTTGAGCCAGTGAGATTTGAACTGCTGAACTGCAGATAACAGTCAGCTGAAGTGGCCTACAGTACTGCACCCTAACCACTGTGCCACCTCGGCTCATTCATACCTAATGCAGGCTAATGACAATGGAGTCAGTTATTCAAAGAATTGTAGGACTCCATCTGATCTATTCACATACAGCCTAGGTGACTGTCTGGGATGCTTTAATGTGGGTTTCTGAACTGAAAAGAGAAATAGACTCAAAGGTCTAAGGGGCCCTACCAGCATTATGATTCTATAGTTAATACATTTTCATTGCCTGTCGTCCAAGTGATAAACAAAGCTTACTAATTATATATTGGAAACATATTTCAGACACTTTACCAATAAAATAATTGGCTGAATTATATCAATTGCTGCTATGCTTCAACCCAACAGGACTGTATCTTTAAAAAGCATAGATTCAAACCTCCCCCCCCCCCCCCCACTTTTAAGCATCCTCTATGTATTTTCAGATTGGAGATTCCAGGAGCTTCAGACTATGCTTGATGGAACTATTCATGCAAGTCGGAAATATAACTGGATCTGCTCACCAAGTAACTGCTGATAAAGAGGTTTGAATAAAAACCAAGTATTCTCGCTATTGCCCCTTACTATTGTCATGCAAATAAATCCCCTTACTAAGTAAGGCTTACTTATAAATGGTAACTTTCTTAATCATTTCAGATCCACTCAACATTCCATTAATCTTTTATGATACCGATTCTCCTGATTATACAGCTCCCTCCCATCCAGCCTCTTTGCTAATACAGAAACACAAAACGTCAAAGCAGCAGAAATATTGTATTCTCATAAATCATGGATTCCCATATTAAGTGCAGACCGCTGCAGATTTATGATTTAATTGAAAAGGCCATAGGCCTGCAGATTGGCCCTTGGAGGACATAGGGGCCATTCCTATTCCTGAAAAGAGTTCTAATTTCATCAACACTGTTTAATATTAGATCAACTTCCTCACAGCAAAGGAGTTGAAAATCTAGCTCTGAATACAGTGGAATTTTTTTTTATCAGTACTTATTATTTTTGGTTATTCTGATTCAAATTCTGAGCTGGAGCTCATCTATTCAGGCCTCGGGAATACCACCATCTCTGGATGGAGAGTCAGAAAGCAAGGAGACAGAGTAGCACTCTGTCACACAGAAGCATATGGCAGAGGCAAAGCCACCTGCTGCTTGAACGGAATGGGCTCACAACAACCGGGTGGGCATGGCTTGGTAGGTTGCCCTGACCAGGTGGATGTGAGTGGGTGCATGTAACTTGCTTGATGTAGCTGGTTCAATGCTGCTCACTTGGTGTGGTTCCAGGTGGGTTGGCTGGGTAGGTGCAGCCGGCACTGACTTGAGATGGTTGGATTGGTATGGACAATTCAGTGCTCCACAATCTTGCCCCACAAACTGCCAGCAGCCAAGTATGTGTGTGTGCATGCACACACACAAAAAACACACACTATTCCAGACTTTTATCCTCTTCTTGCTCTCCAGAGATCTGTGAACGAAGAACCTTGACTCCGCACTGCCATGTGCATCCCTCTACTCCTCCTGCTGCTTTGCCTGTCCAGCCTCCCCACCACATCTCGTACCTCCTCCAGAGATCTGTCAAGGCAGAAGTTGGACTCAGAGGAAACTGCTTTGTGCAAACTTTCTGTCATGCCCCCATCAGAACCTGAATCTGTGGGGGAAGACGAGATGGAACCTGAGCCAATAGAGATTGAGGGGGCAGCTTTGTTGGCTTCAAAGGAAAAAGGCGAAGGGAAGGGCCAGTCAGGCCAGGGCCTTTCAGGATTAAAACAGCTTATAGACAAGGAGGAACAGGGGCAAGATGAACATGAGAGACAGAGCTCAGACGAGGAGCAAGGACCAGCCCCTCCTGATCCAAGAGCACAGAGAGTGGAGAGAAGATGGGAACAGCACAGACTGAGCAGGCTACTTGGGAGAAGAGTGCCCCACCCATCTCCACAAGGCACACCTGGGGAATGAGACTTAAGACGCTGTGGGGAGGGGGAATTTATCGGGAACAAACACTGAGTTCCTGAAGTGTTGAGTGCCAACGTTTGAACTTTCCAAGAGTCCTTGCATTATTTCTGGCTTTCTGGACTAATTAACTGGATCCTTTACTTCCTGAACTCCTTGATTTGCCCTGCTGGATTTATTGCTGTTCAGTCTTAATGTACACAGCGCTGGGCTAGACTATTTGCAGCCAGAGGCTGCTTAAGGTGTGTGTCAGGGGTTATCATCACTTTGCTCTAGGACTTGCCAGAAATGTGGGAGCATTTGGGGAAATTTGGACCACAAAGGAGCGGTTTGAACTGCCAGCTGCCTGTATTATCTCTGTGTCATGCATCCAGACATCACACTTTCTCCTGCACACTTTCATGTGTAGCAGTGTCACCCTCTGCCTCCTGCTTTGCTGGGAGGAGGCACTGGACAGGGAAATGCCAATGCTCAGATGTGTGGAATTGGGAGAAGAACGTATCCTTTGGTATACTACAAGCGTACCCACGCGTGCACACACACAGACACACACCATTCCAAGCTTGGAGTCTTTTATCAACATTTGACCTGACAAGCTGCCAATCATGCCTCAGCTTGGGGAGAAGGACCTCTCCTTCTGTGGATCAAAAGTCCCCAAACTCGGAATGGTGAGTGTGCTTGTTTGTGTGCGTATGTATGTATGCACGTGCGGGTCCCCTTGGATGCAGGCAGTTTGGGGAGATGAGGATCTTGTGGGGTACCAAGTTGTCCCCATGTCAAGTTAGCTTGTACGACTTGTTCCATGCCAACCCAGCCAATATGAGTCAGCAGAGCCAAGGCAGCTTCACCTACCCAGCCACACCCACTTGGTTGAACCTAGTCAGCTGCACCAAAGGAGTGGTGTTGAGCTGGCTGTGATTACACATCCACAATCACCCAGTCATGACCAACTGACCGCTGTGAGTCCACATAGACCAGTGGTGGGTTTCAAAAATGGTTGGAACCTACTCTGTGGGTGTGGCTTCCTTTGTGGGAGTGGCTTGCCACCCATGTGACCAGATGGGAGTGGCTTGCCACCCATGTGACCGGATATGAAATTATGAATTAGTACTTAGGTCGGTCCAAGTAGCTATTCAGAAACTCTGGCATTGAAGCATGCAAGTCTTAAAGCTGTCAAGTTACAAGATCCTTGCCAGTGGTGGGTTTCAAAAAATTTTGGAACCTCTTCTGTAGGTGTGGCCTGCTTTCCGGGTCCAATGGTGGAACCTCTTCTAACTGGTTTGGTAGATTTGACGAACCGGTTCTACCGAATAGGTGCGAACTGGTAGGAACCCACCTCTGACATAGACCCATACTTGAAACGAGGGTACATCAGTATTGGCACTACTCGGTTGAGGTTAGAAATTCCTCTTTTTAAGGTTCCACAAATCTCCATGACAGCTCAATTTCATGTGTGTTAGCTTTGCTTTTAATCATGCTGTAACTGGCTTTGGCTATATGTACTACTTGCTATGAAGCATGACTTGAAAAAATAGTGCATTGCCCTATGAATTGATCCTATTAGCAACAGTGGTGTTCCTCCTGGACTCAATGAATGATTAAGGCTACAGTGTAGTGTTCTTTCAAAGGATACTTTTACTTTTACCTGTCTTTTGGAAAAGTCCTTTCTTATTTGTTAATGAAAATGCACCTTTTCCCTCTTGATTCTCAGCACCTGCCAAATAGATAGAAATCTCACACATAAGCAGCAAGGTTTCAAAGATATTGCTAATTTATTACCCCCTTATGGACTTTTTGCTGAAACAAGACAAACATTAACTTTGATAATAAGAAAGGGTAGACTATATAAAGAAGAAAATCAAATTATAATTTTAGGGTGATGACATAAAATATATACTTGTAACTGCTGTTGATAAGCTTGGAAGCCACTTCTTTATAATCTTTCCTTTTCCTTTCCCTATTTCTTTCTTTGCACTTTTTCAGTTATTACTTACTTCACTTTCCTTATTTTTTCCTTTTAAAATTTGCATTATTTTTATTCGTTTAAAATTTTATTTGATGAAAATTATATACAGAGAGATAATCATGTATGGAAAGCATGCCTCAGAGAACAGCTCTGATGACTGAGAATTGTCTATTCCCAATACATGGGCACAGACACACACAGACACACACACACACAGACACACACACACACACACACACAAATGGAAAATACTTCTGCAGTTAAATGCTGTAAATTGAAAAGGCAAGGCAGAGTTGTAAGATGTATTTCTTAGTCTTGGCTCTGCCCACTGCCTGGACTGTGTTCTCCATTGTAAATAAACAATGATATCTACCCTATTCAAATAGGGTATAAAACACGCTAAGCAGAACTACTGAACCAGACTACTTGGAATCATATCTTTTCAGTTTTGTGGTTCTGCAAATCCATTTCTGGATTCATTTGTTATTTACTTCTGTCACCTTCCCATGCATTGTTCTTGTACTGATATTTGAGCTTTCTATAAAAATGACTATACTCCTCTGCTAGCCTGTAAGAGTCTACTTTGGCAGTTTTCAAGGAAAGTATTTAAACTGAGAGTTGAGGTTGCTTTACCAGCACCATCAAATTAATACCTACCTTCCTGGTGGGATGCCTCCAATTTTTTTAGGGTTTCAGAAACAAGGACCAAAGCAGCCTCATTCAACACTTCCTCTTTGATAGTCTTAATTTTATAATCCTGTGAATAGAATTTTTGAAGCATGCCATCTACTGCATACCGATGATAAGGAATGAAATCACCTTCCCCACAACACTTGCATCGGTGAGCTAGCCACTTCAGGTAATTGGCACATTTGAAATGCAAGGCTTTTTTCTGATTCTTAAGCCACAGCTCATAAGCTGCTTCTTGCAACAGTGGTGTGCAAAACTCCATGATTTTACAATGCATCACAGTCTCTTCTAGCTCGAGCCTATTGGAAATAACTGATCCAAGATCTGAAAAATAACAGTATTTGCACCATCAAAGAATGAAATCGTCCCATATAAATCTACTGTTGTAGAGGAATAGCTAATGTTCTATTTCTGATTAGATTTAAGAACATGACTACAGCAGCTAATTTTCTCATGATTCTTATTCCTGTTATGTTAGTGAACACAATCTGAACATGGTGAATAGGTATTAATATGATTTATGTGTCAAGGATTTATATGAAGGCAGACATATCATAAAACATTACTTGATTTTACTTGACTATTGGGCGTTCCCTTTCTTCCTATAAAGGGCAAAATTAAGTATTAACTTGTTTAAGATTTCAGCACCAATTTAACATGAAATTGATTCATACAATGCAATAATGTTGTTCAATCATTTCCATGTCCTTTGAGTAAACTGGTGTTTCAGAGATTTCTAGTTTTTCAATAGCCAACTTACCTGATTCTTCC
This sequence comes from Thamnophis sirtalis, assembly GCF_051295495.1. Taxonomy (NCBI): domain Eukaryota; kingdom Metazoa; phylum Chordata; class Lepidosauria; order Squamata; family Natricidae; genus Thamnophis; species Thamnophis sirtalis. The sequence goes on along the minus strand of NW_028261392.1, from coordinate 53,983,792 downwards.
CTTTGTGATTTCAATTCACTATTCCTGATGCTGGACTCTTTAGATAACATACGCCGCATTGCATTCACTTCTTTTCTTTTACTACCACTCTTAAAGATACGGGATTCCACCAGTGCTGCCAGAGTCTGGTACATCTTCCTTTTTGTCCATTCTGGGAGGATATAAAGCAGCATCTCTGTAGCGAATGTCACACCAATGACAGCTGCACATTTCACCACCATCTGCTCTGAAGGATTCATGTTGTCCAGTGCAGCCAGAGCAATTCCTAACAACAAAGAAAGTCAAATTGTGAAAAAAGTGGTAGTGTCTGAACTGGTCACAGTTTCCAAATTTTATGTTTAAATCTGCAAAAGCAACATTTAGGAATAGTAAGATTACATCACAGAGATTAAACGACAATTGCAGAGAAACACTATTCGGAACTGGAAGAGAGAGAATTTTATTAAAAATATAGGACACTACCCTTTATTACAAGGAAATTTCTAGAACAGAATATCTGGGAGGGAGGGGTAATCTAATACTGCCTGCCTGCCTGCCTATCATCTATCCATCCGTCCATCCGCTCATCCATCCATGCATCCATCCATGCATCCATCCACCCATCCCTCCCTCCCTCCATCCATCCATCCATCCATCCATCCATCCATCCATCCATCCATCCATCCATCCATAAAAGGCATGTGTTGATTTCATATGTCCATAAAAGGGTGAAGTCATAATGCCATTTTGACTTTTGTACTTTTTATAGTTTTTGCACCTCTTCCTCCCAAAATACCCATATTTCAAAATGCATTCTTCTTCTCTATGATAACCCCTTAAGTACTAGAACATTGCTATCATAATCACCCCTGCCCTTCTCTTTGTAGACTAGACATATCTAGTCCCCTCAATTGTCCATCAGATGGTTTAATCTTCAGACGCTTAACATTTTTGTTGCTCTTCTCTCTAGGGTTTCAACATCTTTTTGTATCATGGTGACGAGAATTGGATGCAGTATTCCAAGTGTGGTGGCAGCAGTACAGTTATAAAGTGATCTTGAAACAATCCTTCTGTTGATGCAACCTAGGGCTGCCTCTTTTGGCAATTGTGGGACACTGCTGATTCCTACTTAAGTGATTGTCTACTAGGACACTTAGATCCCGCTCACAGTTATTGCTGTTGAGTCAGATACCACCTATTTCATAATTGCATTTGGTTTTTCTTGCCTAAGCACAGGGCCTTACTTTTCTCACCACCTAATTGCATTTTGTTGACTAGGACCATTCCTTCCTCTTTAACATCTATATGAAACCCCGTTGAAGAAATCTGCAACTTGGGATTCAGTATAAGTAACAGATTAACAGAGTTAGGAGGGACCTTGCAGGTCATCTAGTCCAACTCCCTGCCGAAGCAGGAGAAACTACATCTGCCTCAACCTAGGATCGAACTCACAACCTCCTGATTGTGGGGCAAGAGCTCCACCTTTAGGTGCCCAATTATATCTTCCTATATTTCTTTGAGGGAGATGGGCAGTTTAGAAATACAATAAATAATAATAAATTTCATCCTTAAGGCAGCCAAGTAAGGGTGTTGGGATCAGGGGTGAGATTCAGCAGGTTCTGACAGGTTTGGAAGACAGTGGCATTCAGTTTACTACAATGCTCTTCCACAGTCATCAAACATAATTCATTTTAACTAAAGTATTTTAACTCAGATATTTATACATGTTACCATCATCATACCTCCATTTTCATTTGACTATAATTGTTTAAACGTCCTTCATCATAAAATATACCAAGATTTAATACATAACCACATACTGGCATTTCATTTACTATTTCTAAAATCCTCCAAAAACACTGGATCCTTATGTCCTATTTTATGTCCTATTTTAGCTAAACAGCCATAATATTTAATAACAAAATTTTCTAATCTTCCTTTCCAAATCACTGTTTACAATTTACATCCAGTTTCCTTATGTTGTACCCATACGTATGTATACGTTGTTATCATTATCCCTCCTTTATTTAACTATATCCTGTATCATAACATTTCCCCCCTAATAATCAAGACTTAACTCTATCTAACTTAGTTCTTTTTTATTAAACTTTATATATAATCCAAAAGGATTTCTAATCTTCCTTTCATGGGTACCATTCAATATTCATATCTAATTATTACTTATAATAACACTACACATTGTGTACATTATCATTATCAATTATTTATTTAACTATTCTATTGTCACTAAATTTCACTAAGTTTAACGTTTTAAATTATGCTCTTCCATCTATCAACCTGTAACTTTCCAGTAGCAAAACATCTCATATCTTCTCCCATTCCTGGTGTCAGTCCTCTAATCTTCTCCTTAATCAACTTTGTATGGACTCCTCTTAGCAACTTCTTGCTTATAAAATCTCTCATGTAATTTCAATGCCCTTCTTCTGTTTCCTTAATCAGCTTATCTTTGATTGTCGGTAGTGCTATCAATGATGTTGCTAATAAAATTTCTCTCTTTAAATCCATAAATTCTTTTGTTTTTTCCTTCTTCTGTATCTTGCCATCTGAGGTAGGTTTTCCAGCCCATTTAATTCCTCTTTTAGTAATCCATTCTTTCCCTTTTCAGAGACAAATCAATCACCATAAATATCAGCAAATTTAATTTCTTTATGTTCATATTCCTTTTCAATTTTTAGGATTTTAACCACCACTTTCTCCACTTGATAAACATCTCCAACTTCTTCATCATATTTTACTGTTAGATGCTCTAAGTCTTCCAATGTCTTCTCTATCCTCTCATATGTTTGATAATTTCTGTATTTCTGAGAATATCTTTTGCAGTCTTAAAGTTTCTTTCTGCTGTTGAAATTGTGCCATTATCTCCAGCTAACAAACACTGCTGCTCTAGCTTGGAAGGATTTAACAAGATTAAGCATAGATTCACAATAAAGTTTTGTTTTCACTTTTCTCTGGTTAAAGATATACTTCAAAGGGGCATCTGTATACTCTTCTTCTAATCACTCTCTATAAACAAGCAGTGAGACCTTGGAGTGCCAAGCCAGAATAATCAGTAAGAAAGTAAGAGTGTTTCATTTCCAATATACAAACCTCCAGCCTCCAAATAGCAGTGTTATTGTTGCAAATTTCTGTTTCTTTTTGTATCTTTTTTGTATTTCAAGTTAAAAAAAAGTCCAATTCTTGAATTAGAAGAACACCCACAGTAATGAAAGAGGAGAATTTTAGTCCGTAGGTTACAAAGAATAACAGAAAAAAAATAGAAGAAAACTTAATCCATTCGTTTTAAAAGGCTTGCATAAATTCCATCCATGAAGATAGCATTTAAAAAGTAAGATAAACCACTGTCCAAAACCATTCCAAACTTAATTCCACCTCTTATTTCTTCTGTTCTCCAATTTAAATTAATTTTACGTTTTTTATAGGCGTTCTCTTTTAAAACGGTAAAAATTCCTCACCAGCTGGAAACACTTTCTCTTTCCATATCCTTCCATTTTGGAGCCACCCCGACTTCATCAGCCTAATGGCTGGATTTTTTGTCACCGGCTTGAAGAACTTCTCTTGGATCAATCAGGGACTTTGCGATGTCCCTGAGATCAGCAAGACGTAGTCTTCCTGTTCACCGTCTCTGCGGGACGGTTTAGGTCCGATTGGATTACCCAGTGGCAAAAGTATCAGCTGCAGTCTCAGAGCATTGAGACCGCACGTCCGTATCATTGTGACATTGGCTCCTCCTCCCAAGATTATTCTTCGCTCTTTCTTAGAGATAGGTGACACTATAATACTTCAAAGGCTCATTGTTATTTGATAGATAATTATGAATTTAAGAAAATAAGGATTGTTACAAATGAAAGAATATTAATGGTAATTTGAATACATAATGCCCAATGACAGTGAAATATTCAGTTATGTTTAATGTAAACCAGTGATGTTAACCCTGAGCTTAAGAATTGGTGCACAAAAACCTGTAACCAAACAACATGCTTGATGAAATGGAGGAAAGTTGTTTTTGTTCTGCTCATGCTTTGTTTTGTATGTGTTGTTTTGTTTAAAAAAGAATAAAAATATATTTTAAAAAAAGTATCAGCTGCAGTCTCGGAGCATCGAGACCGCACGTCGGTATCATTGCGAGATTGACTCCTCCTCCCAAGGTTATTCTTTTTCAACATTAAAGCATACAGTCAATCAAATATTTCCAATCCTACAATTAGAAACACATTAGAAAGGCCGTTAGTGCCTTTAATGAATGTTTTACCATTCTTTCTCTTCTTTAATTAAATCTTTCTGCTTTTTTTTTTTTTCTTGGGCCTTATTGCAATATTTCAAAATTTTCACAGATCCTTCAAAAAGAACCAGTTCTAATTTAACTGAAATACAAAAAAATGTTTCTGGTCTGGAATTCCCTGAATCACAGACACACAGCTCAGCTCCTCAACACTTCTTAATGTTTCCTTTCTGTTATGTACAGAAATGTGCTTCTCTTTTATTGCTCATTTTCAAATTAACAGGCCAGCTGGATGTGGAGAAGAGAAGCGGCTTCTCCTTCCTCATGTACAAGCCTAACAGAGGACAACTGCCCCCTCCTCTCCCCCACCAATTCTCTCTCTCTTGTTCCACTGCAGCATCTGGAAAAACACGCAGGCAGGGATAGCCACCCCCAAGGCCTTTTGGGGAAAAAACACACACACACAGACACCGCCATCTCGACACCGCCATCTGGTGGGTGCCTTAAAGAAAACAGTGGGCAGGAGCACCTCAGAGAAACAGATGGGAAAAATGTGGGCTCAGAAAAGCCTCACATAAATTATGTCTGAGAAACCAATGCCGGGGACCTTTTTGCGTCAGAACTCCCCGGTGGGAGGAGTGAAGAGGGAGCTGCATCTCATTACAGAGCCGAGGTGGCGCAGTGGTTAAATGCAGCACTGCAGGCTACTTCAGCTGACTGCAGTTCTGCAGTTCGGCTGTTCAAATCTCACCGTCTCAGGGTTGACTCAGCCTTCCATCCTTCCGAGGTGGGTAAAATGAGGACCCGGATTGTTGTTGGGGGCGATATGCTGACTCTGTAAACCGCTTAGAGAGGGCTGAAAGGCCTATGAAGCGGTATATAAGTCTAACTGCTATTGCTATTGCTATTAGACCTAGAGGAAGGTAACAGGTTCCTTGTAGGTCAGAGATTAGTTATTTGAATCGGCATTGGGGGAGGTAGCATGGTAACATGGTTACCATTAAGCTGAGGGCTGCTGGCCAAAGTATCTAAGCAGGAGCGGTGTATAAAAGAATGTGAAACCTGATAAGATTTAATTAACAAACTGATATAAATCAGAATTTGGAAAAGGCAAAGAACCTTGTGAGTATAAATAATATTGATGGATAGATTTTGGCAGAAAGAAAAGAAAGAAGGGGGGAATGGCCGTTAAAAATAATCAAGCCCCCCCCAAAAATGGCTTCTTTGGTGACAGAAATGAGGAATACAGAGACTTGACTAGCCTACTGAAACACAAACTTTGAATTTGTATTTGAGAAGATTGTGCTTTTAAAAGAGATTAATTGACAATGTACAACTCTATAAAGGAATAAAGACAAAAGTTAAAAACATACCAAGTAGGCTTGCTACGTTTGAGTTTTGTCCTAATTAATATATATTTTTATTATTATTTTCCTTCTACAACACCTTACAGTCATTATATCAACATTATTATGTCATCATACCTGTACATGTAAATATTATTTCGCTTCTATGTTTATAAACCTTTATGCACAGATCTCTCTCAATTATATATGTATGTATGTATGTATGTATGCATACCCGACAAAAGGGCGAACGTCAAAACCGCGCCCAACTAAACCGTGTCCCTGAAACCGCGACGTCATCAATGCAGCGACAACAGCGCGGCAACAACAGCGCGGAGACAGAAGGGCGCTTTACAATAGCGCATCTACCAAAAGCCGATTTATCTTAAGGTAAGGGTTAGGGTTAGGGTTAGGTTTAGGGTTAGGTTTAGGGTTAGGTTTAGGATTAGGTTTAGGGTTAGGTTTAGGTTTAGGTTAAGGTTTAGTTTAAGGGTTAGGTTTAGGGTTAGGTTTAGGGTTAGGTTTAGGGTTACGTTTAGGGTTGGGGGTTAAGTTTAGGTTTAGGGTTCGGTTTAGTTTTACAGCGCGCTTCTGTCTCCGTGCTGTTGTCGGCACGATTCAGCGCTCAACTATTTTCTCCCTTACAATCTAATCTTGTCTAAGTGATGAATGGAATGCAAAGTTGGAAAGAAACTTTGAAAAGACGCTTGGAAAGAAGATTTAATTAACCAACAGACATAAATCAGAACCTGGAAAAAGCAGGAGGGGGAGGAGAAACAAAAGTTAAAAGCATACCAAGGAGACTTGCTTTGTCCAAGCCTTTCCAAGTTTGTTGTAATTAAAACATATTGTAAGCAACTCTAATCAATGAGAGGTGGAATGTAACAAGGAAAAAAATCAAGAAAAAACACTAGCCTGGATTTAAAAATATCAAGCTGTATTGCTAGAAACTATCAGCAAATCATTTGCTGGAGGAAAGAACAAAGAAAGTGAAGTGATTAAGATGTCTCCCCTTTCTCTTCCTCTCTATGTTATCTGAACCAAAATATATAGCTGGACCAAAGTCTTTCTGTTTTATCTGAACTAGAATATAAGTTGGACTGGAATTGTGGAATTATAACCAACAATATAACTAACTGTAACTTTGGGACTGGACATTATGGAAAGATCGGAATTTGAAGAGTTGCGTGAAATTATAAAAAATATGCATAAGTCATTAAAATTAAGTCTAAACAGAATTTTGAAGCCAGAATCTGAGGAGAAGCAGGAAATGAAAGAGGAAGAGGGGGAAGGTAATGTAATGGTAGAAATGGTGGAAAATAATAAGCAAATAAAAGATTTGATTGGGCTTGATAGTAACATAGGGAAAATTGAAAAGGGGTGTCCCAAGAAAGGGAAATAAAAAGCAGAAAAAAGATTTCACTGACTTTGACAGTGGGACAATGAAAACTGAAGAGGGGGGATATGTCCTAACAAAAGGAAATAAAAAGATAAAAGATTCCACTGGGCTTGACAGTGGCTTGGGGAAAATTGAAAAGGATGGACATGTCCCATCAAAGAAAAGGGAGGTGACAGGAATACAGAATTGGGGCAAAAGACTTGTTAGGGAAAAATCTGATATTTAGCAATTGTTATGGGGAGAATATAAAGTTAGGCATGTGGTTTACATCTTATATACATCTTAACATGATGATTAAACTGAGTTGCTAACTGATTGAACAGGATAATGGAAAGACAATTAAATATAGGTTAAAATACAAGAAATATGAATGCATATAGGATTCTTAAGAAGATGAACAAAGTGAAGTATGTATTGCTTGTTATTTTACGTAGCAGATCAATGGAATTGTAATGAACATTGAGCAGCAGGGATTGTTATTTAAAGACAATCAAATATAAACTGTTAAGATATGGAAAAATGGAGGGGGAACATGAAATATACTTATAATGAGAATATAAAGACAGATTAAAATTTGGGGCGAATAATGATATATAACTATACAATATTATGATGAGAATAGCTGGGAATTGTAATCAAGTCCACATTCCAGACTAAAATAAGTTTGGGGTGGGGGGGTGGGGTAAAAATATAATTGCTATATATGTATACTTTTTTCCTTCATTGCTTAAAAAAGGTTAAAATTAAAGAGGTTTATTGATATGAAATTATAAATACCATCAACATAAAATGAAGCTTGCTCAGAGGATAAGAGGGAGAGTGTGGAAGATAGGGGGAGAGATAAGGGAAGAAGAGAGTGTAAGGAGAGAGGGTAGAGGGGAAAGAGGAGGAGAGAAAGGAGTGGAAAGGGAAGAGAGGAGAGGAGAAGAAGTGAGGAAGGGGAAGTAGAGAAGACAAGAATGACAGAAGGTAGAAAGGAGGTAGGTAGGGAGGAGGAGGAGAGAGGGAGACGAAAGTGATGGACAGGGTAATATGGTTTATGGAGAGCAGAGGAACCAATAATCGTTTTTGGGGAGTTGATGGTAAGATGAATTGTTGTTAATATTTAATAATATAAAATAATGTTGGTTACGTAACAGTATACATGTGGTTATGTGTTATGAAAATGAAAAAATAAAAAAACGTAATTAAAAGAAAGAAAGAAAGAAAGAAAGAATGAAAGAAAGAAAGAAAGAAAGAAAGACAGAAAGAAAGGAAAATGGACCCAGGAGTTGCTCCCCAAATGGATCTTCCTTTCTTAAGCAATTTAAGAGCATTGCCACCAACCTGCAGACTTCCCTCCCTGATTTTTCTTTTCTTTTTCCTGGCAATCTATTGTGGACGGCCAAGCAGAACTGCAAGAGGTATGGGGGCCCAACTACCAATTTTTTTTAAAAAAAAAGAAGGTGCAGCCCAAGACCATGCAGCCCGCTCCTCACCCCCACCCCCAAAAGTGCCTCCTGTTGGTCTTTCCTCCAGGGAGGGGAGCAAACAAAGATGATCGAGGGAATCCCCTCTGCTTCTCCTCTGTTTCTACTCTTCACCCATCATCCCATCCATGCGGACCTCTTCAGGGTGCTGGGCTTCTTGGACCTCTTTCCTCCTCCCCCCTAACATCTGATCTGATGGCAATTGTGGCTAAAAGCAAAAAGCCTTTGGAAGCTGTGGCTGCCTCCCCCCCCCCCTCTCTTTTGCAGAAACTCCTCTCGCTGCAGAATTGGGATCGCTCTGTCTTCCCTGGCTTTCAGCTTTCTCTTGTCTGATTATCTTCTCCTGCCCCCTCCTCCCCCCTACACAGTCTCAGTTGCTGCTTGGAGTGGGGGAGATTTCTGGTTTTGCAGGGCTGAGAGAAAAAGGAGAATGATGAACAGGCCCTCCAAGGCTGCCTACCCCTTAGTGTTTTTTCAAACAAATTCTCCCCCCCCCCCAAACAGAGGACCCCCCCACCCACCTGAATACTGCATGACAGAGCAGGCTGGGCCCATAACTAGGGAACATCTGGGGGAGAGGTTGCAGCAGCTCTGTGTGAATGGAGGGAGAGGAAAAAAGTTCAGATTCTCCCTGCTGCAGCACTTAGCGTTGAATGCTATAGCAGAGAGAAGCTGAACTTTTTCCCTTCCATTCACAGAGGAGCTGCTGCTCCCTTTATGCCTTCCCCTGGCCCCTACCCTCCCGGGGATAGAAGTACCTGAAGGGGACAGGCAGGCTGCCACAGCTCCCTTCCAAGAAGACTCCCAGTCCCTTCCCTTCTTTCTTTCTTTTCGGCAACGGCAGCAATAGCAATAGCAGTAGACTTATATACCGCTTCATAGGCCTTTCAGGCCTCTCTAAGCGGTTTTACAGAGAGTCAGCATATTGCCCCCAACAATCTGGGTCCTCATTTTACCCACCTCGGAAGGATGGAAGGCTGAGTCAACCCTGAGCCGGTGAGATTTGAACCGCTGACCTGCTGATCTAGCAGTAGCCTGCAGTGCTGCATTTAACCACTGCGCCACCTTGGCAGCAGGAGAAGAGAAAGTGCTCCGGTCCAGCTGCATCAAGCTGGTGAAGTGCCCACCCACTCAGAGCAACCGTGCAGCTCACCTGCATTGGCTGGCGACAGGTGGGCGGTTGCGGGGACTCCACCAGCTCGGGTGCAGCCGTACTGGAGCACTTTCTCTTCTCCCGCTGCTGAAAGAAAGAAGGAAGGGAAGGGACTAGGAGCCTGTTTGGAAGGGAGCTGTAGCAGCCTTCCTGTCCATTTCAGGTACTTCAATCCCCAGGAGGGAGAGGGCGGGGGGGGGTCCTAAAGTAGCTCCTCTGTGAATGGAGGGGGGAAAGTTCGAATTCTCTCTGCCACAGCATTGAACGCTAAGTGCTGCAGCAGAGAGATTCTGAACTTCACACGGAGCTGCTGCAGCCTCTCCCCACATGTTTCCTAGTTATGGGTCCAGCCTGCTCTGCCATGCAGTCAGTATTCAGGTGTGGGGGAGGCTCCTCTGTTTGGGGAGGGGGTAGAGAATTTGGTTGCAAAACACCAAGGGTGGGCAGCCTTGGAGAGCCTGTTCATAATTCCCCTTTTCCTCTCAGCTCTATAAAACCAGAAATCTCCCCCACCTCCAAGCAGCAACTGAGACTGTGGGCGGGGGGGAGAGGGGCAGGAGAAGATAATCAGACAAGAGAAGCCAGGAAAGACGGAGCGATCCCAATTCTGCAGCAAGAGGAGTTTCTGCAAAAGGGAGCGGGAGGAGGCAGCCACAGCTTCCAAAGGCCTTTTGCTTTTAGGCAGGGATGCTGGCTGGCTCTTGCTTCACTTACCGCTCGCCACCGACACCACTTTGGCCCACCAGCTGCAGCCCTGCCGGCTGGGCGGGCAAAGGAAGTGGATGGGCGAGGCAAGCATGGTGCAGACTGGCAGGGCAAATGAGCAAGTGGTGACTGGGTCGTGGCACGACAAAACCGCGGTCCACTAAAGCGCGCCCGATTAAACCGCGTTGCTGACGTCATCAGCAGCGCGACAACAGCGACCGCGGAGAAAAAAGGGCGCTTTAAAAAGCGCTTTGAAAGCAAGCCGATTCAAGTTAAGATAAGGGTTAGGTTAAGGGTTAGGGTTAGGTTAAGGGTTAGGGTTAGGGTTAGGGTTAGGGTTAGGGTTAGGGTTAGGGTTAGGGTTAGGGTTAGGTTAAGGGTTAGGGTTAGGGTTAGGGTTAGGGTTAGGGTTAGGGTTAGGGTTAGGGTTAGGGTTAGGGTTAGGGTTAGGGTTAGGGTTAGGGTTAGGTTAAGGGTTAGGGTTAGGGTTAGGGTTAGGGTTAGGGTTAGGTTTAGGGTTAGGTTTAGGGTTAGGTTTAGGGTTAGGTTAAGGGTTAGGTTTAGGGTTAGGTTTAGGGGGTTTAGGTTTAGGGGTTAATTTTAGCTTTAGCATTCACAGCGTGCTTTTTTCGTCGCACTGTGATGACGTCAGGTACGCGGTTTCGTCGAGCGCGCTTTAGTCGAATGATACGGAAAGGTACGGACGATTTCCACTACTGGTCCATCGGTACCAGTTCGCACCAGTCAAAACCCACCTCTGCTGCTTACAACTCCTCAGGGCCTTGAGGAGCGTAGATAGTTGCAGGCAAGTACCAGAGGGTCAGAAGATATGCTCCGACATTGTCCCAACACATGTTTCCAGCATGCACTCCTATCTCCCAAAGTAGGATTGAGTGGGTTGAAGGGAGCAAGGGGAGGGGTAGGAGGAAAGGAGAAGCCTGGCTGGCTTTCCTTTGGCATCTGGCAGGGGAAGACCAAATACCCCCCCCCTTCATGGCCTGCTCGCTACTCTTGCAGCGTCTTGCACAGCACAGCGAAAGCATGCTTCACAATGGGGGAGACTGGATCCCCTCCTCCTTCTGGAGCTCATTTAACTGCATGGCAAGGCACTGTGAACAGCAGTTAGATTTAGCACGCTCTTCACAATGTGGGACATCGTGTCCCCTCCTCCTCCTCCTCCTGGAGCCCATTACAACACATATGCTGCAGCTCAGATGGGCCATGTCTCAGGACGGAGAGCAAGTTGGGTATATCCCTGAGCATCCGAGGTGCAAGCAAGACTAAGAAGTGCCGGAAAAAGCCTCTGGGAGATAAGAGGCAAATACAGGGATGCTTCCCTCTTGTTCAGTGTGAGTCTCTATCCCTGTCATCACCCTTGCCTTCTAGCTTCATTTATCTGGAAACCTGAAATGACTCTTGATTTTAAATCATATTTAAATTTACTTTATTTGTATGCCGCCCTTTTCCCTGAGGGGACTCAGGGCGGCTCACAATTCAAGGGAGGGGGGGGAAAACAAACAAAGTTACAGAACGAAAAGACCATACACAGCTAAAAACACAACAATCATACCATTCGGAGTGGGGCTGCAAGTCTTTAGCCCCAGGCCTGTCGGAACAGCCAGGTTTTAAGGGCTGTGCGGAAGGCCTGGAGGGTGGTGAGGGTACGAATCTCCACGGGGAGTTCGTTCCACAGGGTCGGAGCAGCCACAGAGAAGGCCCTCCTCCGGGTAGTCGCCAGTCGGCACTGGGCGGCTGATGGAATTCGGAGGAGGCCTAGTCTGTGGGATCTTATTGGTCTAGTGGAGGTAATTGGCAGCAGGCGGTCTCTCAAGTATCCAGATCCAATACCATGAATATAGTAAAAAGCACCCAAAGAAGAAAGAATATCAAGGGTGGGGACCCAACCTTTGACTGTTTTTGGAAATGGTTCAAAAGGGAGCACACACACACACACACACACACACACACACACACACACACACGAAAGAGAGAGAGAGAGGGCAGGAGACGGAAGGAAAGAAAGGGGAGGAGAGAGAGAGAGTTGAGACAAAGAGAAGGGGAGAAAAAGAAAGAGAGAAAAATGAGCAGATTATGGAGGGCAAGAATGAGCCAGTTGAAAAAGAGAGAGAAACAAATGAGAGAGAAAGGAGAGAGGGAGAGAGAAATGGGAGAGAGCTGGAGGAAAAATGAGAGAGAGGGAAAAGAGAGGGAAACAGAGAGAAAAAAGAGTGAGGGGGAGCAGGGGGAAGAGAAAAACAAATGAAAGAGAGAGAAAGGGAGGGAGAAATGAGGGAGAGAAAAGGGGAGAAAAATTGAAATGAGAAAATGATGGAGAGAATGAAAGATGAAAGAGAGAAACAAATGAGAGGGAAGGGGAGAGGGATAGAGAAATGATAAAGGGAAAAGATGAAAAAAAATTGAGCGAAAAGGGGAGAGAGAGAGAAAGAAAGAGAGAAACGGAGAGAGGAAGTGAGAGGGAGAGAAAAGCAGAAGAGAGAGATGGGGGGGGGGGGAGTGGAACCATTTCCCAGAGAAAACACTGGGAGCCACAAAACCTGGGTAGGCATGGCTGGGGCAGGTCACGTGACTGGGTGGGAATGATGTTGAGTTGCTCATGCCCACCCAGGTTTTGTGGCTCCCAGTGTTTTCTTTTCTGTAGAAAACGGGTCCAAATGGCTCTTTTGAGTGTTTAAGGTTGCAGACCCTTGCCCTATATGCCATAGGGACAGGTTTTGAGGGATTACCTATTTCCCATGGTTTATGCCTTGTTGGTATATGCTGACAAGATTTGGCTCATTCTATATTCCTTCATACAGTGCCATCTATAAACACTAAGAAAGCATGCCTTTTCTGTCATGGCATCTGTCATCTGCAATGAGATCTGCCCTGAAATCTTCAATTGGCTGTAAGGCCTTGAACACTTGAGTAAGCCTTGAGTAAAGATGGATGAAACCTCTTGTTGGATGGAATTTTGTCTCTGCTTTTGTATAGGATCATCAGATTTCATTTTTTTTGTTCTATAGTTTGATATTTTTGTATTTATCATATTGTGAGTTACCTAGAGTCTGTTTAGAATTAGGTAGTGCCTACAATGAAATAAATAAGATTTCAAATGTTGGAAACTCACCATGGTAAAATAGTGCTATCTGAAGTTTTGTGTTCAGAATATCTTAGGTTTTGCACAGTGGTGGGCTTCAAAAATTGTTCGAACCTACTCTGTGGGTGTGGCCTCCTTTGTGGGAGTGGCTTGCCACCCATGTGATCGGATATGAAGATGCCGACGACACTTGTCAGAACCACCTTAAATTACCTCACACACAGCACTGGCATGCATAAGAATAGGATGTAAACTTGTTTTTTAAAAGGCATCTTTGGTTTGCGTTAAAACAACTTCAACACACGCAATGTTCTGATTGCACCACAAACGCAGTAGTCATCCTTACCTTTCACAGAGGCACTGAGTTTTATAAATAGGAGCATGATAGTGTAGAATAATCATATCCAAGGACCAGTGGTGGGTTTCAAAAAAGTTTGGAACCTCTTCTGTAGGTGTGGCCTGCTTTCCGGGTCCACTGGTGGAACCTCTTCTAACTGGTTCGGTAGATTTGACGAACCGGTTCTACCGAATAGGTGCGAACTGGTAGGAACCCACCTCTGGTTTTGCATCACCTTATCTATGCTCTTCGAGCAGCTGTTTTGTCACTCTGCCTGGTGATAACAGATACTGGCTTCATTCCGTACCTTTTAATGTTGGTGGGAGACTGATGGTGGTAAGCTTCACATTTTGCCCGACTGTGCAAATATATAATTCAGTCTCTTCATTTAACATTTTGGATGTTTGAGTCTTGAGAACAGTAGTGGCTTATGGAGGAGAATCATAAATGTTTTAATATTAGTATTAATATTATTATTTTTCAAGAAAATATTCAGATGGCTATTATTTTAAAAAGTTGCAACAGTTAAAATCACTGTAATATTAAATGATAATATTAAATGATTTATTAAAATATTATCATTTAACTTTATAACTTAAATAGCTGCCAGTAATAGCAGGAGCTAGATTCTTATTTGCTACTGAGAAATATATGCAAGATTAAAGCCATCATGGTTTTTACTATGCTGGCTTTACTCTATTAGTCATTACTATATGTCCCTGACCAAAACGCAAACCAAACCAAAGTTGTAAAATGTTTGCCAATTTTGAATGTGTTTTTCTAATATTCAAGCAACATATGGGATTACTGCAAAGTTTAACATGCCTCAGTTTATATCAATAAAACAAACTGAATGTTTGTCATACACTATAGAAGCGTGGGGGGATACACCAAAGTGTCTTTTCAAAAGACAACTGGACTTTCTTATTTTTTCATTGAAGTCATTTTGCTTCTCATCCAAAAAGCTGCTTCAGAAGAACTGAATGCTTCAATACCCTGTCCATTCCATATTTTATTATCTTACCAAGAAGATAATAAAAGGTTGTGGTCTACTTTGTCAAATGCCTTATTGAAATCCAAGTATACTATGTCCACAGAATTTCGCTGTTACACTAATTTAGTCACTTTGTCAAATAATACAATAAGGTTTGGCAAACTCATGTTTGCTTCTAGTAATATCTTTGCTTGTTTATAGGTATTTGCAGCTCCTTGCTTGATTATCTTTTCCAGGATTTCCCCAGGTATTCAGGCTGTCAGCCTGATTGGTCTGTAGTTTCCTGAACCCATATATGAAGGAAATTATTATGTCTTCACAGCCTCAGTGATTTCAACAAAGCTAATCCATGTCACTTTGCAGAAACTGAAGCTTACTTAGTATCATATTGGTATGTGAATCTTGGATAGGATTAACCAACCAAGAGCCCATAGTATGCATTTCCCAAAACATGTCAGACCACACTATAGAAAGTTGAATGTGGATTCCTGATTTATAGAAGCACAATATGGTGGAATGGTTAAATAGATTTATTAAGCCTACATCAACTATATTTCTTACAGAAACCTTTCCATCTTTGAAAACTAAAAAAACCAGACTAAACATTTTTGCTACACCTTTTCCAACACTGCGACTGCATGTATGTTGTAATTGCTGGGGAAAGAAGGATATGAACTATGAACCTCACTGATAAAAGTTCTAATTACGATATCAGGAAGCAAAAAACAGTGAGATGCCTTCTGGTATCTTCGTGACTATTAATATTAAACTGTGTAACAGAAGAGTGATAGTTATGATGTATTGCATGATTAGCTGCTCTCTTGCTGAATATTTCAGATCTGTGACATTATTGCCATCAGATATTCTGATGCGTGACCCATCAAAACCGCGGAGGACAAAATCGCGATCGACGAAAGCGCGCATGTGACGTCATCACAGCGCGACGAAAAAAATTAAAAATTGAAATAAAATTAAAATTAAAGCAAGCCGATTCACATAAAGGTAAGGGTTAGGTTTAGGTTTAGGGTTAGGGTTAGGGTTAGGGTTAGGGTTAGGTTAAGGGTTAGGGTTAGGGTTAGAGCGTTAGCGTTACGTTTAGCGTTAGGTTAAGGGTTAGCATTAGGTTTAGCGTTACGTTAACGGTTAGGTTTAGGGTTAGATTTAGGGTTAGGTTAAGGGTTAGGGTTAGGGTTAGGTTTAGGGTTAGGTTTGGGGGGGTTAGGGTAAGGTTTTCGCTTTATTTTTACATTTTTCGATCACAGCGCGATGTTTTCGTCGCGCTGTGATGACGTCAAATGCGCGCTTTCGGCGAGCGCGATTTTGTACTCCGCGGTTTTGTGGTGGAACCATTCTGATGCACCTTTAATAGTACCATATCATTCATAAACTGAGAATTGCTATGAAGCTATACTATATTGATAGCCAATGATCAGTAGCTTACTAAAAAGGCTATCCCATTCATCCTCTTTCTCTTCATCTTCCTCCAGCAAATGGAATTGAAGCACATTGTTTAAGTGGAGGTTTCGGAGAAGTTCTTCACAGTAAAATGGGTTTCCATGACTCCTTTGTATTAAAAATCTGTAAGTAATGTGGAAAGGGAGGAAGGGAGAAAGAGAAAGGAGGGCAGGCAGGCAGGCAAATAGAAGAATGGTCATAGATGAATGTCAGGTTTAAGTCATCATGTAATGCAGTGTTTCTCAACCTTGGCGACTTTAAGTCCCGTGGACTTCAACTCCCAGAATCCCCCAGCCAGCAGAGCTGGCTGGGGGAATTCTGGGAGTTGAAGTCCACGGGACTTAAAGTCGCCAAGGTTGAGAAACACTGGTGTAATGCCTAGTGCTGCATTGCAATGATGCTTTCAACCTCCATTTCAGCAGCAGGTAAGTTATAAACATAATAAATTCCAGACTTTCCTGGGCTTCTGAAACTGTAGTAGTTGTATATGAGGCTACCTAGAATTGGTTGTGATATTGCAACTGCATGTTCGCAGCTAGGGACTCCAGAGATGAAAACAGGCACTGTAGAGACTGCTCTCATTAGTTGGCATAGTGTAGGAGTTCTTAAACAAGCCACAATGGCATGGCCTGCAAATCTCTCTAATTTCCAAGATAAAATTACCTCCACGCGACCTATTAGATCTCATCGATTAGGCCTCCTCCGAGTTCCATCTGCTGGTCAATGCCGACTGGCAACTACGTGGAGGAGAGCCTTCTCGGTGGTAGCTCCAACCCTATGGAACAATCTCCCCGTGGAGATTCGTACCCTCACCACCCTCCAGACCTTCCGCACAGCCCTCAGAATCTGGCTATCCCGTCAGGCCTGGGGCTAAGACTGTAACCCGCTCGAATGGTATGAATGTTGTGTTTTTTAATTATGTATTGTCTTATATGTTATAAAGTTTGTCTCCCCCTCCCCCTTGGATTGTGAGCCGCCCTGAGTCCCCCCAGGGAAAAGGGCGGCATATAAATAAACTTCTATCTATCTATCTATCTATCTATCTATCTATCTATCTATCTATCTATCTATCTAAAAGAAACTGCATTAGTCTTTGCATTATATGTGACCCCAAAATAGTTGTGCTTTATTAGGATGGGCTGACCTACTCTTTCTGAAGTATTTTGTAGATGGTCTTATTAAATATTTAATATTATAAAATGTCATGAACAAAGTTAGATAGACTGCTTACAGATACTGATATCTGAAGAAAAGAATCTCATTGTTATCAGAACTGTTACTATGCCTATGGCTTTTGGTGTCTAATCTGCCAAGTATTCCAACAATAGAACAATTCCTCAACTGATACAAATACTTAATTGAGGAAACTCACATTTTGACTTCTGTACATACACTTACCAAAATTCTCCCTTTCCTAAGAATAAAAGCTACTAAATAGATTATGGCATGAAGATAACAGCAAAGCTGACAATTATGAATGGTGGTAGGATAAGCTTTCCACAAGTGAGTGTATAACTGGTAACCTGCTGTCAGAAGAGAGAAACAGAGAAATTTGCCAGTTGAGCAAGAAAGTCTCTTCAACTTGGAAGAAGTCAGGTAGTTCGCTTGAAATAAAAGTTTCAGACTTGTTGATTTAAATGATAACACTTTGCATTTCCAGCTAATTGTCTTTGCCTTCAACTTAAAAGGAACAGTTAAAAGATTGCCTGGGCGGCCATCTTCTACTTACGTTTCAAGCTCCCTGGCGATACTGACCACTCCAAGGTCTTGACAGGCTTTCTGAATAATTACTGAAGGACTTAATTCCCTTAGCCGAATAAAAGTTGTGTTTGGACTATTCAGGATTTGGGCTGCACTAGAACAAAGTATTCGTCCCTTGTGATTGAGAGGAGACAAAGCCATAACAATAAAGATCGGAACACTTTTAAGTAAGTTATCCAGGAAATCCCAAGAGGCTTTATCAATATATTGAGCTTCATCAATTGCAAAAATGATGACTTCCTTTTCTGCTGCCTAAAAAAAAAAAAACCACAATAACACATACTGTGCACAGTAAGATGGTGCTATAACCAGAATTGTTGTCATCATAGCTTTTAGAATTTTTACTTCTGCTATTAAATGCTTCTACTAATGCTAAACTACACTCTAAGAATTTGTCATTTTTTGTACTTAGAAGTCTATGACCAAGGTTGTTTCCATGACTTAACTAAAACTGGTGATATTGCAAGAGGTTAATAGAAAGAACTGGACCCTACTACTGATCTCAGTTGACCATCAGTGTTTTCCTGGATCTGATCTACAAAATGAATCCACTTGCATCCAGTGAAGTACATAAAATAAGAACAGATTGTTGTGAAAAGAATAAACTCACTATGTTTATCAGGTCCTAGCTTAATATTCATTCAGCAAATGTTCGAAGTCACAATGACACTGAAAAAATCTTCCTGCCCTTCTTCTCTACATGATCATTGTGTTTGTGGGTTCTTGGGGCAATAGGAATTCTATGATCATTGTACTGCAGTGGCATGCCATACTGCAGCACTTCTCACTATATTGGGGCTGTCGTCTCATGCTGCAATGCTGGGGCACCATGGCACATGGCAATAGCAGCTGTGGCTTCATATCACAGCGCACTAATGGGGCTTCACACTATGCCAATGAGATTTTTCATCAAATTGGGCCAAGTGATCATACCACCACATGGTAATGGGGCTTTCACCATGGTGAGGTGACAGGGTTGCTTGCCTGGCATGGACTTGAGGTGTCACTCCTTGGTGGTAGTAGGCACTGAAGAAGACACATGTGAGTTGTGAGAGATAAAAGCTCAGAGCTTCAGCCCAGTATAACCAAAGACGGCCACTGTGCAGAGTGGCCAAAGGGACAAAGATAGAGGAGTCGAAGAAGAGGCAGTCCCTTCACTTGGGGGAAAAAGTCTCAAGACTGCAAGTGATCAAGGTAGGGATGGCTTGGATCAGGGCAGATCTTTGCCTATCAACATGGGCTTCACTTCACAATAGCAATAAAGACTGCTAGAACTGCCATTGCTAAGGAAGCAGTCATATGGTGTCTTAGCAATGAAGTAGCTGGTCTCAATTGCGACATTAAGCAAGGATTATACTGAGAAGCTAATAATGCCTTTATCCTCTATAGACCATGTTATGCACAAGGAAAACATTTACTTACATTAATCAGAACGTTTAAAAGTATTGTTTCAATCTCCTTATTTATTCTGTCATTGTCCATTTTAGAAACCACTTCTGATGTAGGAAACTAACCAGAAAAAGAAACAAATCTCATAATTATTTGATTAATAATATTTCTGCCAGTAATACTTTTTTTATAATTCAGTAATAATCTAAACAGATTTATCACATTCATTCAGTCTCCATAAAAAGAATGTTCCATTTGTAAACTGTTTCATACTTAAACATTCTGAGTATATCTAAATCTATACAGCTTTATCAAGTGATCTGTACCCAGGGGTGGGTTTCTCGCCCCGTTCCAACCGGTTCGGTTGAAACGGGGCCGGCGGCGTCCTCGTGCACGCGCGCAGTGCATGCATGCGTAGTAGCATCTGTGCGATGCTCCAGCTGCTCCTGGAGGATCGTGCAGGCGCTGTATGCGTCCTGCGCTGTGGCACGACAAAACCGCGCTCGTCAAAATAGCGGTGATAAAATTGCGGCGCTAAAGCCGCGATGTGTTCACCACGCGTCATCACCGCCGCGACAACAGCACGGCAACAGAAGGGCGCTTTAAAACGGCGCCGCGGCAGAAAGCCGATTTCAATTAAGGTAAGGGTTAGGATTAGGTTTAGGGGTTTGTTTTAGGGTTAGGTTTAGGGTTAGGTTTAGGGTTAGGTTTAGGGTTAGGTTTAGCATTAGGTTTAGCGTTAGGTTTAGCGTTAGGTTTAGCGTTAGGTTTATTAGGTTTAGGGTTAGGCTTAGGGTTAGGTTTAGGGTTAGGTTTAGGGTTAGGTTTAGGGTACTGAGTGCTTGGGAATGCGCGGATTTGCCCTCCGCGATTATGTCATCGCGGTAGGGTCGCGTTTTTCCTTAGCGCTTCGAACGGCGCGAATTAGTCTTCACGCTTATGCCTCCACGGATAAGGGCTTCGCGGATTTGTGGTGGAACCGTCCTGTGCATGCGTGGAAGCGCAGAACTCGTCAAAACGAGGTAAGAAACGCGGGCGGGCGGGTGGACCCTTTGGCGTTCCCGGAAGTTACTTACTTCTGGGTTTGCCAACCAACCGGTTCGCGGGGACCGCCATGAACCACCTGAAACCCACCTCTGTCTGTACCACTATATTACGTTTCTCTAGTACTGTATCTATAGTTGTTTTTCAATGCAAAGCATTCATAAGAGAAAAGATCTTTCATTCTTCCATTTTTACCTTAACATGAAAAAGGTTGTTCAAAAGGCAAAGATATTGTTCTTCTAAAATTCCACGCAACTTGCTCAGAATGACATACTGCCTTGCATCATAGGTTTTACAGACATCCACCCCCAGGAACATTGCCATCAGTGTCCGGACAGCAAAGAAGTTTTGCCATGCATTTATCTTTGTCAGCTCCATTGCCACAACCCTGCTCAATTAGATGGACAAATGAGAATCTTGACTTGAAATTAATCAGAAGCAGATTATTTCAATTTGTGCAGCTAAAGCAAAGAAATTGTACCAGTATTGAATTTTAGTTCATTGATTACAGTGGAGTGATTATACGGAAGAAGTTTTTCGTACATCATTAAATAATAAAGCATCTTCAGACATCTAGTAATATCAGGAAGAGCTTCCCGCTCATGCCTCTCTGAATATTAAGAACTGCCCTCACCTTGTTTGATTGAACATTTGTGGGGCCAATGAAACATTTCCTTAGCTCTCTGCAATAATTTTGATTCATGCAAGATATTAATAACGAACCCAGATTAGTGTAACAATTCCTTCCAATTAAGTATCTGCCTATGTATCCTATTTAAAGTTTACTTTAAGGCCTTACTACATCGGCACAATGGCTCCGCAGTTAAGATACCGGAGTTGTCAGATAGAAAGCCAACAGCCTGGGTTTGAGACCCAAGTGCCATGTGACAGGAGTGAGCGCCAGTTTTCACCTAACTCTTGCCCACCTAAGAGTTTGAAAGCATGCAAATGCAAGTAGATAAATAGGTACCACTTTGGTGCGGAGGAAACAGCACTCTATTACATCATGCTGGCTACATGACCACGGAAATGTTTTTGGACAGTGCTTGCTCGCAGCCTCAAAATGAAATTGAGTGCTATAGTCAGCAATGACAAAGGAGCAAAATCTGGAGGGACTCCCTTTCCTTCTTTATGGCTTTACTAACAATAATATGTGTGTAACTAATATGTATGTGTCCATGTAACACTTTACTTCTTGCTTGGGTGAAAAAAATGTGGACCTGCTTCACACATTTTCAAAGTTATAATACGTTTTATTTAATCTGAGCTAAATATGCTGGACTTCAAGAATATGAAGATAAAGGGATTAATAATTTTTAATAATGAAATAGAAAGCATACATGGAAAGGAGATTACAAACATTCAAGTTCGTTTTAAAGAGATTGAGGAACAAGACGCATTATTGGTGATATATATTGGATGATAAAGTCAAATAATATTCAGAAGCAGTCAATATCTCTTTCATTGAAGGGCCTTGGACCCAGGGCCGGATTTTCCTATAGGCTAACTAGGCTTCAGCCTAGGGCCTCAACATCAAGAGGGGCCTACATTCAAATTGTTAGCAAAATTAAAATTACACTTTTCTAAAAACAGTGAACACTAAAACACTGAACCGAAAATAAGGAGAAATTCTACGCATATGACTAATAAACAAACATAAAAATGTATTGGTTAAGATCGTTCCAGCGCCGCGGCAGTCGGGGAGCCCACCCACGTTCCCGGCACCGGCAGTCAGGCGAGAGGCGCGGCCGCTCCCAGTAGCCGCCCCGTCGACGCGGAGCCCACCAGCGGCCAGGCAGGTGAGGGCGAGGGGGCCGAGCCAGGCAGCTGAGTGCAGCAGAGGAGGCGGCTGCCTTTGCCGCAGAGCAGAGCCGCCCTCCGTCAGGAGGCCAGCTATATATATTGATATATATTGATATATCACAGTAATGATGTATTTTATTGTCTCTCATGTAATTTACAAACTTAAAAATGGGAGGTGAAAGGGCCTCGTAAGTGGAATAGCCTAGGGCCTCTTTTCATCTAAATCCAGCCCTGCTTGGACTGTTTTGACTATGTCAAGCTGTGGAATGTGCTTAGGAAAATGGGAACATTAGAACAGGTCATTGTCCCCATGTGAATCATATAGACAGATCAGGATTACAAACAGAAACATGGCAAGACAGATTGGTTCCTGATCAGCAAAGGAAACGAGATGAGATATTCTTATTTATTCAGCATATATCAGGTGACTACTTAGTGACAACAATCCTGGCAGTTCCAGTTTGCAGTCATTAATCAAACCTCAGGCAGTTATTAGGGAGGGACAGATGCCAATCCAAGCCATTCCTGCTTTGGTCTCTCACAACCCTGAGCCTTGATAAGGTAAAAGACTGGCTCCCTTCAACTCCTCCCGCCCCCCGCATTTCTGCCCACTTGGCTACCCTGCACTCTACTGCCTCTGCCAGCCCTTCTGCCCTTCGCTTTGCATCAGCAGCAGTAGCACAAAGAAGATAGCAAAGGTCAACTGTGGGTGGCAGGACCAGCAGGGCCAGTGGAGTACAGGGCAGCACGGCCACAGAGATGATGAAGTGCAAGTCTGCCAAAAGGAGGACATAGGTGTGTGGGGGGGCGGGGAGTTGAATAGCAATAGCAATAGCAATAGCAGTTAGACTTATATACCGCTTCATAGGGCTTTCAGCCCTCTCTAAGCGGTTTACAGAGTCAGCATATTGCCCTCAACAACAATCCAGGTCCTCATTTTACCCACCTCGGAAGGATGGAAGGCTGAGTCAACCCTGAGCTGGTGAGATTTGAACAGCCAAACTGCAGAACTGCAGTCAGCTGAAGTAGCCTGCAGTGCTGCATTTAACCACTGCGCCACCTCGGCTCATGAAGCATCCCTGTGATTGTAATTGTGAGTGGACTGCCAAGTGCCCAAATTTTGATCACGTCATCATGGGAGCACTGCAATGGCCATAATTTTGAGGACCAGACATAGCTACTATATGTTCAATGTCACCATAGCTTTGAATGACCACCAAACAAATGGTCATTAAACAAGGAGTGTGTGTGCATGTGTGTGTGTGTGTGTATCAGTATCTCACTGAAGTGAGTATACCCGCTCACGTTTTGTAAATATTAAGTATATCTTTTCATGTTACAACACTGAAGAAATGACACTTGGCTACAATGTAAAGTAGTGAGTTCAACCCTAAGTGATAATGTCCAAATGGGGCCCAAAGTGTCAATATTTTGTGTGGCCACCATTATTTTCCAGCACTGCCTTAATCCTCTGGGGCATAAAGTTCACCAGAGCTTCACAGGTTGCCACTGAAGTCCTCTTCCACTCCTTCATGACGATGTCACGGAGCTTGATTTTGATTTGATTTGATTTATTGGATTTCTATGCCACCCTATTCCCAGAGGGACTCAGGGCGGCTCACAAACCAAAATAGGGGGGAGAATACAAACAAGAGGAACAACGGGCAAACAACTACAACAATTTAAAAACACTCAACAACCACACAATTCAAGCGGGGCGGGGAATCCGTCAACCCCAGGCCTGTTGGAACAACCAGGTTTTAAGGGCTTTGCGGAAAGCCTGAAGGGTGGTGAGGGTCCGAATCTCCACGGGGAGCTCGTCCCAGAGGGCCGGAGCAGCCACAGAGAAGGCCCTCCTCCAGGTGGTGGCCAATCGGCATTGGCCAGTAGATGGAATTCGGAGGAGGCCTAGGAGCTGGTGGATGTTAGACACCTTGTGTACATCCACCTTCCATTTCAAGATGCACCACAGATGCTCAATAGGGTTTAGTCCTGGAGACATGCTTGGCCAGTCCATCACCTTTACCTGCAGCTTCTTTAGCAAGCCAGTGGTCATTTTGGAGATGTGTTTTGGGTTGTTAACATGCCCTGTGGCCCAGTCTCTGAAGGGAGGGGACCATGCTCTGCTTCAGTATGTCACAGTACATGTTGGCATTTATGATTCCCTCAATGAACTGTAGCTCCTCAGTGCCAGCAGCACTCATGCAGCCCCAGACCATGACATTCCCACCACCACACTTGAGTATGGGCAAGACATACTTGTCTTTGTACCCCTCACCTGGTTTCTGCCACACATGCTTGACACCATCTGAACCAAATAAGTTTATCTTGATCTCAGCTGACTACAGGACATGGTTCCAGAAATCCATGTTCTTAGTCTGCTTGTCAGCAAACCGTTTGTAGGCTTTCTTGTGTAGCATCTTTAGAAGAGGCTTCCTTCTGGGACAACAGCCCTGCAGACCAATTTGATGCAGTATGCGGCGTATGGTCTGAGCACTGACAGGCGGACCCCCCCACCGCTTCAACCTCTGCAGTAATGCTGGCAGCACTCGTACGTCTATTTCCCAAAGTCAACCTCTGAATATGACGCTGAGCAATGGCACTCAACCTCTTTGGTCGACCACGGCGAGGTCTGTTCTGAGTGGAATCTGTCCTGTTAAACTACTGTATGGTCTTGGCCACTGTACTGCAGCTCAGTTTCAGGGTCTTGGCAATCTTCTTCTAGCCTAGGCCATCTTTATGTAGAGCAACAATTCGTTTTTTCAGATCCTCAGAGAGTTCATTGCCATGAGGTGCCATGTTGAACTTCCAGTGATCAATATGAGAGAGTGAAAGCAATAACACCAAATTTAACACACCTGCTCCCCCCTTCACACCTGAGATCTTGTAACACTAATGAGTCACACGACACTAGGGAGGGGAAATGGCTACTTGGACCCCATTTGGATATTATCACACATGTGGGGCATCTTGAAATGGAAGGTGGAGGTGTACAAGGTCTCTAGGTTTAGGTTTTAGGTTTTATTAATATTTATAGGCCGCCCTTTTCCCTGAGGGGACTCAGGGCGGCTTACATAAAATAAGGAAGGGAAGGTACAGACAATAGACACAAACAATACATAGAAGTAAAATAGTAAACAACATTCATTCATCATTCGGGTGGGGACAGATTATCTTTATCCCCAGGCCTGACGGGCTAGCCAGGTCTTGAGGGCTGTGCGGAAGGTCTGGACGGTGGTGAGGGTACGAATCTCCATGGGGAGATCATTCCAAAGGGTCAGAGCTACTACTGAAAAGGCTCTCCTCCGTGTAGTTGCCAGTCGGCACTGACTGGCAGATGGAACTCAGAGGAGGCCTAATCTATGCGATCTAATTGGTCGCAGGGAGGTAATTGGCAGGAGGCGGTCTCTCTAACATCCACAAGCTCCATGACATCGTCATGAAGGAGTGGAAGAGGACTCCAGTGGCAACCTGTGAACTCTATGCCCAAGAGGGTTAAGGCAGTGCTGGAAAATAATGGTGGCCACACAAAATATTGACACTTTGGGCCCCATTTGGACATTATCACTTAGGGGTGTACTGACTTTTGTTGCTAGGGGTTTAGACATTAATGGCTGTGCGTTGCGTTATTTTGAGGGGACAGCACATTTACACGGTTATACAAGCTGTATACCCACTATTTTACATTGTAGCCAAGTGTCATTTCTTCAGTGTTGTCACATGAAAAGATATAGTTAAATATTTACAAAATATGAGGTCTACTCACTTCTGTGAGAACACACACATACACACACACACATTGTACATATATATATTCCACAATATATATAATGTGGAAGCCTCGGTTGGAAGATGATGATGTGGATTTAAAACTGGAGGAAGAAATGTCAATAACCTACATTACGCTGATGACATTATGCTGATGACAGCAACATGAAAAATATTTTTTTTCCAATGGTGTGGAAAAGTGGGACTAAAATTACATATAAAGGAAGCCAAACTAATAACAGGTACAGTAACCTATTCTGGCCCCCACTTAGCCCATTCCAAAACTACAGCCACACGAAGCTTGCAAAAGAATGTCTTTATCAGTCCCGGCTCACGCTGACTGCGAGCCCAAAATAAACATAGATAAAGTCTCTGGCAAAAAGGTTACACAGCAAATGCAAAACAAAACTCTTACAGCGAACCAGGTTCTCAGAAAGCAAAATCACTTATCCAAGTGTCTCTTTGAATCATTAACACTAACGCGAACAGGAACGGAACGGAACTCTCGAACAAACAAACGACGTTGACTTCTGCAACCAGGGCGTGGCACCATCAGTCCTTTTATCCATAGGAGAAGACTCTAACGAGCAACAGCTGTGTGTAATCACCTCCTATGAGTCCTCAATTGTTCCTTACGTCGGTCAGCTCTTCTACGTGCATCCCGAAACAACTCACAGGAGGGTTCTTGCTCAGCCTCTCTTGTCTCCTCCCCACTGATCCAAGGCTCAGTCATTACCTGGGGACCAACTAGTCTCTCTGAGCCCTGCTCGGAGTCAGACCCTTGTCCAGAGCCCTCCTCCTCTTCTAAGCATGACTCATATGGCCCCTCGCTGTCAGAGTCTGATAACAGCTCCTAAGACTCAACAGTAACCTCTCTTTGAATTGCTAATGAAGATACAGAAATGAAAGATAGCTTTTACCTTTTTTGAAGACTATCAACTCTAAAGGAATCAGAAATCAAATATGCTATAGATACTAATACTTGGTAGGGTAGCAGTGAAAGATTTAGAAAAGATACTCAAATACCATGTTGTGTCAATATCTAAAAAAGAATGGCAATGGTTTTCTGTTTTGTTTTTTTGTTTTGTTATACTCGATGGGACTCTGAAGAAGCAGGATTTAAAAATATATTTTTGCTTTTCTATCTGATAAGCCCTTTACTAAAGCATTGAGGAAGAGACCCATGAATAAATAATTTATCACAGAAATGCCATCAACCTCTACTGATATCCTTTAAGGCCCATAGAGTCTTAGAATCATTGACACATCATTGCTCAAGGCTGCAGACATAAAACAATACACTTGTAATGCTCATAACTGAGCCAGGACCAGGGAAAAATGAAAAGATGGGAGAGAAGAAGGCGCGTTTCTGAAAATATGTAATCAACATATAAAAAACCACCAACTTTTGCCCAGGAGCCTGTCCTAAATAGACAATTTCAGTTATTAGTTGGCTTTTTCCATATCCCATGAGACCTTCATATATTATAACATGGCTTAATTTAGTTTCTTTAAATTTTTCTAGTAAGTTTTCAAAGATGTCAGTCTCCTTCTTGCGACCTAGAAGAAAATAATAAAGGAAAACAAAGAGCAAAAGAATTATGTTGTATACTAAAACAGGCATTCACAAAATAAGTTAACTTTTGAATGAGAAATAATATCAAATAAATACTACTGCATTGTTGGAATACTATGTTGTATACTAAAACAGGCATTCACAAAATAAGTTAACTTTTGAATGAGAAATAATATCAAATAATTACTACTGCATTGTTGGAATATTCATCATGGTTACTAAGCAGAAGAAATGTGCGTCTCTCTGTATATATCTTTCTGTGTACACAGGCATGCAAAAGGTTGGGGAGCAGAGAAAAGAGGGGCCCTTGTCTTGGAGGTTTTCTAGTTCAACCCTCTGCCCAATGTAGGAGATCTTAATCCATCCCAGACAAATGGTTGTCCAATCTTTACTTGAAAACCTCCAGCAATGGTGATTCCACCACTCCAAGAGGCAAACTGTTCCAATGATTAATTGTTCTCCTTGTCAGGAAATGTCTTACTTCTTGCTTGAATCTCTCTGTAATGAGCTTCCACCCGTTACTTCACCACTTGCCCTCATGTGCTTTAAAGAATAAGTTTATACTGTCTTCTGTGTGACCACCTTTTGAGTAGAGCCAAGGTGGCGCAGTGGTTAAATGCAGCACTGCAGGCTACTGCTAGATCAGCAGGTCAGCGGTTCAAATCTCACCGGCTCAGGGTTGACTCAGCCTTCCATCCTTCCGAGGTGGGTAAAATGAGGACCCAGATTGTTGGGGGCAATATGCTGACTCTCTGTAAACCGCTTAGACTCAGAGAGGCCTGAAAGGCCTATGAAGCGGTATATAAGTCTACTGCTATTGCTACTGCTATATTGCTACTAGTTCAGAGAACTGGCAAATACCACCTCTGGCTGGTCCCAGTGGAAATTGAGATTTTGCAAAATATCCTTCCCCCAGGATTGGGGTGGGAATGGGGATTTTGCAGTATCCCCACCAAGGCATGCCAACAGAACCGGTAGTAAAAAAAAATTGAATTTCACCACTGGGGAGGGGATTCTTTTTTGCCTTGAACTTAACTCCAAGGAATAATTTAGAACTATTTGCTCAGAAGTATTTGTTTAAGTGGTGTCTAAGTATTCTGAGAAAACACAAGACTGGAAAGACCCAAGAGAGAAAAATAACAAATTTTGAAACATACAAAAAATTGGACTCTTAAACTGGGAAGACGTGGTACTGGGAAGGCATTTTAAAATGCTGAAATCATTTACTTATAAAGCTTGTTCTGCTTTTATAATTGATTTACAACTAAAATGATGATTGCTGAGTGGCAACAATGAAATTTAAAGTGAGAGCGCCATCTGCTGACAAAAGGAAAACTTACAAGTCTGGGAATACTTATATGAAGGACTGTGAAAATATCTACTGGATTATTCCCAACTACCCCATGACTACTGGAGTTTCAAATGTGAAAATAAGGAAGCTATTTAATATAAGGGATCCCTGAAAGTTATACTAGAAGATCGAACCTGTATAGAGAATGTAAAGAGGCTTTTGATAACCTCTGGGACTATTTAAATGGAATTGTTTATCTATGGGATACAAAGAACTGATTAGTGCACTCCTTGAAGGGCAACTTAAGGAGTGAATAAATAGTTCTTGAACTGTTGGATGAAAGTTGAGCTTTTAAAAATAAAATAAGATGCTTTATAAAGAAGAAATGAGTGGAACCTTGAAGGAGATGGTGTTACTTTTTCAAAACACAAAGGACATCCCGGAGAAAGGATATTATGGAAAAATGGAAAATACTATAAGAGGAATGATGACTAAAGACCAAGACACCCAGGAAATGGAGGAGCCAACAGTAGAAAGGGAGGAAAAGACTGAACTGAAGAAACAAAGAATAAAAGAAGACAGGGAGGAGATAACAATGAAAATAAACTGATGAATTAAATCAGGGGAAAAATATTATAAGAAAGTTGAAAAGAGAATTGGAGATGCAGAAAGATAATTTCAAAAGGGAGACAGGTGGCCTGGGCAGAAATTCTGGAAACTAGGCAGTGGAAGAGGGTAAAGATGGGAGAAATACTTAGATTGAACAGCCAAAAAGTAGATGTAGAAAAAGACAAAGATCCAACAGAGGAATATGGCAGGCAAGTCAAAAACAGGATAGCAATTAAAGTATTGAAGTGGGCCAGAGACGATGGATAGATTTTTTTTGTTGTTGTTCTGATTTACTTTTCTTTCTCTCTCTCTCTCTCCTTTCCTTTCTTTTCCTGAGAAAAGATCCAGAAGAAAGAAATTATACGTATAAAAAGAAGAAAAAAAGGGGGGGGGGACTAGGAACAGGGGATTAGTAAAATAAAATGAAATATGTTGATCATGGTAATGGTATGCAGCTAATTAAGATGTGATTGAACTATATACTAATATTATTAATTGTGCAAATTATTAAGTAAAATGTTGATTATATACAATATTGAACTTGAAGATATATATTACTCCTAGAAAATAGATGGAAATGAAATGATAAACTTGGTTTATTTCTAAAGGGATAAAAATGACATGCTTTATGTATAAAAATAATAATTTAAAGTTGGAAAATATGGGAAGGAAATAATACAGCTAAAATGGGAAATGAAAATATAATGTAAAATGAATTATGTATAGGTGAAATTGTTAAAGGTGGGAAACCGGACAACACTCTGTTTACAAAAGAATTTTAAATATGTAACAAAAAATAAAAAACTTTGTTTAAAAAAAGAAAATCAAATAAACAAATACATGCAACTGTGATTTCTTGGCAACCCTTTTAAATATGCCATAGTTTTGCCCACTATTCAGTGAATGTAACAGCTCTGATTTCTAAGTAGACATCTATAGAATTGTACAGTAATAGGTATCTGGAGATATGCATGGAAGGATCATTGAAACTTCAGCACAAATATTCATTGCTATGTAGAGCTATGCAGATTAAATTGAATAGAAAAATAAGACAGAGATCTCAAAAACCAATAGCAAGTTTATTCTAGCATCCCAATAATTAATTGTTATGATAGTGTAGATCAGTTTACATACCTAGTAAAGGATACATTTCAGATCTCTCCTTGGTTAAATATGCTTTGTAAATCATTCTATTTTTAAAAAATGAGGGTGGGGAGAAGGGGAGAGAGAAGAAAATGAAACTTATGCTAACATTTTCCCAAATTGCTTTGGAAGAATTACTAATAGTATATCACATTTGTCTTTTTAAGGAAAGAACCTAAATAATTTAATTCTTAATAATTATTGTATTCTAGTCCAGTTGCAGTTTCCATATTGGGCAGTCCTAATGAGGAGTGTTTAATACAGAAATGATTATGAGAAAAGATTTCCAATCCAGGAAATACTATAACTGGTGCACAAGTTGGATCTGTTCAGAAGTCCTCTTAATTATAGCCACATCTGCTTTTCAAGCAGGAGTCGTAAGTCAAATTATCCATCAGCCCTGTACAATCCTGTTCAGAACCATAGATGAAATATCTTTGGAATCAAAGCCATTCCATTTCTCTGGGATTATGTTCTTCCCCATCCAGACTCTCACAGCTTCCAGGCACTGAGAGAATGTCAACCACACCTCTTGCTCAGCCCAGATTTAAGATAAACAGTTAAGTACCACCTTCCTACTGATGATATCTACATATTTGCAGCTAAAAAGATGCATCATTTGCCTCAGGTGTAATATCATTCTAAACTATTTATTTGGTTTAACATACAGTATATCCAACAAGACATGAGCAAAGTTTTGTTGTGCCTGAGAGAAGAAACAGGGAAAACATAATGCCTTTGATGTAACTTGTATTCCCAGAACCGCTGAAGCAGATAGAAGAAAAGATACATTTTCTTCCTGTAGATATAACAAGAGGATGAGAGAAATCATCCTCCAGCAGTAAAGGGCTTAGAAAACAACCTGCTTTGCTGAAAAGGGATGTTTCCTGCGCCTATTCTGCATTCAAAGGTTTAGGCAGCCAGAGCAAACTTTTTCTTGTGCAGCTATCCACAAGACAAAATTATACTTACGCTTTTTCTGTAATACCAAGAAATTGATAGACTGTTCCAGGGTTCACAACACCTTTCATCTCAATTAATGGGAGCTCTTCAAAGAAGTAGTGGGGCAGTTTAGATTTGGAATAAGTGAGGGCATCACAGCTTACTAATCCTGGATAAAACATCATCATCCGTGCAGCAAGGTTAACTTTTCGTCCAATCACTAACATGGAAAGAAAAAGAGAGAAACTTGCAATTGTATGTACATTTCTCCTCAACCAGTATTGCAAACAAGATTAAGATTAAGATTAAGATTTAGTTTATTTGTATGCTGCCCTTCTCCGGGAGGGACTCAGGGCGGCGAACAACTCAAAAGGGGAAAGGGGGATACAAACACAATACACGTAATTAAAATACACAAGAGTCATACAGCCATACAAGTCGAGAGGGGAGGGGAACTCATCAACCCCAGGCCTGCCGGCACAGCCAGGTTTTGACGGCTTTCCGGAAGGCTTGGAGAGAGGTGAGGGTCTGAATCTCCGCAGGGAGTTCATTCCAAAGGGCCGGAGCTGCTACAGAGAAGGCCCTCCCCCGGGTAGTAGCCAGATGGCATTGGCTGGTAGATGGAACCTGGAGGAGGCCGACCCTGTGCGATCTAACGGGTCTATGGGAGGTAATTGGCAGCAGGCGGTCTCTCAAGTACCCAGGTCCAATACCATGAAGGGCTTTATAAGTTACGACTAGCACTTTGAAGCGTATCCGAAGACCGATCGGTAGCCAGTGCAGCTCGCGGAGGATAGGTGTAACGTGGGTGTACCGAGGTACACCCACAATCGCTCGCGGGGCTGCATTCTGGACGAATTGTAGTCTCCGAATACTCTTCAAAGGCTGCCCCATGAGGTCTAGGACTTAAAACAATTGACCAAAGTAACTTTATTATAGAATATACTTTTGCTAAAGCAGAAGATGGAACAGAACTTCTTTCACCATTTAGAAAGACCAATAGAAATGTCAGATTCACTTTTACAGACTCCTGGAAAGGGAAACTCCAATTCTCTATGTGATATTTCTCCCTCCCCAAAAGTCTCCCAAACTTGGGATTAAAAAAGGAAATCTATAGATTGGTGTAGCCTTCTTAGCACTAGGGCCATGATGGCAAACCTATGGCACACATGCCACAGGTGGTATGCAGAGCCATTTGTTAGGGCACGTGAGGTGTCGGCCTGTCAGCTCCAGCGCGCATGCATGCGCTGGCCAGCTGACTTCAGTCTTCATTTTTGGCTGTTTTTCGGCCTCCAGAGGCTTCAGGGAAGCATTCGGAAGCCTTGGGAGGGCAAAAAACAACCCAATGCACACACCTGAAATTCAGGAACGGACTTCTGGTTTGTGTGTTGGGCCATTTTTCTCCCTGTAGAGGCTTCAGGAGGCTTCCCTGAAGCCTCCGGAGAGAGAAAAATGGCCCAACATGCAAACCGGAAGTCCATTTTCACCCTCCCCAGGCTCCTAGAAATCCTCTGGAGCCTGGGGCAGATGAAAAATGGGTCCATCATGAGCCAAAAGCCGGGGGAAGGTGAGAGTCACACTCGTATGTGCGTGGGGTCATGTGCATAGAATTATGGGTGTGGTCCAGTGGTGGGTTTCAAAAATTTTTGGAACCTACTCTGTGGGTGTGGCCTCCTTTGTGGGAGTGGCTTGCCGGCCATGTTACCTGGTGGGAGTGGCTTGCCGGCCATGTGTTCTCTCTCTCTCTCTCTCTCTCTCTCTCTCTCTCTCTCTCTCTCTCTTTCCTTCCTTTTGTCTCTCTCTGTCCCTTTTTCCTTTTTTTCTTTCATCTCTCTCTCACTTTTTCTTTCTTTCTTTCTTTCTTTCTTTCTTTCTTCCTTTCCTTCTCTTTCTCTCTCTGTGTCACTCAGTCTGTCTGTCTGTCTGTCTGTCTGTCTGTGTGTGTGTGTGTGTGTGTGTCAGTGGTGGGTTTCAAAAAATTTTGGAACCTCTTCTGTAGGTGTGGCCTGCTTTCCAGGTCCACCTGTAGAACCTCTTCTAACCGGTTCGGTAGATTTGACGAACCGGTTCTACCGAACTGGTGCGAACTGGTAGGAACCCACCTCTGGTGTGGCCACACCTGCAAATGCCCCCCCCCCCTGTGCTCCCCACGCTCTTGACACATGATGGGAAAAAGGTTCACCATCACTGCACTGGGGTATTAAATTACCAACAAGGCCCAGAAAAGAGTCTCTTTAGGGAGAAGTCTTTGGAAGACCCAACGAATAAACAAAAAGAAAGCAATCCAAAATTGCTGACTTCTGTTTGATACCTGACTTCTATCAGAATCTTTCTTCCCAAACCAGCATTATCAGTAAGTTGGGAAGTCATCATTCTGAGCCTCAATGGTTCTTCAAATTTTGATACGCATCAGGACTCACCTTCTGGGCAATGGCATGCTGGTTACAGACTTTTCTATCCACAAGATCTAAATAGCCCCTGCTGCTTTGAGATGTTTTAGGATAACAACAATTGTTTTTGGAGTTTGTTATAAGATGGGCCACTGTATAAATGTTTTAAACAACAGCATGACAGAATTGGAAGGGACCTTGGAGTCCAAACCCCTGCTCAAGCAGGAGACTCTACACCAGAGGTCTCCAAGCTTGGGAACTTTAAGACTTGTGGACTTCAACCCCCAGAGTTCCTCAGCTGGCTGAGGAACTCTGGGAGTTGAAGTCCACAAGTCTTAAAGTTCCCAAGCTTGGAGACCTCTGCTCTATACCATTCCAGACAGTGGCTGCCAGTCTCATCTTAAAAGCCTCCAATGATGGAGTATCCACAATGTCTGAAGGCAAGCTATTCCACTAGTTAATTGTTCTCACTGTTAGGAAATTTATACTTAATTCCAGGTTGGTTCTCTCCTTGATTAGTTTCCATCCATTGTTTCTTGCCCTGCCCTTTGGTGCTTTGGAAAACATATTGATCTATTTAATAAATAGGTCAATAATATATTTTATTTTCAATATTACATATATATGTATTATATTACTTTATTACTATCTATTTCCAGTACTATATGTACTATATTACTTTATTACTATCTATTTCCAGTATTTATGTGATTGCTAACATTTATATTTATTACAACTGTACCTGTATATTCATGCCTCACCCGATGACCAACCACTCCACAGAAAACTGGCCCAGCAGTGACCCCAATAGAAACAATCCTACAACACAAAATGGAACAAAAGTAACTGAATGTGTAAAGAGAGCAAAAACATCTCTCGAAAATGATATGCTGCACTGGACCTCTAAGCTTCTTTAGATTCCCTGGGACAATGACTTGCCTGCAATTATCTATCCAACATGGAATCTATAAGAAATTCTGCTTAAAATCCCAGCATCTTCATTTTGTGCTATCCCCAACACCGTCCCTCACTTTTTGTTCCATTCCTCAAAGTCATGCCTATAGTGCATCCATTACGCATTGAGGATGCTTAGTTATGCTTGAGCTACTTTACAATTTTCTTTGACTGTGTGTGATTTTTTAAGATTTTCTGTAATTTTACAATCCTTGGGTTGCCTCAGTAAAGATTTCTATAACCTTCTGTTTGTGCCAAGTGATGCAGTTTTAGTTACATAAGCAATGCACTTACAATCTGCACATAGAAGTATAACAAGTAGGAGAGACGGATCTGTTTTCTCATGCAGAAAATCTAATGAATTTCTTAAAACTAAATGGGTAAGATGTAACC
This sequence comes from Thamnophis sirtalis, assembly GCF_051295495.1. NCBI lineage: Eukaryota > Metazoa > Chordata > Lepidosauria > Squamata > Natricidae > Thamnophis > Thamnophis sirtalis. Next base: position 53,948,555 of record NW_028261392.1, on the reverse strand, counting down.
TTAACCATCTTATCTTTCTGAAGATACCCAGACCATCTTTCTCCTTTATACTATACCAGGGGTGGGTTCCTGCCAGTTCTAACCTCTTCTAGAGAAGAAGTTCCACAAATCTACAGTGCCGTTTAGAACCGGTTCCAGCTCCCTCCCCCCGCCCGTCCGCACATCATCAAGATGAAGAGTGAGAGGAGGAATTCTGGGAGTTGAAGTCCACAAGTCTTAAAGCTTTCAAGTTTGAACACCCCTGGGGTTTTTTTCCCAAAGGGTTAGGGGTGCAAGGGTCTTTTAACTTGACAGCTTTAAGACTTGCATGCTTCAAATGCCAGAGTTTCTGAGCCAACATTCTGGTTGCTAAGTAAGAGTGTTGTTTCACCACATTTTACAAGTTGGCCACGCCCACCCACAGATGGCTGGCAAGCCACTCCCACCCGGTCACATGGCTGGCAAACCACTCCCACAAAGCAGGCCAGACCTACAGAAGAGGTTCTAAAAAAATTTGATACCCACCCCTGTACTATACAGGAAGGAGGGCATATTCTTGGAAAAATGATGTTGATGATGGCAGTGGTTGAACTGTCTATTTTTTTAAAATGGGAAATTTTAGTTTTAAATAAAAAGTTGCCTTGCTTTTTGGTACACTAGCAAATTCTACTATGATATAATTTGCTGTTGTCTCAAGGAATGGTGGATAGGACTTTATCTCAGACATAAGGAAGAGCCCTATATAGGATTAAAATATTTTTAGCAAGTATGTAATGTATCTAAAAAGACAGTATCAAAGTCTTCAAAAAATAGATCAAATCTCATTTGAAGGATAAAGCAGTACAATTTTAAAATCCTCCTGTCACTTGGGGAATTTTTACACAACTTCTGGCTCAAGCCTTCAAACTGTAGTGGCCAGTTGCTTCACTGCCAACATTCTTCCTCCATGGTATTTTCAACATGGCACTTTGTTGCAATAAGGAGGGGAAAAATATCCAGGAAGGGAGAAAGGATGAGGCAGCTGTCTATCCTACAACTCTAGAGAATACACTCCACAGTGCTATTCTTGAGTAGGCAATAAACCTGTAATTAACTGACTCAATTTCTCAAGTTAGGCCCTGCAGAGTATGGATGTAGGACACAGAACAGATCATAGAATGAAAGATTGCTTATGTGTCCCAATAATTCCCCCTAAAACTTAAACCCAAGTCTTAGCTGATACAACTCTTCATGATGTTACAAATACAGGATTAGAACTAGGATGCAAACATGACATTCCTTGATATAGAAAGCTTGAGCCAGTGGTGGGATTCCAAATCTTTTCCTACTGGTTTTATGAGAGAGCACTTTGTGCGTGCATGCGTGCATGCCTAGCATACACTTTGTGTGTGCGTGCAACATGCAAAGACCGCCCTTGGTGTCAGCACTGGTGAGCTGAGCTGTTTCTTAGCTCAGCTGAGGCGCAGCAATCCGTTCTGCTGCGCGAATCAGCTAAGCTAAAAAACAAGGGAATATAGGACAGGGAGCGATGGAGGCCGGAGGGTGGGGCCAACGAAATGTGGTATTTGCTGGTTCTCCAAACTAGTCCAAATTTCCACTACCAGTTCACCCGAACCAGTCCGAACCAGCTGAATACCACCTCTGGCTCGAGCACTACATGTGATTAGATATATGTTGGTGACATCCCACCCTCATTTACTTACTTTACTTTCATAAGTTCTTTGGAACAGAAAGCATGAATTTTATGGGCACTGTCAAGAGCATTCGTGCTTTCATCTGCTTGTTTATCACCAGGAAGACCAAAGAGGCAAAGAAAAGTGCAGCCCTTTTTGGGAAGGAGAAAATAGTACATCAGAGAACACTGTTTGAAAGAATAGGTAAGTACAATTCATAAAATATATTTACTTATTTAGTGTTGCATGCTGTTTCTCAGATCAAGGTACATTATCCTATAGTAGTCTAAGTAAAATTATAATATAGCGCTGTAAATTAATTCTTTAATTATTAATTAGATTGTCATTGGTTAATGGTAGCTGCTTGCAAATCCCAGGATTTCAGCTTCAAAGAACAGATAGAATTGCAGAAACATCTGGTAAAAATAAGGGTGGAGGTAACTGCTTTTATATTAACAACCAACGGTGTAAAAATGTCACTACACTAAAGAAATTTGGTGATGTGGACTTAGAGACTCAATTCATGACTTAGTGCATGAATTGAGCATACACTATTATTGTAGTGCATACTGCATACACTATTATTCTTCCTCCCCAAGTGTTTTCTTCATTCATCCTAGTTGGGGTCTACATACCACTCCAAGCTTGCATAAATAAGGCATTGCAAACCTTAACTGACCAAATCCTGTGGGCTGAACAAAGCTATCCAAACTCCCAACTCATTGTATTAGGAGATTTTAACAGTGCTAACCTAAGCTGGGAGTTGCCAAGATAAATTCAGCATGTCAACTGCTTCACCAGAGGCAAGAATATTTTAGACCACTGCTATTCATCATACCAAGAATGGCTGTGGAACATTCTGATCACTGTATGATTCACCTTGAACCTGTTTATAGGCAAAGACTTAAAGTCATAAAACCAGTAGCTGAAACAGTGAAGTCTTGGAGTGAAGAGGCAAAGTTAAAGCTACAGGCTGGCCTCAACTTCATACACTGGAATGTTTGTGAAATTGCCTCAGCAGACTGGGATAAACTCACTGATGCTGTTTACTACCAACCAAAACCTTGTTGTTGTTAGTTGTGAAGTCATGTCCAACCCATTGTGACCCCATGGACAACATTCCACCAGGCCTTCCTGTCCTCTACCATCCTCTGGAATCCATTTAAGCTCATGCCTACTGCTTCGGTTACTCCATCCAGCCACCTCATTCTCTCTCATGCCATTCTTCTTTTGCCCTCAATCATTCCCAGCATTAGGCTCTTCTCAAGTGAGTCCTTCCTTCTCTTTAGGAGACCAAAACCTTATACATCTACAACAGTGGTTCCCAAACTTGGCAACTCAGCTGGCTAGAGAATTCTGGGACTTGAAGTCCACAAGTCTTAAAGTTGCCAAGTTTGGGAACCACTGATCTACAATAATAATAAACCTTGGTTCACCGCTAAGCTCAAACATCTATGCCATGGCAAAGAGGAAGTTATGGGAAATGAGATAGAATGCTGTACAATCAGGCCAGAAATGTATTACGAGGGAAGTCAGGGCAGCAAAGAGAAGCTACTCTGAAAAGCTGAGGAATCAGCTCTCCACAAATGAACCAGTTAATGTATGGAAAAGTCTGAAAAATATCACTGACTGTAGCAGACCACCCTCCTTTGCTGAAGAGAATTGGCAACTAGCAAGTGAACTGAATGTGTTCTACTGTTTGAGAAGAGACCACTGTCAACTACTGCTACCCTCTCCATCAGCCAAGTCTCCTATACCTGACTCCATCCCGCTGGGCCCCTCCACCGCTAGACTTTTTGAAATTTGTCTACCATGCAAAGAGATCAGCAGATGATGCTGTCAATAGGCATACACTACATCTTACAACATCTAAAGAACTATGTAGAGGTTCTTTTTGTAGACTTAAGCTCAGCATTCCTGAAATCCTCCTGTCAAAACTGACTCAGATAGCTGTGCCTGACCACACTTGTAGATGCATTATAAGCTTTCTAATGAATAGGAAGTAGCAGGTGACGTTAAGGTAAATCAAATTGAATACCCATTCAATTAGCACAAGAGGGCCCCCCCCCCAGGTCTGTGTGCTTTCTCCATTACACTTCTCTATATATACCAATGACTGCATCTTGAAAGATCCCTCTGTTAAAGTACTGAAGCTTGCAGATGACACAACAACCATTGGTCTCATTTGAAATGCCAATGAGTCTGCATACGTGGCATGACAAAACCGCACTCGACTAAGCCACGCCCGATTAAACCGCGTCGCTGACGTCATCAACAGGGCGACAACAGCAAGCGCGGAGAAAGAATGGCACTTTAAATATGCTTTGAAAGCAAGCTGATTCAACTTAAGGTAAGGGTTAGGTTTAGGGTTAGGTTTAGGGTTAGGTTTAGGGTTAGGTTAAGGGTTAGGGTTAGGTTTAGGGTTAGGTTAAGGATTAGGGTTAGGTTAAGGGTTAGGATTAGATTTAGGGTTAGGTTAAGGGTTAGGTTTAGGGTTAGGTTTAAGTTTAGGGGTTAATTTTAGGTTTAGCGTTTACAGCGTGCTTCTGTCTCCACGCTGTTGTCGCGCTGTTGATGACTTCAGCTACGCAGTTTCATCGAGCGCGGTTTAGTCGAACGCGGTTTTGTGGTGGAACCATCTGCATATAGACAGGAGGTAAATCAACTGTCCCTGTGGTGCAGCCAGAAAAATCTAGAGCCAAATATACTTAAAACTCTAGAAATAATAGTAGATTTTAGAAGAAGTTCTCCTATTCTACTACCTCTTACAATATTAGGCAACACAGTACCAACAATAGAGATCTTCAAGTTTCTAAGTTCTATTATCTCCAAGGACTTGAAATGGACACCTAACTTTAAAATCAGCATTAAAAAGGCACAACACGGAATGTTTTCCTGCATCAACTCAGAAAATTCAACTTGCCCAAGGATCTGCTGATACAGTTCTACAGATGAATTACTGAATCTGTCATTTGTAGCTCAATAACTATCTGTTTTGGGCGAGCAACCAAACAGGAAAAGTGCAGACTTCAATGGCTGCAGGAAAAACAGTCACTTACAAAAAAATATTTTTATTAAGTTATAAAATATTATGAAATACAAAAGCAAATAAGAGGACAATGAGGGGAAAGGCAAATGGGAAAAGAAAAGTGAGAAAGAATGGGGAAAGAAAATGAAACGTTGACTTCCGACTCTCTCTGTTACAGTAGAAAAAGGCATTATCAAAAACAATCACAACCAGCCTGTCTCCCATTGAGGATCTGTATACTGTAAAAACTAGAAAGGGGACTGAGAAAATATCTACAAACTCCTCACATCCTGGACATAATCTATTTCAACTTCTCCCCTCAGGACATTGCTCCCCTCAGGACGTTGCTTCTCCCCTCAGGACATTGCTCCCCTCAGGACGTTGCTATAATCTATTTCAACTTCTCCCCTCAGGACATTGCTCCCCTCAGGACGTTGCTTCTCCCCTCAGGACGTTGCTATAATCTATTTCAACTTCTCCCCTCAGGACGTTGCTATAGAGCACTGCATGCCAAAACAACCAGACCAGTGTTTCTCAACCTTGGCAACTTGAAGATGTCCGGACTTCAACTCCCAGAATTCCCCAGCCAGCATTTGCTGGCTGGGGAATTCTGGGAGTTGAAGTCCAGACATCTTCAAGTTGCCAAGGTTGAGAAACACTGAACTAGACACAAAGATTTTCCCCCTGTACCATCACTCTGCTGAACATTTAATTCCCACAGCACTATCTCATTTCTCATCTCATCTTTTCTACTATCTTCTCCTTTTGGTATCTTATGATTTATAAATGGTTATTTGTAACTTATGATTAATGATTGTAACAATGATTTATGACCTATTACTTGCTGTTGGTATGTACACTGTGAGCTTAGGAAAAAAATCCTTGCATGTCACATTTGGCCATAAAGAATTCAACTCTGTTCTGTTCCATTCCACTTCCCACTCCACTCTACTCTATTTAATGCATGTATTGAAAAACATAATAAAAGAAACACAGTTGAACAATAGAAACCAAGAATAGCAACTAATGAAATGAAGTATTACTATGTGCATATGCTTTCCCTATTATCAGTTAGTTGTATTGAAAATTCATTGTTTTGCTCTGTTGATACATGACATAACCTATTGATACAATACCTCTGTAGGAGACTCACTTTGTCAAACATGAAGACTTTATTAATGTTACCACTAACGGGCAATATTGTTCCAGCAATCATATCATTGGCATCTTGGATAGCCTTACACACATGGTTCGTATTGGCATTTTCTTCAAACTGCATATTCACAAAAACGACAGTAACAGGACGTAGCTCTGACAAATACTCCACCGGCTGGTTATCATCTATCTAGAAAACAGTAAAAGAGCATTAACTTTTTATAGGCACTTGAGGAGAATAAAACTATATTCCAGTATCCTATCCTAAACTGAAAGTTAGCTATTTTCACAATATAGAAGTTTTTTAAAAATGGGTTTCAAAGTACACCCACGTTACACCTATCCTCCGCGAGCTGCACTGGTTACCGATCAGTCTCCGGATACGCTTCAAGGTGCTAGTCGTAACTTATAAAGCCCTTCATGGTATTGGATCTGGGTACTTGAGAGACCGCCTGCTGCCAATTACCTCCCACAGACCCATTAGATCTCACAGGGTTGGCCTCCTCCGGGTGCCATCTACCAGCCAATGCCACCTGGCTATTACCCGGGGGAGGGCCTTCTCTGTGGCAGCTCCGGCCCTCTGGAATGAACTCCTCGCAGGGATTCGGACCCTCACCTCTCTCCAGGCCTTCCGAAAAGCCGTCAAAACCTGGCTTTGTCGGCAGGCCTGGGGGTGATGAGTTCCCTCCCCTCTCGACATGTATGGTTGTGCGACTGTTGTCTACTTTTATTATTTGTATTTTGTCTTTTATGTTCCCCCCTTTTTTCCCCTTTGAATTGTTCGCCGCCCTGAGTCCTCCTGGAGAAGGGCGGCATACAAATAATAAAATACAATACAATACAATACAAAGTGAACATTTTATCACCAGATTATCATAATTTTTCTTACAATTATTTTCTATACTAGTTAATGAAAAAAATAAAGTTTTAATTTTAAAGACCAAAGAAAAATATTTTATCATAAAAAGCAAAAGAGGAATCATGTAAGGTACCATTCTGTAATTTATCTATAGTTTCATATGATTCTTAGTTTTAGGTTTTAGATTAGAATACCGTTAGTCTGTAATGATACTAAAAATCTTAGCTGTACCAAACTCCTTGTGATTTTTCAGTAAAAGTTATTCTGAAGATTATTATTCAACATCCTATAAATTAATGAGAGCAACCATTTTGTTCCATGAATAATTTTTGTGTATTTAATCAACACTCAGGAATTTACTTCAGTTTGATACTACAAATTTATTTCAAATAAATGTGTATGTATATGTACTAAATATTTGTAGCAATCTCAGCTTTAATATAATCAAATATTAATGGTTCACCGACAAAACCGCGAAGCCCTTATCCGCGCTGACATAAGCATGGAGGGCAAATCTGCGCCGTCTGAAGCGCTAAGGAAAAAGGCGACCCTAGCGCGACGACATAACCATCGAGGGCAAATCCGCGCCTTCCGAAGCACTCAGCACCCTAACCCTAGCCCTAACCCTAAACCTAACCCTAAACCTAACCCTAAACCTAACCCTAAACCAAACCCCTAAACCTAATCCTAACCCTTACCTTAATTTAAATCAGCTTTCTGCCGCCACGCTGCTTTAAAGAGCCCTTAAACCAAATCCCTAAATCTAATCCTAACGCTTACCTTAATTTAAATCGGCTTTCTGCTGCCGCGCTGTTTTAAAGAGCCCTTCTGTTGCTGTGCTGATGTCGCCGCGGTGATGACGTCGCGGCTTTAGTGACACAGTTTTATTGCCGCTATTTTGACAAGCGTGGTTTTGTCGGGCCACGATATTAATTATGCTCAAAATCCAACTTAATTATATTTAATACATATTCTTCTATTGGTGTTTTACATTGCTGCTATATCTGAAGTCCTGGGGCATGGCAGACCTGGGTCACTGCCAGTTCTGCGAGCCAGGCCTGAATTCCATTACCAGTTCGGCCGAATTGGGCAGAACTGGCAGCAACCTACCTCTGCTCCCAGCCCAACCCACCTCAAAGGGTGGTTGTTGTGGCAAAACTAAGACGCAGAAATATTAAGTATGTTCACCACCTTGAGATGGATGGATGGGCAGCCTAGTAAAGTATTAAAATACTAATTCATTAAAATGTTTACTTAAATAAAATATGGTGATAAAATACAGATGCAATACACTAAAATAATAACATTCCATTGTAGAGTACTTTGTAAGAGTATAATTGATGATACTTACTTAATACCTAATATAACAATAATGACTTGAACTGCTAAGTTTTTACCAGTCTTAGACTGTGAATTGAAGATTAAATAATAACAATAACAAATAAGTAATCATCATCATCGTCAGGACCTAATCCTGCCTTCCTGATACCAAACGGGCAGTTGAGATGCATTCCTTCCCCCACCCCATACCTGATCCTGCCTTCCTGACACCAAACAGGCAGTGGGCTGCTGTGGCTGACCCTGGATGGCTATCAGGTGTGGTCCCTGTGGTTAGGGATTACCATCTTCAGATGGGTAGTGGTTTAGTCACCGTGAACCAACCAAGACACTTACCATCACCAATGATGATAAGAAATCAACAAAATTCCTCACTGGATCGGTCATCACCTGGATCAATAAGGGCCACATCAGATGCTATGGCTCCTGGACATCTGTCAAAAAATGGGCTACAGGGCTCAGTTGTTACTGCTACCGCAAAGCAACTGGAACAAAAGTACAAAACTTGGACAACCAAAGAAAATCGAGAAATCATCAAATGTTACTACCAAGCAGAACTAACAACCAGGAGATTTAAAAAAAAAAAAAGAATGATGCAAATGTGGAAGGAAAACATCCGAAAAGTGATGTAATTGAACAAGATTAACAGATCAAAGACATTTCATCATCCGTAATAAAGTTTTCACAGATGCAGAATGCAACATCTAGAAATATTGGCTAATAAGAAAACAAGTAATGATGAACAAGCTGAAGAAACTGTTCCAACACCTGAACAAACTAACCAGCCAGTGGAAGAAGCTAACATACAGGATGAAGATCTTCCTGTGCAACAACTCGAAAGTGTAGAGCTAAGTGATCTAGCAAAATTGCTGAAAGAAAAGATTGAAAACCACATCAAAAAAACCATATAAAGAAAAAGACTGCCTGCCATTCATGAAGTGCATAGCAAATTGAGAGGCGGTCTCTACTTGAGAGACCGCCTCCTGCCAATTACCTCCTCACGACCGATTAGATCACACAGATTAGGCCTCCTCCGAGTTCCATCTGCCAGCCAGTGCCGACTGGCAACTACGCAGAGGAGAGCCTTTTCAGTAGTAGCTCCGACCCTTTGGAACGACCTCCCTGTGGAGATTCGTACCCTCACCACCCTCCAGACCTTCCGCACAGCCCTTAAGATCTGGCTATCCCGCCAGGCCTGGGGTTAAAGATTAGGATCTGTCCCCACTCGAATGATGAATGAATGTTGCTTCTATTTTTAATCATGTACTGTCTGTATATGTTATTACGTGTATCCCCTCCCTATAGGTTGTAAGCCGCCCTGAGTCCCCTCAGGGAAAAGGGCGGCCTATAAATAAAAGCAATCTAAATCTAAATCTAAATGAATAAAAGATCTGTTAACAGCCGTGAACAACATTTTATCTTCCATCCCATCTAGCACACTATATGAAACCAACCAACTAATGTATAGCACAGCTACCATTTTAACTACAGAACTAGGTTATAAAATGCAAAAAAAAAAAGAAAAAAGAAACTGGAACACCAAAGTGGAAAATTCAACTTGAAAATAAAATTTAAAAAGTACGAGGGGATGTCAGCAATTTGAAATACTTGAAAGAGGGAAAACTAAAGAACAAAAAGCTGAAAAATAGTTTACAAAAAAAAAATACAACCTGGAGGAAAAAACAATAACAAAATCATGGAAGAACTAAAACCAAGTGTAATAGCAACAGCAAAGAAAATCGAAAGATATAAAGGACAAATAAAACACTATCGTGAAAATGCCCAGTTCAGAAGACACCAACACCTCTTATACTGGTCACTTGATGAATGTCGAGTCCAAGCTAAGCTTTGAAATTTTGGAAAAAACTGTAGGAAAACCCAGTGGGATGCCAAAAAATGCCTCCTAGATCAAAGATATTCAAGAACAAGGAATACAAAATAAAATGGAGAATGTAATAACAACTGGTTGCAAAACACATGCCACAACAAAAAAGTTTAGAGACATATTTTATTTTATTTATTTTTTTAGATGGTGGGATTATTTCCCAACCTCCTTTATCTTTTTCTCTTTCTTTGGAAGACTTTTTTGTTCTCATTGTTAGAATTTTGACTGGGATAAAGCCTGTGTCAGATCTGCAGACATATTCCTTTTGGATCTTTGGCCTGTCACACTTTCTATTATTCTACTATGCCTTTTCTATTGTGGGAAAATGGAAGGGGGGATTGTACGGAGTTAAATGTAGCCAAAATAAAATTCATTTCTAGAAAGCCAAGGTCATTCTTTATCTCTAAACCTCTGCACCTGACCAGAACTGGATGTGTGAAACTGTCAGCATGGCAGTGGAAGATTGGACCATGTGATGGACTTGTGGATGTGGGGGCAAGATCCTGAACTTTCAACTGGGTGGGGAAAACTGGGAAGCTTTCAGTTTTGGGTTTTCCCAGATGTGCCAACATGTCTCTCTTAATAAATTGGAACTTTGAGCAATACTTTGCCTTGGACTCTGATTTAATTCTGGATGCTATTTGGAACCCTGACAGCCTAATTGGTAAAGTGTTGGATTTATAAAGCATATAATTTTTGGAATTTTATTTATTTTATTTTCTTCTCTCTCTTTTTGAGATATAAATCCTTTTCTTCCTTCCTCATTAATCTTTGGTTCTCTTTTGGATTACTTTTGGGTTTGCTCCCTCTTTTTTTATATATATATTTGCCATGTAATTATTAATGGATTAAGGTGAGAGGAACCTGAAGAAGAAGATTATTGTATTTGGACTTCATTTCTTTTTTCTTTTTTGGTTGCAATATTAGTTTTTTGTTTTTTGTTTTTTGTTTCTCTTTCTTTTTCTTCTCCTGCTTTTTCATCTCTTTTCCTTTTCATTTTCTGGAGAGCAGTTTTTCTTTCCTCTCCACTCTTTTTTGGGTTTTTCTTTTTAACCTTTTGACATTGTCCTCCCAATGGGCTGGATTAAATATCTGGATTACAACTATATTGGAGTATAAATCGGATGGATTATAAATTGCAAGATAACTACAAGAAAACACAAGATGAAGAAAACAACAGCGCATACATCTTCAACACCTGCTTCGATTGCTAGCCCAGTGACACAGAGGACACTGAATACCATGGCATTACAAGAGAAAACCAATACTATGCAACAGGAGCTTTAAAAAGATGATAAAGATGATGAAAAAAACTTCATAGAAAAGATAGGCAACTTGGGCGAGAGAATGGGAAAAGTGGGAGAGGAATTGAAAGATGTTAAAGGGATGATGGAAAAAATGAGCAAAAATACAAAAGGTGGAAGAAAAGGCAGAGTCAACAGAGAAAAGAGTGAAAGAGTTAGACAATAGATTAATGGCAACAGGTAGAAATCAGGAAAAACAGGAAAAAACAATTACCTCTTTAAAAATGGATAGCGCAAATTATTATCTCAGATTTCAAAATACGGAAGAGGAGAAAGGGGAAAACCTAACTGAGATAATGGCAGAGTGTTTGGCGGAAGTAATCGAAGAAATTAAAGAAGAGATATTAAGTGAGATTGATGAAATATTTAGCGTGCATACCAGATATGCAATGAGACATAATTTACCTAGAGAAGTTCATGTAAGATTCACCAAGAAAGCAATAAGAACAGAGATTCTGCAGATATCAAGAAGTAATCCAATAAAATATAAAGGCAGAGAAATAGTGGTATTGAAACAGATCCCAAGAAGAGTTAGAGATTTGAGAAAAGAGTACCAATTTTTGACAAAAAGTTTGATCAAAAAAGGAGTGAGTTTTAGATGGTTAATACCGGAAGGAATATTGGTGAACTGGCAGGAACAAAGACATAGATTAGATTCATTAGAGAAAGTGGAATTATTTTATGATCAATACTTGGGATCTCAAGAGGAAGAGAGATTGAGGGAGGAAACAGAGATTAAAAATCAGGAGGAATCTATGGAAGAAAAAGATTAACAAACAAGGGAGATGCTAAAAAAACGAGAGGAAAGAACAATAAGAAAAGGGTCAAGAATAAAGGATGCCAAAGAGAGAGAGAGAGAGCCAAGAATCACTAGATCAGCAAAACCTATTAACAAGTAAATTATGGAAGAAGAAATAAAAGTCATATCGATAAATATATTAAAATTGCAAATAAGCCAGGAAGATGGTTGGCATACAAAATGAAAAGAGAGAGAGAGAAAAAAAAAAGCTAATTAGTCAACTGATGGATGAGGACGGAACAATATGTTATCCAAATGAGGAAAAGAAAAGAATTGTCCAGAAATATTATGAGAAATTATACAAACAAGAGGAAGTCTCTGAAGAAAAGATAAAACAATATCTGTTTTGTTTTGGGACTGACTGACTGACCAGCCACTCTCTTTTAGCACAACCTACCTCACAGAACAATTGTGGGAAAATAGGAGGAGAGGGTATTATATGTTTGCTGCCTTGAATTATTTATAAAATATAATAAAAGTGAGATAAATGAAATAAATAAATAAATAAATAAATAAATAAATAAATAAATAAATAAATAAATAAATAAATAAATAAATAAATAAATAAATAAATAAATAAATAGCACAGTACATTAATTCAGAACTGAAGAAGCTTCGGATGAGAAGTGAAACATCTTCAAGGAAAAACAAAGTCCAGTTGACTTTTGAAAAGAACCCTTGGGACATGATCTGGATGACTGAAGGGGGAAGGATACTGTAAAATCCCCATTCCCTCCCCACTCCAGAACCCACCTCTGAATAGTAAGAACAATTAAACAATGGAACAACTTGCCTCCTGGCTTGTGTTTGCTCTATTGCTGGAGGTCTTCAAGAAAAGATTGCCCAGCTATTTATGTAGGATAGAATAACAGCTCCTGTCTTAGGCAGGAGTCTGCACTAGAAGACCTCAAAGGTCCTTTCCAGCCCTATGATTCTATGAACTTCTAAGAGATAAAAGGAGGTACCAGAATCAATCTACATTATCTGAATCTCTATCACATAACTTTCAGGAGTCATTGGAAATAAGTTGAGTACTTCTCATGCATAGTCCCAAAGGAGTGGACTTTCATTATTCCAGTTTTAACCCTTTTATGTATGTAATCATAATAGAATAGAGATGGAAAGTGGAAAAGCAGGTGATCCTTCTTCTAAAGGCTCTACACTAGGAAACAATTGGGTGGAGAGGGACTGTTGTGTCTAATATAAACAGACAGTAATTTTTAAGGCCATTCAGTATGTTTATGAATTCCATGAGAAGCCTCCTATTCACTGAATCAGATTCTACTGTAGCAAAAGCCTTTTTTGGCATTCTGGGAAAAATACATAATGGAAAAACTCAGTTTCAACACTGCCAGAAATATTGATGAAGAAGATTTATAAGGAAATTGTAAACATGAAATCCTTATCTCCCATCCTCATGTTCTTTTTCAGAACATCCAGGGGAATATTGTCAACTTCTCATAATAAGGAAACATTCATTTTTTTAAAAAAAAATCATGGAAAATAATAATGCCATTCCTATAACAGCATTTCCTCTGTGGAAAATGTTACATTAATTATACACATATGAAACCACTGCTAACTAAGCATTTGCTGAAGTACCTTCTTCAGGACATTCTTCATCACATATTTTCGCAAACGTTTTTCAAGTTCTTCATCTGGACCCAACACAGAGGCTATTCTCAAAACCTCTGGCAAGGAAAGGTGAGAAAAAAACTGAGACTCTGGATGAAACACGTTGGTGTATTTATGTGTTGTTGAATTTGTGCACTCTATGCTTTACTGCTAATGTTCAGAGGGGCAGGGATGTGATTCTGGCATCGTATGTAAATGTGTATGTTTGTGAATGTGTGAATGTGCATGCTTAAGTTGTGGTAGTGCCATCGTTTTTGACTATTTTTTATTTGAAAAGAGTTGTGAATTCTCTCATATTTTCAATTTAATATAGAAGTCTTGAATATGTAGCAACCGTAGCAGTTCTGAAATATGGGCAGCTTTTACAGTCCACTTTTCACTGCCCCTTCTATATATTCAAAACACAAGTAAAAGAAATTCTGGTTATTTTTTATAGTTGGTTAGTTGTAATTGCAAGCAGCTTTCTACTGCCAATCTCATATAGTTAGTTATATAGAATTGCTTTGATATAAAGCAAATGCTGTTATATTTGAATGGGCGAAGCACACTAAATCTCTAATAAATTTTAGAATGAAACTTTCCTATATCACTGCAATATTATTTCAACTAGGTTAGAAAATCAAATGCAATAGTATAATAATAATAAATGAGCTGAGAAATAATTCCAAATCCCAATGTTCCTGAAGAACTCACCAAAACTGTCACAAATGTGATTCTGATTCAGGTACTCTGCACATCTGTCGAAGAATTCATTAGTATCAAAGTCAGGAACATTTCGAATGTATTTAACCTGGAGGTATATAAAATTATAGCTATTCAACCATTTTTTGTCAGCTATCTATAGTCAACGTCAATCATTTTTCTAACATGAGATACCAAGAATATGGTGTTATGTAAATTATACTAGCCATTTTATCAGCCTCTTAAACACAGGGATTATTTTTGATACATATTTTTATTAGTAAGATGAAATGTAGTCCAAATTCCCAGAAGGGTGGGACTGCATTCCAGCGGACTAAGAGACAGTGAAGTTTAGATAGTTTTATTGGGAGGAAGAGAGTCATCTCAGCTGCTCCCAACAAGTTGTCAGAATACTGTGTTCTCCCCAAAAAAAAGACAGGGTCTGATTTTCTTTTGACCCCCCCCCAAATATTGTTTGGGCCTTATTATCAGGGGGAGGGGCTTATTGTTTTGGGATTGTCGGGTGGCTGCTCTCTTGCAAGCAGATGCCCGAAGAGCCAGGCACAGCCTCAGGGGCAAACTGCTGTGTTGTGCTCTTGCAGAAGCGCAACACAGCATCCATGAGGTGACCACGTTCATGAGCAGCCACCTGGAAACCCCCCTTTCCAGCCAGGCAGAGTGCCACTCACCGACCTAGTGATATCCCAAAGGCGCTAAGCCGTGTGGCGATTTTCCCACCCCCCCAGCTCCCGTGGCTTGGAGTTCGGGATACCCTTAAGTCAGTGCATGGTACTCTGCCCTCTGGAAAGGGAGGTTGCAGGAACGCCTGTTCCGACCCCAGCTCGCATGCCTCCCAGCCTCACAATGCCCTGGCCCACCTCTCCCTGCAGGGCCAGGGTGCTGGCGGCACCGCACCGCCACACTGCTTCAAGCATAACCTATTCTCTGGCTTCCAAACTCTGGAAATCCGCACCCGAGTCTTCCAGCAGCAGCCGCTCTGGGAGTACACTCTATGGTTGTGGGCTGGCTGCCAGCAGAGCATACTCCCAGAACTTACAACCATAGAGCATATTCCCAGAAGACTTTCAGAAGACTTTCAGAAGACTCGGCATCCTACCTCCATGCTTTGGAAGCTTCAGAAAAAGCCATGCTGGCGGGTAGCAGTCATAGCGGAGGTGTCCTGGCTCTGAAGGGAGAGTTAGGCAAGGGCATCGTGAGGCAGGGGAGCACATGAGCAGGGAGCGGAAAAGCCACTCGCACAACCCCCCCCCCTCACCAGCCATGTACAGTCCCATTCACTAACATAGGGGCATTCCAAAGGCGCCAAGCCACGGAAGCCATAGGGCAGCGAACAGGCGCTCATGCAGCTTGGCGATACCCCTAGGTCAGTGAATGGCACTGTGCCTGGCTGGAAAGGGGGGGGTTGTCCATGGGGCTTATTTTCAAAGGGGGACTTACATTTTTGCTCACCTGAAAAATGTGGCATGGCCTTATTATCAGGACAACAAAAGTGAAGTACCAGAGAAACTTGACAGTATTTGGCTCAAGTAAGCAACATATTTGGTAAAATGCTGAGAGTCTTGCACATAGACAATGGAACTGAATATGCAGGTGAAAATTCGCAGGAGATTCTCAGAAGAAATGGCATAATATTCAAAGTACTGTACCATTCAACCCAGAACAAAATGGGGTTTTGGAAAGAAAGAATCATACTCTATGTGAGAGTGGAAGAACCATACTGTTTGATGCAGATATTCCAACCACATATTGGGGGGGTGGGGAGGCAATTATCACCACATAATTGAACTACCAGGAAAAACAACTGAGAAAACTCTATATGAATTGTGAAATGGAAAAGTCAAAAAACAATATATATATATAAATATATATATAGAACTGTGTATAAAGTTGTGTAAATATAGAAGCGAAATATTATATACATGTACAGGTATGATGACATAACAATGTTGATATAATGACTGTAAGGTATTGTAGAAGGGGGAAAAAATCTGCTAACAAAAAAAAAATCAGTGGAACAACTTGCCTTCAGAAGTTGTGGGCAATACTATAGCAGTAAATTTAAACATTATATATTGTGTATATCCAATACATATCCAGAGTGGCATCTGTACAGTGGGGTCAAGAGTATCAAAATAGTTGATGCCACCGGGTACATCAAAGTCCTGTGAGTTCTTAGGAATATATGATGTAAATGCAGGAGTGGGATCCTGCCGGTTTAACAACCAGTTCACTGAGCATGCACCAGGACAGTTGCACAGTTTAGAGAAGACTTACCTTCTGCATTACTGCTTAGGAAGGAAAAAAGCTGAGGCATGGCGTGATTCAGCTAAGAAGATAAAGGTAGGTAAAGCACAGGGGCAGGTGGGCGGGCCCACTTGCTTGTGGGAGCGAACCGGTTCGCTCCCAACTTATTTTCTGACCTACCAGTTCACCCGAACTGGTCCAAACTGGTAGAATCCCAACCCTCTGTATGTGACACACTCAAAAGGACATGTTTTGGTTGCTCAATTAAGCATGACATTTTATTTTATTTTATTTTATTATATAATTTTTTATTTTCATAACAGAGACAACACAAAGAATCCTCCTTCTTTACATATTGTAAAGAGTGTATCAGTTGGTTACAAAAGACTATTTTATGATGAAGGATGTTAAACAATTATAGTCAAATGAAAATGAAGATATAATGATGGTGACATGTATAAATATTTGAGTTAAAATACTTAAGTTAATATGAATTATGTTTGTTGACTGTGGAAGAGATGCACGAAAGTTTTTTTGTAACCAACTGATACACTTTCTGTAGCATGTAAAGAAGGATGATGTATTTGTTTTAAATTTAAAAAATATATATTAAAAAAAAGAATTTGTACCAAGAGCTAAGCTGCCAAAACTCAGGATGTATTCCATGACCCCTAAAGAGATGGGTGAATTAAGAAAGTACATTGATGCCAATTTGGCGAGGGGCTGCATCCAACCTATCAAATCTAAAGTGACAGCCCCAACGCTATTCAAAGAACAGAAGGATGGGGGGTATGAGGCTCTGTGTGGATTTCCGTGGAATTAATGCCATGTCCGTGCAGAATCTCAAGTTCAGCGAGATGCTAAAACAGATCCTCAAACTTTTTGAACAGGGGGCCGATTCATGGTCCCTCACACTGTTGAGGGGGCAGACCAGCTGGGTAGGCATGGCTAAGTGGTCATGTGACTGGGTGGTCATGGCTGGGTGGTCATGTGACTAGGTGGATGTGGATTAAAGCAGATGTAGAAGATTACATTAAGAGTTGGGCTACATGTGCGACCATGAAGTGGTCATGTGACTGGGTAAGCATTGCTAATTTAGTACTGCATTTTGCCTTTGTCCTTGCTGTACTTGCTCAACCCAAGGAATCTATGTACTTAAGACACCCCCCCCCCAAAAAAAAGGGAAAAAGAGCACAAACTTTCTTGTCACTTGCCTAACTTCATTACAACAGCAGCTTCAGTCTCCTTAAAATAGGCCATTAAAAAAAGAATAAAACATACAGGATTTCCTTCAAAATAACTCCTGATCATATGTTTCAGATGACCACACAATTAATAAAACTGAGAACTGCACCAAGTAAGACTGCAACTAAAAGCCTCAAGATGGGCACTGAGAGACATTGGAAGCAGATGGAAGGAGGCAAGAATCAGCGCGCACACACATACACACATCGAGCTCCAATGGTGAATTAAGGAGGGATAGTGGTCCCTCAGACTGTTGGGGGCTGAACTATAGTTTGAAAAAAAGTGTGAACAAATTTCTATGAACACTGCACATACCTTTATTTGTACTGCAAAAAACATGAAATAATATGATATTTAAAATGAAGAACAACTTTAACCAACATAAATATATTATTAATTCAATGAGAAGTGTGGGCCTGATTATTTGGGATTACAGGGCTAAAGGTCTTTTAAGCCTGGGAGAGAATTCACAAACTGATTTGCTTTTTGCCACACTTGTGCATGTGTATATACGCACATGAATATATACCACAATTGTTTAACAACCAATTTGGTGGATGTACTTTATATAAAGCAGTGAATATATTCTCTTTCAGGCATTATACTGTGGTTGCATTTGAATTAGTATTAGCCAACTTCAGCTGATTTTGAAAAAGCTAAACCCCGACCCGCACTCCACCCCACACTTTTAAAGTGCTAGTTTAAAAGCAGTCCCCTTCCCTGCTCACCCACCAGCCCTGGATCACATGGTTGTGAAAAGCATCTGAAAGGCTGTTTTTAAAGCACCTTTAAAGGCTTTTAAAGCACTAGCTGGCAGCTGCTTTTCAACCCACCACTCCACAGGCTGAATTCTTTGCATTGGCGGGTGGTAGTTTGTGGATGCCTTTGCTAGAAGAACATATTAAGCTAGAATGGCAAGTTCTGGAAAAAAAACAACTCCTGGCTGTGAAGTTCTATATGAATAGCAATAGCAATAGCAGTTAGACTTATATACTGCTTCATAGGGCTTTCAGCCCTCTCTAACCAGTTTACAGAGTCAGCATATTGCCCCCAACAATCCGGGTCCTCATTTTACCCACCTCGGAAGGATGGAAGGCTGAGTCAACCCTGAGCCGGCGAGATTTGAACAGCCGAACTGCAGAACTGCAGTCAGCTGAAGTAGCCTGCAGTGCTGCATTTAACCACTGCGCCACCTCGGCTCTTCATGTGAAGCTGTCCAAATGCAAGTTTCATAAGACCTCCCTTGACTGCCTGGGCTACTGAGTGTCAAATGAGGGAGTTGAAAAAGTTTTACCCAGGAAAAGTAAAAGCACTACTGGACTGGCAATCCCCATGCACCTGCAAGCAACTCCAAAACTTCCTGGGATTTGCAAACTTTTACACATGGTTCATTCCAGCTTTTGCTGAAGTAGCCCTACCCCTGATGGAGCTGCTGAAAGCAGGAAGGGCTGCTTCCAAACCATAGCCAAACCAACCATTGGCCTGGTCATTGGATTGCCAAAGAGCATTTGAAAAACTACAGAAACTCTTCGCAGAAGAACCCATTCTTCATTACCCCAACCCAGAATGGCAGTTCATTGTTCAAGCTGACAACAGCAACATGGCTGTAGCAGTGGCGCTCTTCCAAAAGAACCCCTAGGGCCAGCTCCTACCCTGCACCTATGTGTCCAAAAAGCTCACTGACACTGAAAGGTGTGGGCAATATGGGAAAAAGAAGCCTATGCAGTCAGGTGGGCCCTCCTCTCCTGGGGGCACTTCCTGGAGGAGAGTAGGGTGCCCTTTGATATCTGGACTGACTATAGGAACCTTGAGGCCCTAAAGACCCCCCAAAAAACTCTCCCCCAAGCAAGTGCACTGGATGCAGTATTTTAAGCACTTTGACTTCAATATAAAATACATCCGAGGGGAAAGAACCTGCTAGCGGAGCCTTGTCAAGAAAGCCATAGTTCAATAGTCAGCACACAATCATTCCCCACTCCCAACAGGCAGCTCAGATCACCACAAGAGGTCAAGCTAGATGTTGGGACGACCCCAGAGGGGATCAAATGATGACGGCACTAAAGTCTGCACTCCCAGCTGTCCAATAGTTTGGAGATAACTGAGACACCCTAACTCTAAGGGATGGGTTGGCTTGGAAAAGATCCAAGCTGTATGTTCCTGGCAGCTTGAGGCTTCAGATCCTACAGCATAGCCACAACTCCTGGTTGTCTGGCCACTTCAGATTCCTAAAGACCCTCCACTTAGCCAGGAGGCAATTCTGGTGGCCAAAGATTAAAGCAGATGTAGAAGATTACATTAAGAGCTGGACTACATGTGCGACCATGAAGTTGAGACTGGGTATACCTCCTGGGCTTCTACAACAAATGACTGACCCTTGCCAGCCCTGGGAAGAAATCACCATGGACTTTATAGTTGAACTCCCAGAGCGTGGAGGGAATGCGGTCATTTGGACCATGATTGATTTATTCTCAAAGCAAGCCCATGTCACTGCCTGCTCAGGATTGCCCTCTGGCAGGAAATTGGCCAGGACGTTTATAAAGTGAATATACCTGGTGCACTGAGTGCCCTCAGGGTCATCTCTGTCCACGGGGTTCAATTCATCACTAGGTTCTGAAGGGAGTTCCTGAAGTCCATAGGATCAACCCAGTTGGCTTTCCATCAGAGTACTGGTGGAGCATTACCTGAGATGCTATGTGGACTATCAACAGGATAACTAGGTGGATTTGCTGCCTTTCATGGAGGCGGCTTAGAATAACACAGTGCACAGTAGCTCTGGACTGACCTCCTTACATGTCACTAGCAGCAAGGAATTTGTCCCCATGCCCGAGCTGCCATGAGAGTTGCCATCGTCAATGACCCTGGCCAAATGGATGGATTGGGAGAATATAAAGCAAGCGCTAGCTGAGGCGACAAAGGCATACAAGAAGCAGGTGGATAGGTGCCGCTCTCTCCATCCCCCCCTTCTGGATGGGAGATCAGGTATACCTGTCAGTCAAATACCTTAAGCTAAAATTGCCTAGCAAGAAAATAGGACCTAAGTTCCTAGGGCCATTCTCAATAGTGAAAATAATTAACCCAGTGACTGTACAACTTAGCCTCTCACTCTTGTTAGGGAAAGTACATCCAGTTTTCCATAGCAGTTTATTGGAAGCTGCAGTTAGCTCACAACTAAGACTGTGGGACTGGCCAGCACCTAAGCCAATGGTAGTGCAGGTGGAGACCCACTATGAGGTTAAAAAGTTATTGGACTCCAGGGTACATGGGGGTTGCGTGCAATATTTAGCCCACTGGAAGGGATACCTTTTGTCTGAAGCTACATGGATCAAGAGTTGTGATGTGACGGCAGATAGATTAGTAAAACAATTCCATAAGAAATTCCCTAACAAACCTAAGGGGGTAGAGGTGGTTAAGAACAGCATTACTAACCCCCAATTGCTTCTCTCATTTCAGAATGTTCTCATCAGCTGAGGGGGGGAAGCCTGGAGCCATTTTTAATTGGAGCCTTCAGGGCTGCCACAGCAGTGGATGGGGAAGCTGTGGGATGCGGGGGGAGAAAATGTGCGGTGTATAGTCATAACAACATTTTTTTTTCCTTGGGAGTCAAGTACGTTCAGCCTGCACCTGGAAGTCAACTACAGTTGGGACAGTGACCTGATTGGAACATGTGATGCACATGTGTATGGAGAGGAAGGAATTTTGACTTTACTTTGGGTGGGGAAAACCTGGGGCTTTCAGATTTGGGTTTTCCCAGATGTGCCAATATGATATCTCTAATAAATTCAAGCTTTGAGGAAAATACCTGCCTCGGAGTTTTGATTCTTCTGGGGGTGCTACTTGGAACCCTGACATTTATCCCGTTCAGTGGATTTTGAGGCCTGTTATCACTTTGGACTTTTTTTTCTGACAGTATTTCTAACATGATGAAAAAAGATAAAGCAAAGAATAGAAATCCATGTCTTATTCTTCAACTAATCTGAAAATCTGCAAAATTTGCTCAATTGGTCATAATCTTTGATATATACTAGTGATGCGGAACCTTTTTCTTATGGTGTGCCAAAATTGTACGTGTGCATACATTTGCCCACGCCAATTCATTCCTTCCCATCCACATGCGCACTCATGCACAATCCCTCCCCCCATGTGTGCACGACCCCTCCCCAGGCTCCGGAGGTTTTCCTGAAGCCTGGAGAGGGCAAAATGGCCTCCCCCTGGCCGCCCAGAGCCCCTCTGGAACCTGGAAATGGATCATTTCCAAACTTCCAGTTGGCCTGTTGAGCCGTTTTTTTACCCTCCCCAGGCTTCGGGAAAGCCTCTGGAGGCTGGGGAGGGCAAAAAATAGGCTCAATGGGCCAACCAGACGTTTGTTTCCCGAACTTCCGGTTGGCTTGTTGGGATCGCTTTTTAACCCTCCTCAGCCTCCGGAGGCTTTTTTGAAGCCTGGGGAGGGGAAAAATGGCCTCCTCCGCCCCCCCAAAAGGCTGACAATCAGCTGGCCGGCACAGGCATGCGCACCAGAGCTGACTGCTGACATGTCAGCAAATATGGCTCTGCGTGCCACCTGTGGCACATGTGCCATAGGTTCGCCATCACGGATATATACTTTTAACCCAAGCTTGAAATTCTTTCCTGATATTTATTTTCATTCTATTCATTCTGCCAATATGAATTACCATTGCAAATTATTAAAGGCCTTTTTGCATCTAAGATTAGTACAGATTTCTTATTTCTATTTATATGTTCAGTTGCATTATGACTGTCATTTTGTCTTTTATATTTTTCTTTGGGATTAAACCAGTTTGGTCAGTGTGTATAAGAATTAAACACACTATTTCAACCTATCAGCTAATAAATAATTCAACAAGGAAATTGATCTTTATCATTGCGGCTTCTCTTTCTACTTTCAGACTTGCAAGATTTTGTTACTATAACCTCATAATGAAGGTAGTGTTGGTACCCATGGTTTGTCCTTCTCTCCTTGTTTACCTGAAAGGGCTATCTTCAGTCTTGCAAATCTCTAACTATTTCTCTCCTCTTTAACTTTTACTTTCAGGAAACTCAGGGGCAGAGGTGGGTTCCTACCAGTTCGCACCTATTCGGTAGAACCGGTTCGTCAAATCTACCGAACCAGTTAGAAGAGGTTCCACCAGTGGACCTGGAAAGCAGGCCACACCTACAGAAGAGGTTCCAAAAATTTTTGAAACCCACCACTGGTGGGTGTGTAATGTCCCGCAGTTATCTACGCATTAATAATGATCTAGTAATATTTCCTTATACATTTTAGGGACCTTTCCTTACATAATTGGTGTTTTCTTTCATACTTTTGGGTTTCTAATTTCTGTTTCCGTTAGTTGGCAATTGCTAAAACCAATCCCACGTGAAAAAGTATTCAAAGCCTTCTTGATTTTAATTGTCAATTTATTTATTCCTGCACATTGTAATATTTATTCATTTACATATCTCTGTTTTTCCACTGTTGTGCAAACACAATTCCAGCAGCTGCTAACATGTGTAAAATTAAATATATATTATACTCCCTTTCAAATAGCCAACAAAATATTTCTGGTTTTAATTCCATATCTTGCTTTACAATTGCTTCTAACCACTAACTTCTGAATAGCTACTTGGACCGACCTAAGTACTAATTCATAATTTCATATCCGGTCACATGGGCAGCAATCCACTCCCATCCAGTCACATGGGTGGCATGCCATTCCCACAAAGGAAGCCACACCCACAGAGTAGGTTCCAACAATTTTTGAAACCCACCACTGCTCAGGGGGATCCCTTTCTGTTTCTGCTAGTCAATTTACATGATGGATGGTGAGGCCATGACTCTTCTGCTCTGTCTCCCAAGGTCATTCCTATATACCATTACATCATACTTCTTTTCTTTATTGGCTCCCAGAGGTCAGAGGGTTGACTCCTTCTGGGCACATAAAACTGGTGTGTTCTTTGAAGACTCAACTGGTCCCCACTACAGCTTTGATAAATGTTGTCCATTGAAGAAAGGTCAATTTTTAAAAAAAAGAAATGTCATAAGAAAAGAAATGTAGGTCCTACATTGTTTTAGGAGCAAAGCTTATTTATAATGTCTTTATTTAAGCCTTTGCATTTTTCTCTCAGCTGCCCTATGTAACAAACAATTTAGTGCCTCTTTTAGGCAGGAGGCTCAATTTCCATCTGTCACTTGGTCTTGGCTAGAGGTGATATCAGATGGTACTAATATAAAGGTGGAAGGACTAAATATCATAGAGAATACATCAATATATATATGGCTAGCTGGTGAGAGCTAAATAGCTTGAAATAGATCTATACTAGTCTCCCTTTATTTATTTATCAGCACAAATACAACAAAATGTAACAAAAAGGCAACAGTAAAAATATTGGGATTCTGCCTGGATGGTCTCTTGTGACGAGCCGAAGGACAGAGAATGGAAGTAGTGATCTTCCTCCCATATTTGGGCATACCGGGGCTTGTAAAAGTTGGGTAAGCCCCAACTATGGGAGGAAGCCAACCGCTTCCATTATCTGTCAATCGGCTCATCACAAGCACAAATAAAACACACACGCGTGCGCGCACACACAGATATATATATATATATATATATATATATATATATATATATATATATATATATATATATATATATATATATATATATATATATATATATATATATATATATATATATATATATATATATATATATATATATATATGGTTATTTTTGTATTTGTGGATAAATGAAAAAATGTTAGTGATGATATTAGAAAGATTGGGGACATAAATGTACTTTTTATTCAGATGATGACCTGGTGTTGCTTGAGAGCCCAAAATATTTGCAGTGAAAGTTACATAGGCTGTATGATAAAGCAAGGGTTCTGAAAATTGATATATTAAAGTGCATAGCAGTGCAGAGGTGTTATTCAGTCAGTTCTCACCGGTTCACACGAACCCGTAGCGGAAATTTGGCCTGGGTCGACATGCCGGTAGCGACCATTGGCTGGCCACACCCCCAAATCAGTCACCCTGTCGCTGCTCGCTCACCCTGTCTGCCCGCTTGCTGCTCGCTCACCCCAACCGTTTGCTCAATGCTCAGTCCATACTCACTCGCCCCACCCATCCCTATATATTTTCGCCATGCAGCCCAGCTACATTCATCACCAATCGCTTCCGTGCCTCACCCGCTTTGCTCAGCTCAGGAAAGGTAAGTAAGCATGCTGCATGCTCGCCCTTTGCCTTGGATTGGAGGCCGAGACCCCAGGGATGTGCCATTCCCCAGCTCCGGCTTTGCCCCAGAGCCACCCCTCACTTGACACCCACATCGGCCAAGTCAGGGAATACTGCATTCCTTAGCTCTGGCCCTGCCCCAGAGCCACTGCCCACTATCCTCCTGTTCGCCCTCTGCCTTGGTCACCTACCTTGCATTCCAGTTGCTTTGGTGGGGGTGAATACACAGCAAGGCAAGCCACCTTTTGCAGGAAGCCTCCAGCTGCTGGTCATTTTCGGCTACCTTCTGAGCAACTCCACTGCAATGCCATCCCTCCAGTGTAGCATGCCATTTTCCTGGTCCAGTGGCTGGCGGCAAGCAGCACCAGCGGCAATGAGGTGTGCATGCATGGTTAGCTAGGATTAGGGTTAGGGTTAACAGAACAATGGCAGTGATCACGGGTCTTGTCCTGCCATCACCACCCTGTTTGTGCCAGCCGTGCATGCGCACCCCATTACCTGCTGGTGCAGCTCGCAACTGGCCACCAGACTGGCCAGGAGAACAGCCTGCTGCGCCAGAGAGACAGCATTGCAGTGTAGCTACTTAGAAGGCAAATGCAAGCCTCAGCCTTTAAGGTACTTCAACCTGTGGGGGAAGGGGGACCATAAAGGGACAGACAGCCATAGGAGCTGCCTTCTGAGCAGCTCCTTTGTGAAGGGAGGCAGAAAATTTCAGCTTCTCTGTGCTGCAGCATTCAACGTGGCTGCTTCTCTCCTTCTTGGGGTCATACACCCAGAGCAAATGTGTGAAGAAGGTGAGAAGCAGCCAGGTTGAATGCTGGAAGACTTGGATGAACTTTTCTGTCGGTTCTGTGGATGTGGTTTGGGTGGGAGTGGCTTGGTGGGGTAGTGCCACCCCACCTTGCTGTGAGTGATGCTGAGTTAGCCACGCCCAATCAGTCACATGACCCCACCACCACCAAGCCATGCCCACCAAACCAGTAGGGAAAAAAATTAAACCTACCACTGTAGCAGTTGTGGTTGACAGGTAAAATAGTGAATGACTGCAAATGATATTTAAATTTTAAAATGAGCAAATTGATTAATTTATGTATGTTAAAATTACTAAATGTGGAAAAGGGATAGAGAAAGTTTATTATTTGGAAATTCTGGCAAAAAGGTGGTGGGCATTTCTCTCTTCTGAGGAATCGTCATTTGTCAAAAGCAAAAATACAAAAATAATACAGACATTATTTGTAGATAGAATAGATCTCATTCCAACCCTTTATGTGAAAACTATCATGTCACTTTTAGTGTTTAAAATCAACCACATTCCTTTATAAATAAAACAGTATCACAGAAAGCAAAATGGACTCTTACCCAAGAAGGTACCAACCTTGACAGCTCGTTCATTTTTAATTTTTTCTACCTCAATTAAGTTCCGATCACAGAGCTCCCAGCAGTTGGGGGACAGGATAATTTCACTTGCTTTGGCTAAGTTTTGGGCCAACCGTACTTCTTCCACTGCTCGACCAGTTACCACAAAATATTGTCGTCTGTTATCACCAATGACAACTTTAGAGATGTGACCTGCAGAGACTCCTGAAAAAAGATTGAACTTCTTTATCAGAGATCCTAACGACAGCATACTGAAATAAAATGGGTGTGGGAGAGTTGAAAATGAAATAATTCTGCAATTTATATGTAGCCAGAAATACTTTAATTATTAATGAAATTTTATCTCTGCTGTTAAAAGGTAATGAGTTTTTGGACTAATCTTTGTGCCATTTTTTAAAATTATAGTTCCATTATTATTATTTTACTTTTGATCCTAAGTGTTGATGAAAGGGAATATTAATTTAAGAGAGGTTCCTTATTAGCTACAGCTTTCCTTTTGCTTCAGTTTCTCTCAGTACAGGATGACATTAACATACACATTGTCTTAAAGATCACTCAAGTGAGAGATATAAACGAGCCTGGAAAAAATGGATTGACTATATACAAAATAAATACGGGACCAAGAAATTCCAGTTAGCCTATGCTTAAGATCAGAAATGATTTAAATTGTTTAAAGTTAGCCCAGCAAGAAGAAGCTAAGGTCAATGTAGAATGTCATTAATTTCTTTATTTCTTTTTTTTCAACAGATTTTAGACTGTGTTTGTTAAAAAACCATACCGTGTACGGGTTTTGGGAAGTCGGGGGGGAAGGAGGAGGGGGTTGGGGGGAGGGGGGAGGGAGGGAGGGGTATGCATTAGGCTAGACAAGAATTTGGTGATTTAGAATTATTTTGACATACAAAAAATTGTACTTTGATGTCTTACTGATTGAGGAATGATGAAATGTTTGTTTTAAAAGGAATAAAATTTTTGATTTTCAAAAAAAACCATACACATTGTTTTATAGCTTTTCTATAAAAAAATAGGCTCCAAATTTATTCTAGACTGAGGGGTGGTACCTATCTTCACTCGTAGCTCAAGTCCCACTTCAGTATCACGAACACCATATTCTTGCTGGATGCTGAAACTACATTTCAGTGCCAGAGTAATAATCTCATTTAAATGGCAACGCTCTACCTTCCAGAGCGCCAACAGTGCATCACCTGGAAATAAGAGAACAAATCATTGAGCTTATTCCATTTTCAAGAATGTATTTTCAATAGTTTTACAGAATTATAAAAAGGAGCCTATTTGCATTACTGTTTATTCATGCAATAACGTAATGATCTACACCCTATTGTGCATTCTTGGTTACTAGCAATTATAAATTCCCTCTCCTCATAATAGGAGGGATTAGTAGGAAATGGTTATTCTTTCTCAGGGCCTATGCACTGAGTTATGATGAAGTCGCATCTAGGGCCATGTTAACAAGAGATCATGCTGATTTTACTAATGTTTTGTTTGTACAATATTATTATTTCAAATACATATACATACATACATACATACATACATACATACATACATACACATACATACACACACATGCATACACTTTTATTATTGTGTTTGCGTTATTTTTATCTTTCAATGTGTTATTTAAATGAGGAAATCTGATTAGGAAATCTCATTATTTTATTTTATTTATATCTGTGTTTTCAAAGTTGGCAATTTTAAGATGTGTCAACTTGGTAGCTGGGGAATTCTGGGAGTTGAAATCTACACATCTTAAAGTTGCCAAGTTTGAAAAACACTAATTTTCTGTATATCAATAACCAAAGTCATTATTTAATAAAATAATTGCCATTGCTTGAAGCACCTATATTCTTTACTCTTTTTTTTTAATAAGAAAGTGGTACCTTTAGTTGGGAATCCAAGATAATTCTGGACTCAGAAATGCAGTGGAAAGATACAGACCCTTGCAAATTATAAAGAAGATTCTTGCAGCAATTTCATAAGCATTTTTAAAAATATTGGCTTTTGTGAAAATAGGATGTCCTCTTATACAATTCAGGCCAATTCTTCACTTGTATTTTATACTATCTCTTAGCTATTGCTAAAGTCGCATAAATCCTGTCCATCTTATTATTACTATATATCAGTACAACATTGATTGAATGATACTAGAAATCATGATGAAGAAACAGTCTAAAATGACTTCCAGAAAAGATGGCCAACTGGATTCACACCCAAGGAGGGATTTCTGAAGAGTTTTTCCCTGGGCTGTAGCTCTTCAATTACTAACAGAAGAAATTGGCATTCCTTCAGTTTATATGAACTGCCAGCATGACAGTTGAATATTGGACCACTTGTGGGTGTGGGGGCAAGATCCTGAACTTTCAACTGGGTGGGGAAAACCAGGAACCTTTCATATTCGGGTTTTCCCAGATGTGCCAACATGGCTGTCAGTTCGCTTACATGATACTGTCATTCAATTGGGAGGAGGGGGGCCTTGGAGTTAAATTACTAGCAGTACCTGTAACAACTGAGATTTACAACTGGTTTCCTGTTGCCGGAAGGCTGGAGGTCCCAGAATCTCTGGAGGGATGTTTATGATGGCCATGTGGGATATCTTACTTTAATGTTTAACTAGAGATAGCCACGGGAACGTGTGTGTTATTAGACTCTCGGGCAGAAGAGTTAAGGAAACATCTTCACACTTGTGAATTGGCTAGAATCTGCATTCTGACAAAGGGGTGGGGTCATTATCAGTTTAATCCCACTTGCATTGCCTAAAGGGTTTCAGATGCTGCTTTGCCTCTAACGGTTTCCATTCTGCTTAATTAATTTCCTTTTGAAATAATCTGTTTCAAGAGTCTTTACTTTCTTAAGTTAGGAGAGGAGCCATTACAATGGCTCTCTTAATAAATTGGAACTTTGAGCAATACTTTGCCTTGGACTCTGATTTAATTTTGGATGCTATTTAGAACTCTTGACAGTTTATCTCACACTCTCTCTGAAGCTGCTACTGCTTGCTCTGCCATTATTTCACTATGCTGACCCCTTGCATACTCTCCTGCAACAGATTCAAAGCACTGAAGTTACTTGCAGTCCTCAGCTGTATTGGAGGATCTTGAGGGATAATTCAAAAACTCTCCCTAAACCAGGCCCCCTCCTCCCAATTGAATGGCCATGTTGGCACATCTGGAAAAACCCAAATATGAAAGCTTCCTGGTTTTCCCCACCCAGTTGAAAGTTCAGGATCTTGCCCCCACACCCACAAGTCCATCACATGGTCCAATATTCCACTGTCATGCTGGCAGTTCCACCCATCCAGTTCCAGTCAGGTACAGAGACAAAGGATGACCTTGGATTCTATAAAAGAATTTTATTTTGGCTACATAGTGTTTAACTCCATACTCTCCCCCTTCCCATTTTCCTACAATAGAAATGCATAGTAGACTAATAGAAAATGTGGTAGGAATTCTGGGAGTCCACATGTTTCAGCTGAGAGACACTGACCTATCTAGTATCTCTTGGGTTCTATCTAATGTTGTAAATCCCTGCTTATGGATCTGGTACTTAGTGCCTGTTCTTGTGCTGCTATGATCATTGATCAGTGCTGCCTTTCACACACACACACACACAGAGGGGGGGTGGAGAGAGAGAGAGAGCGTGCACTCAGTACTCTGGAGTTGTGTGTATGTGTGTGTATTAATTTTACCATTGCCCACAGAGTATATAGACACATATTCCCCTAGGGACAAATTCTAGAAGGGCAACTGTGTTACCCTGGTATTGCAACTAGGAAAACGAAACTCTTGAAACATACTAAAATAATTGTATTCTGTGCTTCTGAAGATCACAACTACAATCAGCATTTCCTGTGGATTCATTAGAAGCTAAGGAGATTGGTAGCATTAGCTACCGAGAGTAACACTTCACAAATCCGATGAACTGGTGCTAATTCATAGTCGTTTATGCCGGAAGAAATTTGTGCCGCAAGAATTACTTTTTGATCCTTTTCCCTTTAGGCAAACTGGATTTGCAAAAGCCTTGGGGGCAAGGAAACAGCAGCTGATCTGAAGAGTGCTGGATTTCAAAAGCCCAGGTGTTCAGTGCTACAAGGAGAAGAAGTGCCAGGAAGCGATCGGCTTGGGAGGGGAAGGGGTGAGGCACATTCAGCTAGTTCGCCGAACTGCACAAAGAGTTAGCTATTGCTACCTGTGAACCAGTGCAAACCGGCTGAATACCGCCACTGGAAAAGGCTGCTTACAAAAGAACACATGGCTCTCTATTCATCTAAAACTTGGTTTTCTGAAATTATGCAATTTTGCTTGGTAAGTCTTTTTAATTCACCTAAGAAATAAAAAGGAAACATTAACTGCTCTTTTAAAACATACACACACTGAGAGATTTTTTAAAAAAACGACAACACACAGCATCTAACATCCAAAGCATCATTAGGCCTCCTCCGAGTCCCATCCGCCAGTCAGTGTCGACTGGCAACCACGCGGAGGAGAGCCTTTTCAGTAGTAGCTCCGACCCTTTGGAACGATCTCCCCATAGAGATTCGTACCCTCACCACCCTCTAGACCTTCCGCACAGCCCTCAAGATCTGGCTATCCCGCCAGGCCTGGGGTTAAAGATTATAATCCGTCCCCGCCTGAATGATGAATGAATGTTGCTTCTATTTTTAATTACGTACTGTCTTTATATGTCATTGTGTGTACTCCCTTCCCTATACGTTGTAAGCCGCCCTGAGTCCCCTCAGGGAAAAGGGCAGCCTATAAATAAATTTATCTAATCTAATCTAATCTTTGACCTATTAGTCAGCAAATTTTATCCTATTCCACCACAAAAGTTTATCGGAATCCTTTATTACATGTGACAGACCAGTAAAAGCAACCTCAAAATTGGAAGGACATGATATAATGCAGACAAAAATTGGAATTTAAATTTGAAATGAAACCATAACTTTTCTTATTAGAAATAATCTCACAAAAATAAAAAAGAATATAATTTAATAATAAATATATTTAAAACAAGAATAATAAATTTTCTAGGTAATGGAAGAAAGACACAATTCTGATAATATCTTATTAGATTCAAACCTGGAGAATATGTAGCAATGGCAAAACTAGCAGTATACAGTCCATCAGTGACGTGCTGTCAGGGGAGGCAGGGGAGACACAGCCTCACCACTGTCGTCATGAAAAGAAAAAAAAATGTAAAGGGAAAAAGTCAAGAGCTGAGGTCAGGCTGAGCTAGTTGCTGCCAGAGACACAGTGGATGACTCTGCTTAGTGCTTAACTGTTTAAAAAAGCCTCTAAAAAGCGCCCTCTACAGGAGGAGGCAGGAGAACGACGTGTCTCATCTAGTCTGACTTTAGGCGTTTTATGATCACTTGAGCAGAGCTAAGCAAGGGTTAAAAGCTGAAAAATTCCTGACATAGATGAGGCATGTCGTTCTCCTGCCTCCTCCTGTAGAGGGTGCTTTTTTTACAGACTTTTTTTAAACAGTTAAGCAGAGTCATCCATGGTGACTCTGGCAGCAACTAGCTCAGCATGACCTCAGCTCTTGGCTTTTTCCTTTTACATTTTTTTTCTTTTCATGATGGCAGGCAAGAGCAGAATTAAAATCTTCTCTGAAATAGCTGGAAAAAGTACGTGTGGGTCGGTGGGAGGGGGAGTAATTCAAACTTCATCCTCCTGGTGCAGGGCTTTGGGCAAAAGATGGAGGGAAGTGCTGTCCCTCCCCAAGTGTAGTTTGATTGCAGAGCCATGTTGTCTTTTCAAACCTGTAATCAGTGAAGCTGGGTTGGATCCTTCCGGGGCTGGGGGAAAGTGTGTGTGCGCTCCAGTATGGCTCTTTGACTGGCTTCCTGCCTCCTCCTGTGGTCTCCCTGACTCCCTCCAATCCAACGTGTGTGTGTGTGTGTGTGTGTGTGTGTGTGTGTGTGTGTGTGTGTGTTTGAGAAGGGGCAGGAGGGAGAGAGGGAGGAAGGAGGGGAAGGGAGAAGAAAAAGAAAAAGAAAGAAGTAAACTTATTTCGCAAAGGAGAAAAACAAATGCTGTCACTTTAAATCGGAACTGAGCATGCCTGGCTGTGGAATTCTGGGAGTTGAAGTCCACAAGTCTAAAAAAATTTGTGTCAGTGCCTCACCAACCATAAACCTCACCACACATCACTGCAGTCCATACACAATAGAATTTTAAATAAATTTACCCAAGAATAGTTTCCATACATAAAATATATCATGCACCACAGTAAATGTAACCATCTATAGTTTGACTTTTAAGGAGGCTTAATACTTACTGATGTTGCAAATTAGCAAACATGTAAAAAAGGGAAGTCAGAAATTTAAAAGCTTTTTTTTCATTGTTTTACTTTTTTGGCCTTTTTTTCTTACTTTTTAATATTTTACACTTGTTAAACATCTATTTTTTCTTTCTATTAACATGTAAAAATGCACATGAACGCATACCAAGAGATGTACCTAATAATAATACAATGGAAATTTCAAAATAAAATTTAGCCTACGAACAAATCTTTTATTATACTGAATTACCAGTGCCTTGATATACAGTATGTTCTTATTTTCCAAAGCTATACTAAACTTTGAATCAAAAAGCCAAATACTCCTAATGCTCATAGCATCTAAACTATAATTAATAATGATAGAATGTCCACTTTTTTTCCTGTGTATTATACAGGAAAATAGTGTATTTTATAAATATCATTGTATTGAAATAAGATGTAAGCTAACACAAAAAAAGAAAAAGTATTTTTGATGTGTAAAAATAAAATTGCTCCCTTTTATTTTTCACAATTCATACCTGCAAATTTCAAGACATCACCTCCAAACACCAGCACTTCTATACATGAAAAAAGGAAGAAATTTACAATCTTTCATTGCATGGTAGAGAAAATTCCATGAGAAAAATGGCTCTTCTAATAAGTTACTTTTAGAGAAAATGCCCTGATTTACTCAATCATTGTTTTTCCCCACACAAGAACAACCATTGAGTTGCCACACCTGCTGCACTTCATATTCCCATTATGATCATCCTTAAGTGGGGATGAAACAGGGGTGGGTTCCTGCCAGTTCTAACCTCTTCTATAGAAGAGGTTCCACAAATCTACAGTGTCATTTAGAACCGGTTCCAGCTCCCTCCCCCCGCCCGTCCGCACATCATCAAGATGAAGAGTGAGAGGAGGAATTCTGGGAGTTGAAGTCCATAAATCTTAAAGCTGTCAAGTTTGAACACCCCTGGAGTTTTTTTTCTAAAGGGTTAGGTGTGCAAGGGTCTTGTAACTTGACAGCTTTAAGACTTGCACACTTCAATGCCAGAGTTCCTGAGCCAACATGACTGGAGGAGGAATTCTGGGAGTTGAAGTCCACAAGTCTTAAAGCTGTCAGGTTTGAACACCCATGAAGTTTTTTTTTCTAAAGGGTTAGGGGTGCAAAAGGGTCTTCTAATTTGACAGCTTTAAGACTTGCGTGCTTCAAATGCCAGAGTTTCTGAGCCAACATTTTGGTTGTTAAGCAAGAGCATTGTTAAGTGAGTTTCACCACATTTTACAAGTTGGCCACGCCCACCCAAGTCACATGACTGTCAAGCCCCTCCCACTCCATCACATGGCTGGCAAGCCACTCCCACCCAGTCACATGGCTGGCAAGCGACTCCTACCCAGTCACATGGCTGGCAAGCCACTCCCACCCGGTCACATGGCTGGCAAGCCACTCCCACAAAGCAGGCCACACCTATAGAAGAGGTTCTAAAAAAATTTGAAACCCACCACTGGGATGAAATTACCAATGTGGGCAGAAACATTTGAAATGTAGCATATATTCATTATGACATTTATGCCAAGTGCCATTTTATGATTCAGTTTATAATTTTAACTTAATTTTTGGTAGGTTATTTTATGGCTAAAATTAAAGATTTATTTCAGAATCCACAATATTTTAAAAAAAACAATTTTTAAACCCCCTTTAAAGGCCCTTTTCTGTTGATGGGTAATGTTTATAGCTGCCATTCCATGTTTCAATGGAGCTTATTCAATTGAACTCAGAGGGACTTCTTTCTGCATGGAAACAACAGTACACCATTCATCATTTTAAAAAGTTCACATAATTAATAATATCATAATAAAGGACAATAACAGTGTTAATATATTTCTGCTTAAAAAGGTAAAAATGACTTACAACACTGTGATTAATGTTTTGATACCGCTGCATTACAAAGATGTGGTAAGTTGAATTCAATCAAATAACTCGATATGTCATAAAAACTAAAAACAATAATTACGAAATAAATTGGATCTCTGTGGTCTGAAAAAATATGAAAGAGCCACAAAAGAATATAGGATGGCGCAGATCAGGCAGATGTCAGTGCTGACTAGGTATAATGGGAGTCATTTCACTATTGTATTATGCAAGACTTAGTGTTAAGACTTGGGGATCATGGTGTTTCTAAACAGAATGGGACATTTAGGCTCCTACGCTTTCCTACACTCACTTCACTTCCAGCCAACTATTGTCACCAAATCACAGTCACTCGAACCCTTGTGATCTCTAGGCTGGAATACTGCAATGTGCTCTACATGGGGCTGCCTTTGAAGTGCATTCGGCGACTGCAGTTAGTCCAGAATGCAGTCGCGCGAGTGATAGTGGGCGCACCGCGGTTCGCCCACATATCACCCATCCTGTCGATTTCCAGGTGCGCTTCAGGGTATTACTCACCATCTTTAAGGCCCTCCATGGTAGTGGATCTGGATACCTGAGAGACCGCCTCCTGCCGATCACCTCCCTCCAACCAATTAGATCACACAGATTGGGCCTCCTCCGAATCCCATCCGCCAGTCAATGCCGACTGGCGACTACGCGGAGGAGAGCCTTTTCTGTAGCAGCTCCGACCCTGTGGAACGATCTCCCCGTTGAGATTCGCACCCTCACCACCGTCCAGACCTTCCGCACAGCCTTCAAGACCTGGCTATCCCGCCAGGCCTGGGGATAAGTCTCTAATTCACCCCGCCCGAGTGTTGAATGCTGAATGAAAGTTGTGTTTTTTACTGTTTATTTTTAGTCACATACTGTTTTTGTGTTATATTGCACTTCCCCTTTCCCTACGAATGTAAGCCGCCCTGAGTCCCCTCAGGGAAAAGGGCGGCCTATAAATCCCAATAAAACTCAAACTAAAACTCAAACTCAAACAGCTAGCTTTCCTCCGCTGCCCCCCTGCTGGCAATTCTCTACCACCAATGCCCCCCTGCTTAGCCCATAAAAAGCTGTGCACTTCCAGAGGCACACTTTCCACTTTGCCCAAATGCTGAGAGCACTCGGTGCCTGACAAGAGGCACTCTTCTTCTCTGTGAAAAAGGGGAGCTTCCCCAAATGGATTTGCAATTGAGCAAAGTGGAAAGAGTGCCTCTGGGAATATGGAACCCTGTGAATTTTTTTTCTGAGGTAATCAGAGCTGTCGTCCTTTTCAGGGTGGCCACACTAGCCTCCTTCACAGCTTTCTGTCCAGCAACATAGTCTTGGGAAGCATATCTCAAATGCTTCAAATGCTTCTTAGAGGCTAATGATATTACAGGCTTGTCCAGCAACCAAAAGAGATCATGTTTTTTAAGTGCCTGCAGCCCCGAATGTTTGGAACAGCGAGGGCACTTTCCGTCCCTCAGCCTGTGCATTCCGTGCCCTGGGGCATTTTAATGGAGAAGCTGAGGAGTCACTACGCCCCGGCACCTTCTAGAATTGTCCGAGGATTCAAATTCAGACAGAGACTGTAGCTTGAGGGAGAGTCTATCAACCAGTATGTCGCCTCCCTCAGGTCTGCTGCTCTCTATTGTGACTCTATTGATGACCTGCTGGACCAATTAGTCTGTGGGGTCAGTGACCTGAAACTACAGCATTGCTTAGTAGTTCGCACAGAGTTGACTCTTAAAGCAGCTGTGGATGAGGCGAGGGCATCCGAGATGTCCGAAAAGTCCTCCGCCAAGATACAAGGATATCAGAATGCCCCTTCCTCTGCCTCGCAAGCTGTTGCTGTCCATCACGATGATGAGGAAGAGGGGGATGATATTTCTGAAGATGAGGAGAATGTAAGCTGCCTCCAGGCAACCTCTGTCAAGTGGCGCCAGGGATGCAGAAGTTCCGCCTCTAACCTTTGTACGGGGTGTCAGAGAGACTTGTAAGTTTAAGGCAAAAATGCCATCTGGCCAAGGTTTGCTGAGCACAATCTCCTGTGTCCGATCGACCCCCCCAGACAAGCTGGTTTCTACAAAGGCAACCAAATGTCCTACCAGGCTGAGGGATGGACAGTTTTACTATCCCCAAAGATAATGATTACCCAGAGGTTTCTATCAACCATGCTAACAAAAACAATAATGAGAAAATTTTCCTCAGTGTCCACCTTGAAGGGGTACTTTGCAAGATGGAGGTGGACACTGGATCTTCCCGTTCCCTTATCTCATGGACCACCTTAAAACATTTAGTGCCCTCTATGGCAAAGAAATGTCTGTCCCCCTGTGCCGTCTAGCTGCATGACTATCAAGGGGAGTCCATTCCTATTTGTATTTGTATTTTGTATTTTATTAGTCTTGTATGCCGCCCACTCCCGAAGGATTCCGGGTGGCTTCCAATAAACAAAGGAAGGGGATAAATAGACAAATAGACAAACAACAATTTAAAATACACAACATTCATAGTTACTGTGGGGCTGGCTATTTCAACAGCCCCCCAGCCTGCCGGACGAGCCAGATCTTAGTGGCTTTGCAAAAGGCCGGGGGAGTAGTAAGGGTCCGGATCTCCATGGGGAGCTCGTTCCAGAGGGCTGGAGCTGCAACAGAGAACTCTCTCCCCCAGGAAGTTGTCAGCCGACATTGGCTGGCACATGGGATCCGGAGGAGGCCTAGTCTGTGCGATCTGATTGGTCTATGGGAGATAATTGGCAGGAGGCGGTCTCTCAGGTACCCAGGTCCAATGCCATGTAGGGCTTTATAAGTAACGACTAGCATGTTGAAGCGAGTCCGGAGACTAATGGGTAGCCAGTGCAGCTCGCAGAGGATAGGTGTAACGTGGGTGTACCTGGGTGTATTCTAGATAGTGGACTGTTTAAAGTAGCCACCAAGTGGTTCAATGATCACCTTCTCCTCATTGTGGTCCAGGACGCTCTCCCTACGTTGCTGGGTGTCAACTGGTTCCAGGCATTGTGGCTAGACATTGTCAGCATTCACACCACTACAACTAAAGACTTCCAGCCCTGACCAATGAGTTCATGGATGTTTTCAAAGATGGTCTTGGTAAATATACAGGCACCCTTATATACTTTAATTTGGACCCCCAGGTAGCATCTATCCGCCTTAAGCCTAGGAGAGTTCCCTTAGCACTCTGCCCTAAGGTGAATGCTGAGTTAGATAAGTTGATTGCCCAAGGGGTGTTGGAACCTGTGGATCATGCCAATTGTTATTCCAATTAAACCAGATGGCTCTATAAGGGTGTACGCTGATTACAAGATCACCCTGAGTAGAACCTTGCAAGCTGACCCTTACCCTGTTCCAGTGGTACGGCATCTGCTCCACTCACTGACAGGGTTCCATTTTTGCAAAGCTTGATCTTGTGCAGGCATATCAGCAGCTTCTTGTGGACGGTGCCACTGCTGATGCACAGACAATCATTACACATAGGGAAGCTTTTTGCTGTTGCCGCCTACAATTTGGGATTAGCATAGCCCCAGGGATCTTACAGAGCCTTATGAAGGCTCCAAGGGATCCCTCGGTTTGTACCCTATTTTGATGATGTGCTTGTCTGTCCTAGCGACCAGCATGCACTCATCTTCACCTTAGGCATTGTGGTCACCAGGTTCTGCAAAGTTGGATTACAACTCAAAAAATCCAAATGCAAAATTGGGGTCCCCCAAGAAGAATTTTGGGGGTATCTTATTGATAAATCTGGCCTCCATCCCACTCCTTCTAAATTGGAGGTGATCCTTCAGGCTCCCACCCCTAACAATAAAATGGAGCTCCAATCTTTTTTAGGCCTTTTAAATTTCTATGCCGCTTTCTTGCCGCATAAGGCCTTGGTCACATGCGCAGGGGTCCGGCGTATCTCCAGGACTACGCATGCACAATACGGGAAGAAAGGGATGTTGTGTCCGGATTCCGTAGATATGCCACCGCAAGCCCGCTCACGATTGGCTGAAGGTGTGTCACCAAGAGCGGGAAAACAAAGGATACTGATTGGCTGCCCATTTGACAGCCAGCATACAAAACAGCTGTCAAACGGGCAGCATATTTATCGATGGTTCAGAGCTACTGTTAGCTTTTTCTAGTTGTGTTAATAAACTTGAGTTGCATTATATCCATGTTGCCTCAATCCTGTCCCTCCAGTCTCCCTTCAGAAGAGATGCACCTTTTGTGGTCCAAGCTGATGCAGGTGAACGTAGCTGTAGGGGTGGTACTACTTCAAACTAATGCTGATGGAACCCTACAACTTTCCACCTATACCTCCCGGAAATTGATTGAGATGGAAAGAAGATGGGTCATTTGGGGAAAAGAAGCTTTTGCAGTCCATTGGGCCCTGCTGACCTGGTGGCTTTTCCTCGAAGGAGCCAAGCATTCTTTTGCGGTGTGGACTGATCATAAGAACCTCGAGGCTTTGAAAACCTCACGTAAATTGTCGCCCAAACAAGTTCACTGGGCATAGCACTTTAATCAATTCAATTTTATTCTGAGATACCTTCTGGGAGGGAAGAATTTTATGGCAGATGCCCTATCCAGGCTACCCCAATATAACAGTGCCAGGCCGAAGGTGATTCATCTGGTCATTCCTTCAAAGCAACTAGCAGCTCCAGTAGTCACCAGGAGCCAAGGAAAAGTTGACCTAGACATACCCATAGAGCCAACAAAACGTCTGAGAGAGGTGCTACCATCTGATGACTAGTTCAAAGCCCACTCAAGTGAATGCACCATGTGGGATGGCCTTGCATGGTTGCGGGCCAAGTTTTATGTGCCTAACAGTCTGAAAAGCATTGCCCTCCAACAAGCCCATGATTCAAAAGCGGCTGGACATTTTGGGTTCGTGAAGACCTTACATTTGGTTAGAAGACAGTTTGGGTGGTCTTCTTTGAAAAAAAACATAGAACCCAACATTGCTAGTTGTCCTGCTACACGCAAAGAGACCACCAGGAAAACTACATAGACTACTCCAAAATGTTGCCAGACCTGGTGCCCTTTGGAAGGAGATATCCATGGATTTCATTGTTGAGCTACCAGAAAGTAATGGCAATACTGTCATTTGGGTGGTCATGGATTTGTTCTCCAAGCAAGTGTATTTTGAGCCTGCTCCAAGATTCCGTCAGCGAAAACACTGGCTAAACTGTTCATCCTACATGTGTATGTATAGGTTACATGGTGTTTCTGAATGCCTTATCTCAGATAGAGGAGTCCAATTCATCTCCCACTTTTGGAGGGAGTTCCTAAAATTGTTAGGCTCCACCCAAGGTCTAAGCTCTGCTCACCACCCATAGACAAATGGGGCTTGTGAACAGGCTAACTTGGTTCTAGAGCAATACCTCAGGTGCTAGTCAATTATCAGCTGGATAATTGGGCCGACCTTTTGCAGAGGTCGTGTATAATAATTCTGTACATAGCAGTACAGGATTAACCCCATTCAAAGTAGTGTCTGGCCAGGATTTTGTACCTATCCCTGAATTGCCCCAGGAGAAACTACAAAACCTTTCCTTATACAAGTTGCTTAAACAGCTACAAGTTATCTGGCCTTGTAACTCGTAAAGCGTTAGACAAAGCTCATCAAGCACTAAAAAACAAGCTGATAAGAAAAGGATGAAGCCAAAAGAATACTAGATTGGAGAGAGGGTTTTCCTGTCTACTAAGTATCTTCAGACTACCCAAAAGTCGAAGAAACTTGGACCAAAATATGTGGGTCCTTTCCCCATTGTCAGAATTGTTAACCTGGTTACAGTGCAGTTGGAGTTACCCAAAACCCTTAGGAGAATCCATCCCATGTTTCATGTTAGTTTACTGAAACTGGAAGATACCTCCTCAATTTGTCCAGCCCACACCCCTCCTCCAGTCCCCCTCCTTATTGAGGAAGAACAGTATTTTGAAGTCAAAGAGATCCTTGATTCCAGAAAACATAGGGGGGAAATACAGTATTTAGTTGCTTGGAAACATTTCCCTCCCTCCCACTCTGAGTGGGTGAATTAGTCTGATGTTAGGGCCACAAAGCTTTTGTAGAAGTTTCATTCTAAATGCCCTGATAAATCTTGAATATGTTGTATTAATGTTCTTATTGTTACTTTTTTTCTGTGTCTTTTGTTTCTCTCCAGGGATAACACCTTTTCTGCAGGAGTGCCCAATGTCAACCTCTATATCCCTTGCTTGCTATCAGCTGCCATAGTAACAGGGAGGGAGGGGCATTTCAGTATTTGGGAGGGATATCATGCTGGAAGGGATATCTCGAAGAGGGAGTTTTGTTTTCACCATCTTCTGTGCATGTTGAATGCTCCTGTTTGGATCAAGGCCAACCGTCTCTGCATACTAGCTTCATGAGGCCACCTGAAGATGCACCAAACACAACACCCTTGGGGGTTGGAGACTGGACATTTAGCTT
Source organism: Thamnophis sirtalis (assembly GCF_051295495.1). NCBI lineage: Eukaryota > Metazoa > Chordata > Lepidosauria > Squamata > Natricidae > Thamnophis > Thamnophis sirtalis. The sequence continues at coordinate 53,907,481 of NW_028261392.1, read as the reverse complement.
GTGGTTGTTGGGGGGAGAGATTTGGGTAAACTTTTATATGTACAAGTTTGTGTCATTTAATGTCACATCTTGCTTTACTTTTGCTGTTTTCACTTCCTATCCAATAAAAGTACCTTTTCTCTAAAACAATGGAGTTGGGGGTTTCCTTTCTTGGATTTTGAAGGAGGCATGTTTAACACTAAACAATGAAGGTGCACAAATAGAAAGATGAATAATTGCAGTAAAATATTATACAAGTTTTCAGAAACTGAGGTAGGAAGAGGCCTGCCCAAGGAGAGAGTGTTACATTAGTTGGAATAGCAATAGCAATAGCACTTAGACTTATATACCACTTCACAGTGCTTTACAGCCCTCTCTGAGCGGTTTATAGAGTCACATATTGCCCCCAACAATCTAGGTCCTCATTTTACCCACCTCAGAAGAATGGAAGCTTGAGTAAACCTTGAGCCAGTGAGACCCGAACTTCTGAACTGCTGGCAGCTGGTGATCAGCAGAAGTAGCCTGCAGTATTGCATTTTAACCACTGTGCTACTGCAACTCTCCTCCAGACTTTTCCAACTAATCTTGCTTTTGATAAGGATAAAGTCTTTCAACGACCCTAGGGATATGAGATTTTATTTTCTATTTACATTTCTTTGATTAATATTCTGTCTTTTTTCATTGCCTTGTCTATTGATATTGCCAGTCTTATACTTTGTAGTATCTTTGCAGTGCTTTGCTTAACTAATTCTTTTAATGTATACCTTTACTTTATTAGTGTATTCATAGTGAATCTCCTGCTCACTTTTTAATGTGGCAAAACATGCAGATGGCTTTATAAATATTCATTGGCATTACTAATTGGACACATTCCTCCAATGACAAGATAATGCAATATGATTGGTGAGAGATTTTGGCAACTCTGAAGCTGAAGCTCTTATAACAAAGAAGTAACATCTGTGGATCTGTTTTATACCCATGTTCTCACATCTTTGTTCTTTTTTCTAGGAAGTAAAGACCTGTTTTTTAAACAAAAATAGTTTGGAAATACTCTGTTTATGATGGGTATTCTTCAAAATCAAATCATACATAGTTCTAAACTCACCTTCAACAATGTCACCCATATAGTGATTAAGGGTCTGTGTTAATTCATCAGCACCACGATCCAAGCTGGTGTTCATGCTAAACTTTTCTGTCAGAGCTGTGAAACCTTCAAAATAATAAGCAGTTACTGTCAGTATAACATTTTGAGACTGTGGATTAGGGATAAAAGGAGGACAGGCAGGAGTTGACTCATTAAGACTTTGAAAAGAAAACCTTATCTTGAAGAAGAGAAACAAACAGCTATAACAAACTGACAAAAGAAAATCTCTATTGAATCTCTCCTTGACAGCAGTTGACACATACAGCATTATTTCCTGCATCGCGCATTTCTGTATCCTCAAAGTAAGTCCTCTTTTTGCCCAAGAAAAGAGAAATAATAGTTAAATAGATGCACTTGTTGAAACATCAGTAATTCCCTTGAGGTTTACTGTGTGTTTATATGAATATTTTAAAACTTTGCTTTATTTTCAGGAAGAGCAGCAAAAGTTTGCACTATCTTTTTCTCATGTAGCATTTTATGTTTCCATTTTAAAAAAAACTCTCTCTGAAATCTTTCCCCTTCCCTCAGTGGCCCACTGATTTCCTTTGCTTACCTGAAATGTCTATAAAGAGCAAAACACCATCAAAGCTTTCAATAAAAGGCAGTTCCTGAGCAAAATCTCCATACACAATGATATCAGGGACATGAGCAGCTAATTTACCAAGGGTTGAAATCTCAATTTGATCAGTCTTATTAGTCATTATTATTTCTGATTTGGAACACAACTTATTCACTGCTATATAGGCATTAAATCTCCTGTTGTGATGCCCCAATACTGTGAAGACTTCTTTATCTTAGATAACGCCTCCATTGTTAGATTTTGTGTCACAATGAACTGAAAGCAGTTTCTCCTCCAATTACAGTAGACGGATTATACTTCACCTAACAACTGTTGCTAGGCTAAAGCATATCCTTTTCAACAGTGAATTCTCTTAGTTACACATTAAGCTGTCACTTAATCTGCAATGTGCAGCAGTGAGACAGCATCGTGCGGCAGTAGTCAAAAAAGCGAATACAGTCCTTGGTTGCATAAACAGAGCCATAGAATCAAAATCATGTGAAATTCTTCACAAAAGCCTTTATAAAACCTTAGTAAGACTTCACCAGAAATACTGCCTCCAGTTTTGGTCACTACGTTACAAAAGAGATGTTGAGACTTTGGAAAAAGTGGAGAGAAGAGTGACTAAGATGATTAAAGATCTGGAGATTAAAATATATGAAGAACGGTTGAAGGATTTGGGTATTCCTAATGTAGAGTAAAGAACATGACAGCAGCATTCTAGTACTTGAGGAGCTGCCACAAAGAAGAGGGGATAAAAGCACCAGAAGGCAGGACAAGAAACAATAGATAGAAACTAATCAAGGAGAGAAGCAACTGGAATTAAAGAGTAACTTCCTAACGGACTATGAAGATTCTCAGTCACCCAGGTCACCGTTGTCCCAAAGCTTCTTTTTCAAGAGGCAACTGGGCTTTCTTGTTTTTTTTCTTTGAAGACATTTAGTCTTTCATCCAAGAAGTTTCTTCAGCTCTGGCTGGATGGTGGGTAATGGAAGGATTTATATTCCTTGCAGACAGCTGGATATTTGAATTCCTTTAGAGTCATTGAGACCATTTGGAGATTTATCTGTGTCCTCATGGTCACCTGAGAAGTGCAAATGGTTGTTTAAGTTTAAGTTTAAGTTTTATTTTATTTATATGCCGCCCTATTCCCAAAAAGGGACTTAGGGCGGCGAACAACTTAAACGGGAAAGGGAAACATACAAGTACAAAATAGACATTTAAAATGACCAACAACCACACCTGTCGAGAGGGGAAGGGAGCTCATCAATCCCAGGCCTGCCGACACAGGCAGGTTTTAACGGCTTTTTGGAAAGCAGGGAGAGAGGTGAGGGTCCAAATCTCCACGGGGAGTTCGTTCCAAAGGGCTGGAGCTGCAACAGAGAAGGCCCTCCCCCGGGTCGTAGCCAGATGGCATTGGCTAGTGAATAGAACCCGGAGGAGGCCAACCCTGTGCGATCTAATGGGTCTTTGGGAGGTAATTGGCAGCAGGCGGTCTCTCAAGTACCCAGGTCCAATACCATGAAGGGCTTTATAAGTAATAACTAGCACCTTGAAGCGTATCCGGAGACCGATTGGAAGCCAGTGCAGCTCGCGGAAGATAGGTGTAACGTGGGTGTATCGAGGTACACCCACAATCGCTCGCGCGGCCGCATTCTGGACCAGTTGAAGTCTCCGAATGCTCTTTGTGAAGCCTGAAAGGAGTGTGTTGTAGATTGGAGAGAAATCATGTCATATCCTCACCCCTGTTGAATACTAGCGCGGGAAATACAAGCGCGCGAACATAGAACTCTTCCTGATTGGTTCCCGGGCGGAGCCGGTTCAACCTTCGCCTTGATTGGTCGAGCTACTCGACGCCCCATTGGCTCCTCGTTCAAACCCGGGGGTATAAATGTTTGGCGCGAACCACGCCACGTTGAATCGCAGTTTACTATGAGCTGAATAAAGTCACTTCCTCATATCTCTTGTCGCGTCCTTCCCTTCGCTCCAAGATACAAAACTGGCGACGAAGGTGGGATTCCGATTCCCGCGACCACGGAGAAGAACAGCCAGCTGCCACCGCGTCTGAACCAGCTCGAACGCTATCTTCAGACTGAGAACCCCGGCAGCGAACGCGAATTTTCTCCGCTTCCTCTCTCTCTCTCTCCGCCTCCACGCCACGATGGCATCGTCGCTTCCTCCCTTCGCGCCATTCGGCGTAGCCACAGGAGAATCATGGGACGGGTTCATGGAGCGGTTCGAGTGTTATCTGATCGCCTCGAAGAACCAGGCTCAGACCGACGAGGAGAAATGCAGCTTCTTCCTGTCCTGCTGTGAGCCTTCCATGTTCGCCTCTGCGAGAGCCCTGGCCACCCCGAGGCCAGCCTACAAACTTGGGTGGGACGAGCTGATGTCCAGGCTGAGGAACCACTACGCTCCCTCACCCTCTCTATTTGCACGCCGTTTCGCTTTCCGCCGCCGAGTGCAAAAGCCCAACGAATCCATCAGCCAGTTCCTGGAGGCTTTGCGCACAGTGGCCGCCCAGTGTGATTTTGCAGACCTGGAGGAGAACCTTGCGGAGCAGTTTGTGTGCGGGGTCCGCGACGTGCAATTGCGCAGCCGCATGCTCCGGAATCACAAAATCACCCTGTTGCAAGCCGTGGAGACAGCGCGAGCAGCCGAACTATCCGAACAATCCACGGCCGACATGGAACGCCTCCAGCTGACCCCCCCCGCGCAAGCCGCCGCGGGGCCGTCCACCCAGACGCACCTCGTCGACGACTTCTCCCCTGCCGAAGACGAGGAGGGGGAGGAGGAGGAAACCGTCGGGCAAATGAGGACGCAGCCGAAGCGGAGGCCACCCCAGCAACCACCGACGCCCGCTCAGCCAGCCGCAAGCGCACCTTGCCGCGGATGCGGCGGCCGCCACAGCCGCGCAGCCTGCCCGTTCCGTTCTGCCGTCTGCCGCCGCTGCCGAGGAGAGGGGCACCTCGCCAGGGTCTGCCGGGCTCTCCTGCCAGCCCCATCGTTCATGCAGCCCAGCGACCAGCGCCAGGCATCGCAACCGCAACGCCGCCAACAGCCACGTTCCGCGAGGCGAGCTGAGGACTGCCATTCAACCTACCAGCCCTCCAGCGCCGACTGCGTGGTCTACCAGGCATCCCACGTTCCCGCTGGTAACCGCAAGATAAGCACCGCCGTCCGGCTCGAAGGTCAGCTTTGTCAAATGGAGGTGGACTCCGGGTCTTCCCGTTCTCTCCTATCCTGGGCCCTGTTTTCCCGCCTTTGTCCCGGGGTTCCCCAGAGCAGATTGCGCCCCGTCGGGGTCTCCCTCCTAGACTACCAGGGAAATGGGATTCCCACAGCTGGGATATTCCACATCCGGGTGGAATACGGGAATTTTAAGGGGAAACTGCCAGTCCTAATCGTCAGGAACGACCTGCCCGCTCTCCTGGGGTTGGAATGGTTCCCTGCCTTGGGCCTCACCATAGAAGGGGTGCACAGGGTAGTTCCCCTCTCCGCAGATAGCGTCCTAGATGAGTTCGCGGATGTGTTCGATGGGAAGTTGGGTTGTTACAAGGGCACCCCCATTTCCCTCTGCCTCGATCCCCAGGTCGCTCCCGTTAGGCTGAAGGCACGCAGGGTCTCTTTCGCATTAAGAGCAAAGGTAGATGCTGAACTGGATAAACTTATCGAGCAAGGGGTACTCGAGCCCGTAGATCACGCCCGTTGGGAAACCCCCATAGTCCTCCCGGTCAAACCCGACGGATCGGTGAGGATATGTGCCGACTACAAGTCGACCATCAATTTGGCCCTGCAGGCAAACCCGTATCCTGTTCCCGTAGTGCAGCACCTACTCCACTCTTTAGGACAGGGCCGCATTTTCGCCAAGCTAGACATGGCACAGGCCTACCAGCAGCTTCCCGTAGACGACGATGCGGCTACAGCCCAGACCATCGTCACCCACCGCGGGGCCTTCCGTTGCCGCCGCCTACAATTCGGCGTCTCGGTTGCCCCTGGGATTTTCCAGAGCCTCATGGAGCGGTTGCTCCATGGGCTCCCAGGCGTCGTTCCCTACTTTGACGACGTCCTAGTCGCAGCCCCCAGCCACTCGGAACTCCTGAAAACACTGCGGGAGGTCCTCACACGTTTTAGGGAGGCAGGACTGAAATTAAAGCGCAGCAAATGCGAAATTGCTGTTCCCAAAGTTGAGTTCTTGGGGTTCCTCATTGATGCCCAAGGCATCCACCCCACTCCGTCCAAAGTTACCGCCATCAAAAACGCACCCGCACCCACCTCTAGGGCAGAATTACAGGCGTTCCTGGGGCTTTTAAACTTCTACGCCCCTTTTATCCCCCACAAGGCGTCACTAGCTGAGCCGCTACACCGACTACTTGACCGGTCAGCGGCCTGGAAATGGGGTGGCCGTGAAGCACACGCGTTCGCGGCTATAAAGGATATTTTAACTTCATCGGCAGTCCTAATCCAGTACAGCGATAGGATGCCTCTAATTCTAACGTGCGACGCCTCCCCCTATGGCGTAGGGGCGGTCCTGAGCCACGTCCTCCCGAACGGCTCAGAAGCCCCCATAGCCTTCTATTCCCGGACACTCTCCTCCACGGAGCGGAACTACAGCCAAATCGATAAAGAGGCCCTGGCTGCAGTGTCCGGCATTAAGCGGTTCCATGACTACCTCTACGGTAGGAAATTCACCCTGGTCACGGATCACAAGCCCCTCCTGGGGCTACTGGCGGGTGACAAGCCAACTTCCCCCATTTTGTCCCCCCGCATGACTCGGTGGACGGAGTTCCTAACGGCGTATTCGTATACGCTGTTATACCGTCCGGGCAAACAGCTAGGGCACGCAGACGCTCTGAGCCGTTGCCCTCTGCCAGAGACGGACACAGCCCACGTGCCCGCGCTCTCTGTTCTGTCCATCGCCGAATCCGACCTCCCCGTCTCGGCCGCGGACGTTGCAGCCTGCACAAAGGCTGACCCCGTCCTATCTCAGGTTGCTTCATGGGTTTTGAGGGGGTGGCCCATGGAAAAGGTAGCGGAAGAATTCCGTCCATTTAAAGTGCGACAAGCCGAACTCGCCCTTCACGGGGGGTGTCTTGTCTGGGGGGATAGGGTAGTGATCCCCACGGCCTTGCGAGCACGAATCCTACCCGCACTCCATAAAAACCACCCTGGCATAGCGCGAATGAAAGCCTTAGCCCGTAGCTACGTGTGGTGGCCCTTGTTAGACTCGGAAATTGCAGACTACGTAGGCCGATGCAGGATCTGCCAAAACTCTAGGCCGAATCCCCCCACAGCCGCCCCTCGTGAGTGGGAGATCCCTAGAGGCCCATGGTCCCGTTTACACATCGACTTTGCCGGCCCCTTCCACGGCCGGAACTTCATGATAGTAGTCGATGCTTACTCCAAGTGGGTGGAGCTGGTAATCATGACCTCCACCACAGCGGAGAGTACAGTGAGGGCCCTCCGTAAGATGTTCGCTACCCATGGGTTACCGGATGTGATAGTTTCCGATAACGGGCCCCAGTTTACCTCCACCACGTTCCAAGAATTCCTGGCCGAGCAGGGAATCAGACACGCGGCCACAGCCCCCTATCACCCAGCTAGTAATGGCCGGGCGGAGCGCGCAGTTCGCTCAGCGAAAGAAGCCTTGGGCCGCATGGGCCAGGGCGACTGGCAAGAAAGAGTAGCGGCCTACCTCTTGAGCCAGCACTCCATACCCTGCCCAACTACAAATAAAAGTCCCGCGGAGCTCTTGATGGGTAGGAGATTGCGAACACCCCTAGACAGGCTCCATCCACTTTACGCAGGAGATCCGCCAAGCAACCTGGGGGCCCTCCCTTCCCACGCGTTTAAGCTAGGGGATCCTGTATGGGCCCGCTCCTTTTCTGGGGATCCACGGTGGGCGTCCGCAACCATCACAGCTCTGACCGGCCCCTGTTCCTTCAGGGTCGGCCTGGCCGACGGAACACAATGGAGGCGACATGTGGACCAATTAAGGCGTCGCCTTCCCGCGGAAACAGACGGCCCGAGCCCCTCAGACACCCGTTCGCAGCAGGAGCCACCCTCGTTGACTCTTTTCCCTACGGACCGTTTCCACCCGGGGAACGGGAGACAAGCCGATGCGAACTTTCCGGACAGGCGCGCCTCACCCGGCTACTCCCTTCCTCGAAGCCCTTATCGAGACTCTGAACCTACACCCCTACCGGACTGCACGGGGCCGCTACCGGACACTCCGGCTGCCACGGAGACACCGCCCCGGACAGATGGACATCGGGTACGGGACCCGGGGCCAGCTCCCTCTCACGGGGCCGCACCGCAGGTTCACCGCCCCACCACGGACACGCCTCCGCCGGCGGTTTCCCCCCCGTCGACGACCGCCGGGGAGCCACGAAGATCGGGACGAGAACGCCACCGTCCCGCCTACCTACAAGACTATGTTTGCCCTTCCTAAAAGAACTCTTTGACTGGGGGGGAGGGGTGTTGAATACTAGCGCGGGAAATACAAGCGCGCGAACATAGAACTCTTCCTGATTGGTTCCCGGGCGGAGCCGGTTCAACCTTCGCCTTGATTGGTCGAGCTACTCGACGCCCCATTGGCTCCTCGTTCAAACCCGGGGGTATAAATGTTTGGCGCGAACCACGCCACGTTGAATCGCAGTTTACTATGAGCTGAATAAAGTCACTTCCTCATATCTCTTGTCGCGTCCTTCCCTTCGCTCCAAGATACAAAAACCCCCTCTGTTGAGAGAGGGCTGTTCAACTTTGACCTAGATGGCCTTTGACCCTGTTGGAAGAAATATCAAGGAGAAAGGGGCTGGAAACAAAATAAAGGCTGATTGGAAAGAAAATTTTTTTCCCCCCAGAAAACTTTTTTTTTAAATTCTCTTACCATTTTAAGTATACATGCACATAATTATTTTCTTCTTTACATTTATCATTCTTATACATTTGTTATTCCATTTTATAGGTTACAATATACATATATGGTTTGGGTTGCTTTGTTTACCATCCCCTCCTCCTGTTGTAACACCACCTGATTTTCCCTTTCTTTTCTCCCTCCTTCCCTTCTCTACTTTCCTCCTCTCCTTTCCCTTCCTTCTTCCCTTACCTTTCTCCTATTCCTACTCTTCCTCTTCCCCTACCTACCCTCTCCCCTTCTCTTCCTCTCCCTTCCATCCTCCTCTCCTTAGCTCTTTCTTCTTTCCCCCATCTTCCTTTCATTTTCTCCTCCTCTCTCTCTCTTGGAAAGAAAGTTTATTGATGAACAGTGTGCAGTTCTGGGGCAGCTGACCAAAATGGAATTGAGAGTGGGTGGGTTTTATACCTTTTGGATCCATATGGGGTCATGTAGGGGTCATGGCTGGCGCTTTAGGCAAAAGGGGAAATGCAAATCCTAGGTGTTTGTCTAAGTTAATCTTGCCAATCTTTGGCTTGTTGCTTATCTGAAGTTTCTGTCTGACCCAGTCTTTCTGAATGGATTACCAAATCTGCATTTCTAAAAGCTGGCCTCTTCAGTTTCTGCTTGGGACAGGGACACTGGTGCTAGTTTCTGCCTCCTTTAAGATTTTTTTCCCCTTTTCTCCTTTAGGGGAAATATTTATCCTGTCTTTTTAAGATTCCCCAAAATATTTCATTCTCTAGGAGGGTCTATGGGTACTGACTTTCTACAACCCCACTTTCAAACCACATATTTCTCAGGATGCATGTTGTGGGATGCTGGTACAAACAGGATCCAGCTGCTCTGGTCCTTATCACCAGTCATCCCCCCCCCCAATTTCCTACCACAGACACACAAAGCTTATTTGCTCTTTCATCCTTCCCTCCCCCTTCTTCTTTTGATGGTAGGGTGTCTGTGAAGCAGAGGTGGTATTCAGCTGGTTCTCTCCAGTTCGGGCAAACTGGTAGCAGCGGCTGTGGGAGGCTCCACCCACCTGCCCCGACATAATGCACAAGCACTGCACATGCACAGACAGCAGTGCACATGTGCAGACGCAGCGTGCACTCACATTTGTGAACCGGTAGCAGTGACATGCAGTCACTAGAGGCAAGGGAGGCGGGGCCTCACCAATCTCCTGAGGAAAAGGAAACTATTTTTAAAATAATTAAAAAGGCCAAGGTAGTTGCTCCCAGACTTTAAGTCACAGTGACTCTGAGTCTCCTCAGTGCAGTTAGTAGGAGGAGGCTAGAGAACTATGGGCCTCCTTTGCATAAGGAATTTTTCGCCTTTTAAGAGTCAACCAAGGGTTAAAAAGCAGAACATTCTGTATGCAAATGAGGCACGTGATTCTCTGGCCTCCTCCTGCAGGGGGCAGTTTGTTTAGAGCCTATTTTAAAACATTTAAGCAGAGTCATCCACGTGGTGACTCTAGCAGCAACTAGCCTAGCCTGCCTGGCCCTGGCTAGACCAAATCTAGCATTTTTGATGCAGCTGGAAGGTATGTGGGTCAGAGGGAGGGGGCAGGGGGGAGGGAAGAGGTGGGGTGAGAGCTTGTGGAGGGACATGGGTGGGGGTCCTGGGTGGAGGGAGGGGGGCAGGAGGTCCTGCCAAGGGTGGTTATAGATCAGTGAGCTTCATGGCCGGTGAGGGTCCCGCTCTATGGCGGACGTGGTGCCGGGGCTTCGGCGGGGCTTTTGTGCTTGCCCCACCGGCCATGAAGCTCACCGCATGTCACTGACCAGTAGGGAATGTAAGTGAATCCCACCATTGCTGTGAGGCCTCAGCCTGGCCAGGCAGAGCTGACAGTTATATGCAAGTTACATTGGCTCCTTCACTATTACCCAGATCATCAACCCAGTAATGGTTCAACTGGACCTATCCAAAACTCTCAGATGTATTCACCTAGTTTTTCACTGTAGCCTGTTGAAACTGGCAATCACTTCTCCCCTCTGCCGTGCAACAAAACTACCACCTACCTATATTTCTCAAGCTCCTTTGGGTTGAGAAGAATTGCTGCAAAACTGAGTTTCATGAAGTGGACCACTAGACTCCTAGACACCTGAAAAAATGATCTAATAAAAAGAAAAGTCAACCAAAAGAGCAACAAGCAAACAAAAGCAAAAAAAAAAAACCACCCCCAGGAGCAAAACAAATTAAAGTGTAATTTGTATGCATTGTTCAATGGACTGTTAAATGGCCACCTAGTCACATGACCACCTAGCTATGCCCACTCAGATAGTCCGCCCCCCCCCCAACAACCAATTAGATCCCACAGATTATGACCAATGATCCTACGACCAATTAGATCCCACAGATTAGGCCTCCTCTGGATTCCATCAACTAGCCAGTGTCGTCTGTCGACCCCCTGGGGGAGGGCCTTCTCTGTGGCTGCTCCGGCCCTCTGGAACGATCTCCCCATGGAGATTCGGACCCTCACCACCCTTCAGGCTTTCCGCAAAGCCGTTAAAACCTGGCTGTTCCGGCAGGCCTGGGGCTGATGAGTTCCCAGCCCCACTTGAATGGTTGTGGCTGTTGAGTAGTTTTTAATCTGTTTCTTTGTCTTGTCTTCTTTGTTTTTTGTACCCCCCCCCCCTTTCCCTATTTGGTCTGTTAGCCGCCCTGAATCCCCTCGGGGAATAGGGCGGCATACAAGTTTAATAAAATAAAATCAAAATCAAATCAACACAGTCTGAGGGACTGTGAATTGGCCCCCTGTTTAAAAAGTTTGAGGACCCCTGATATATATCATCATGTAGTATATATATTTTACATGTTAAGCAATGAAACTCTCTTGTGTAAATATTATTGTGCCATGTAATAATATAATAATTATTACAAAAGTAAGAAAGACTGGTATATAAACAAATGCTAATAAAAAGAAATGAATATTTATTAAGACAGTTGACATAGGCAAGTCTGCTTGTATATCACCATTATGATTCCAGAGTATGGGCTAAAGAGTGATGTCATAATGGTGACAGTAACAACTAAGATGACTTGGAGCTCTAGCAGGAACTGATAAACTAATAGTCTTCTCTGGATCTGAAATTTCAAAAAGGCAAGGCTCCTTCTGATGAAGCTAAAGGAGAGAAAACTACAAGATGGGGTGTTTCATTCTGATCTCTTGTCCTAGTTCCCCACTTTTGTGGACAATTCTTGCACTTGGAATGAAATTGATAGAAGAGGCTGTGAGTTGCCCCACAAACTGTACTTGTGATAATTTGCAAGTGAATTGCACAGGAAAACTATTGCAAAACTTTCCAACCACAGTTCCTCTGACTACTAAAAAATTAATTCTGGCACAGAACAACCTCACCAATTTACCACTATTAACCATGAGTTATCTCAATGATCTGGTCCACCTCGATTGCAGCCACAATCTGATAACAATGGACTTGAATTTCAGCTTTCCAGGGTTAGTCAAACTGACATATTTGGATCTGAGTTTCAACAGGCTCTCCCGCATAACATCCTTCACTTTTTCACAACTGAGTGAGCTGTTGCTCTTAAATCTCTCTGGCAATCCATTGATGGTGAAGATAACGGAGAAAGCCTTTGAAAAGAACAGTCTTCTGAGATATATAGATTTGAGTGGTTGTGGCTTGTCTTACCTCAGTGCTGAAACATTCCAAAAACTGTACAGACTTCGTATTTTGGGAATAAAGGATAATCCCTGGAATTGTGACTGCAAGTTCCTGACATTCTCCAGCTGGCTAACAAATATTAAATTCCCAGGTGAGATCAGACTTCATGTTGAATACCTCTTTTAGTCCCTGAGTTAATTAAGAATGTGGATTCTTCAATTGGCAGAATTGTAATCCCTAATAACACTCCATTGAGTCCCTTAGACAACTTTCACAAATCCTCAGATTAGTCATCAACTGTAATGTGTACAGCACATTCCATTTGTATGGCCAGCCATTTCAATTACAAGACTCCAGTTTGCTAGCAATTTATTAAAAATGAGATAGAAAGCAAAATTACAAAATCATACATGACTTATATAGCAGCTGAAGAAAAACCAACAGCAAGAATAAACATTGTTAATTGAAATATATTTCCCTAAATTCACTATTAATTTGCCCCAATCCTTCAGTTGGATGGAAGTAATCAATTCAAAAAACTTGGAGAGTCAGAACATCAATACCATCCCTGAACTCAGTTGAAATTTAGCATTGTGGACCCGCAGTGATATCTGATAGTGCCTATACCATGCAAAGGTATTCATTTGGCTTACAATTCCTTGTTCCTAATTACTTACAAACTCAATAAGTATAAAGCAGTCTATGGTTTTCATAGAGGTTTTAATTGCAATGCTGGTATATCAGTGTTTATATAATGCTGGGAATATAAAATATCCTGTTTAGCTGTACGATTGTGGCTATTAGCAGGATGTCTGAATTTGTATAATAAATCATACAGAGATATTAAAACTAGGTATTATTTTATTTTGTTTGGAATTAAAATAGACTCAGCAGTTTGGAGCAAAGGGTTTTTAAAAAATTATCAGAAGTATAGATAGTATAGATCAGTGTTTCTCAACCTTGGCAACTTGAAGATGTCCAGACCTCAACTCCCAGAATTCCCCAGCCAGCGAATTCTGGGAGTTGAAGTCCGGACATCTTCAAGTTGCCAAGGTTGAGAAACACTGGTATAGATAGACCTGAGATCCAACAGCTGCACAGAGCTTGCAGTCGTGATGGTGATTAGAAAGTAACTTTGCAACCAATCCTCACTTTTATCACTCTGGCAGGCTTATAAAGGAGATCATAAGCACAATCATAGTTTCACTTAGCAACCACTTTGTTTAATGACTAGTTTGCTGATCCCAATTGTCCATGGCAATGCTGGATATTGGCCTTAAAAGAAATGAAAGTCATGGAAAGGCTCCCCTTGTCAATGGAATTAGCAATATTATTACTGTTATATTGCAAGAAGGATGAAATTTAGTATATATATTGACAGTCTTATATAACTATTAATATGAGCCAGCAGTGTGCTGCAGCTGCCAAAAAAGCCAATCTAGCTGTAGAGATACCAGTAGCTGTTTAGCATTCACACTAGTTCTCGTTTTATGTTTCCTTTCTGCAGATTTAGAGAATGCCACTTGCAGTGAACCAGAAACAATGCAGGGTCTTTCTCTCATCAAGGCAAAATTGGAGCTCCGTTACCTGTGCCTTCTGCACTTACACCTAGAAGATTTTGTATACATCTGTCTATTAACCTTCTGTATTTTCTTGGGAGGAACTCTAGTGGCGTGGCTGGTTGGGTTTTGCACAGTGATGTATTATCATCCTGTAATGAGACAATATGATGAACCATTGGATGAAGAATACAGAATGATTTAACTAATTGCTTTGGAGATCTTCCAAGTATCAACACCTAATACAGATGCACCAACATTTTAGTCCCTTTGTTTCATTACAAAATTCTTCAGTTGAAGTTTTAGCTCATTTCAAGGGAGAGATTTCATTTTATTTCATTATGAATGAAAATACAGTCTTGAGGTAGGAGATCGGATGTTCAAAAGGGTGGAACATGTATCAGAGAATTTCTAATATGTTGGGATGTGGATGTGTCTTCCAAAAATGAAATATTCCTAAGAAAATATAGAAGTAACTAAACAAAGGACAAGCAAGAAAACCTCCTCCTTTTTATGTAATTGGCTATAAAAAGTTTGTCTCTGAACAGAAAAAGAAATTTAAAAAAGGAATCACTCATGAAAATTGCAGTTGAAGTTGAAAAAAATTGCCTCCTCTCCTTTTTTAAAGCATTTTGAGTTTCAGCCTGGGTCCATTTCTACTGAAAAAAGCAATTACTGTAATGGAAACAAACTAGTTGACATAGCATCCAGCAAAATAAATGCTACAGGGTCCTTTGAGTATAAAAAATCCTACTCTCTGTGAAAGCTATTCTCCTCTAGAATCTGTGGAGTAGCTTTGGAGCAGCAGTTCTGTACTATCTATATTGCTTTGGGTCATACTGGAGTAGCTATTGTTGGAAGAAATGTCCATCTGGGTTCAGTTCCAAGTGGGGAAAAAGACACTAGAAACATGGAGACTGTTTGGAAAGATGGTTTAATGGTGGATAGGATCATATGCCTTGGAGCTCCTGGGCGAAAAAAGGAAGAGATGCTAAGAGTCCCTGGTTTTATGCCCTCTCTGGGCTTTGAACTGCCTGTGGCACAGGAAGAGTATCCTGCTTGGTTGCTGTCAGAGGTCATGGCTAGTTTTGTAGGTTGTCTGTATGCTAAGTTTGGTTGAAATTTGGTGGGTGGTGAAGTAAAGGGCAATAAAATGGCTCTGCCTAAAGGGGGTAGATCTTTGTTATGTAGAATAGAGTGGTCCAGGCCTTAATGGCCCATTAACAAAGGTGAATGGGCTGATTGTCTGCTTCTCTCAGTTTCTACTTCTCTTTTTAGGGGAAATATTCTGTCTTTTTAATATTTCCTAAAATATTTCATTTTCTAGGTGAGGGGTGGATTTTAACTTCCTACACTATTATGGTTCCTCATTCATGGGGGAAGAAAAAGAGCATATATTGTGTCTTGGCCTCGGTGGTGGGAGGATGTGTATATGGAAATTCTGTGCAGCAGGCAGCCATGTTATAGATGCAGCATATGGGGGTGCTAGGGAACAATCACACACTGAGGAAAGGTACAAGCAGACTGGGCAGATGTGGCACAAAAACAGAAGTGGGCTTAGGAGCAAGAAGCAGAAATGTGCATGACAGGTGGCTGAGGAAGAGTAGATGTCAGCCTCCGCTTTGCTACTGCTTCAGCTGCCATTGAAACGGGGAGGGGAGCGGTATGGTATTTGGGAGGGGAATCATTGTTGTGCTGGAGGAAGTTTCTAGACTCTGAACTGACCACCTTACTGCGCATGTGGAGGAGGAGTGTTTCCCGCCAAGGCCAACAGTCCAGCATTCCATCCTGGTGATGCCTTTTGAAGTTATCTCACACCTGACATTTGGGAGAATTATGATTGGACTGTGCACGGGATGCCAAGGGGAGGGGAATGAATTATACAATATATTATTCGCTTTCGCGCCTAATTAACCAGACTTAGCTTAGCTTCGCTTCGCTTCTATTCATTTATAATTAGTAAAAATAGACTTGATTTCAACAAATGGAGTCCTGTGGTTTGCTTTCCTGATTTTTTAATGAAGAAGAGCTGACAATTAAGCTAAGTCTCATTTCCACCCCACCCGGAGCTACAACCTACCGAGCGGGGGTGTCCTCACAAGAAGAAAATAAATGTCTTTGCATGTGAGTGACCAAGAAGAAGATGAGGGGGCGATGGCAGGACCATCTTTAACTGAAAGGCTGGCTGGGCTTAGAGTGGACGAGCCTACTGTTCATCCCAGATGGACTTTGGTGTGGGACAAAAAGAGGAGTCGGAGGAGTTGGATGCTGGAGTCACGAGAAGAAGACCAAAGAAAAAGTCAGCGGATTGGGGTGATGCTGGGGAAGAGGATTACAAGCTGTCCCACGCCATGAGACTCCTCGAGGAAGCTTGGTCTGAACGCAAAAGGCGTGAAAGAGCAGTGGAAAGGGAGCAGGCTGAAGATCTTGAGCAAAGGTACTCGATGCATAGGTTAAGGGAGGGTGAAGAAGCCGAGGGGGGTTGGGCACAAGAAAACCCAGAACCAGCCTCCCCTCCCACAGCTAGGGCCGCTCAAAGAGTAGGGGGGGGGCAGACGACGCCGAATGGCAAAAGTCCCTCCCTTAACTGTAAAATACGATGGTGATCCTAAAACTTTAGGACTTTTTATCATTCAGGTCTGGAATTATATGGAAATCTATGGACCTGATTTAGAGTCTGATGAAATGAAAGTTTGGATGGTGTTAATGTCCTTTAAAAAAAAAGCGGCCGAATGGATGGTGAGCCTACACAAATGCAATTCCCCCCTCCTGAGGAATTTTAATGACTTTATGGCAGCCATGAAGAGGAGGTTTGATGACCCGCTGATTGAGAGATGCGGGCGCCTGAAATTTATGGCCCTGAAGCAGGGAAATAGATCGGTGGCAGATTATGTCCAGGAGTTTCAACAGTTGTCAGCCTATATGAGAGGGTGGTCAGAAGACGCTTTACTGGATCAGTTTGCTGAGGGATTGAATGAAAAAATATACCAGCAGTGTGTAAACAGACACATCTCACGCCGGGTGACTGCTTGGTATGAACACTCGGCAGATGTTGAGTTGGATTTGGCCAGGCTTCAATGCATGAAAGAGGGAGAAGTGGATAAATCCCCCCCAGCAGCTCCAAAAGCCCCCCTCTGCCCCAGGAGTGAGGGGAGAGGGAGTTTCACCAGCAAAAC
Source organism: Thamnophis sirtalis (assembly GCF_051295495.1). NCBI lineage: Eukaryota > Metazoa > Chordata > Lepidosauria > Squamata > Natricidae > Thamnophis > Thamnophis sirtalis. The sequence continues at coordinate 53,890,543 of NW_028261392.1, read as the reverse complement.
CAAGCCTTTCACGTGCTTCCGCTGCGGAAAGGAAGGCCATCGCGCCATGAATTGCCGCATAAAATTGCCTCAGACCGCTCCACCCCCTCCCCGAAAAGAGGGAAGAGCAAGTAAGGCCCCGGGCAGGAAAAGAGAGGCTGAATGCGCCACTGAAAATGTTCCCCAGCTTTTCCAGCCGGAGGAGGAGGGAGGCGTTAGCTCCAGCTCGTCTGATGAATCAGATGAGGAACAATCTCATCACTGGGTAAGTTCCAAAGGGGGCCCCATGCTTATCCCAATTGAACTATGAGTGCCACCTTCTGGCGTGGCTGAAAAACTTTTAGCTCTCCTGGATTCGGGCTGTTCTCGCTGTATGATGTCCTGAGATGGTGGAAAAACTTGGGATAAAATTGAGGACTCAGTACAACTGTTCTAAACTCAGCGTGGTCCAGCCTGTCATTCCCACGGCGAGCCTCGCTGCTCCGGTTGTTACTAGGAATCAAGCCCATTCTAAGGTGGAGATGTCCCAGGACTTTCTTTCCAATTTCAAGAATGCCCTCCCTAATGATGACTGGTTCCAGCAGCACGTAAGTGAATGTACTATGAGGGATGATTTGCTCTGGATTGGGGCAAAGCTTTATGTTCCTGCGTCTCTTTGATTAATTGTTCTTCAGCGAGCTCATGATTCCCGGATAGCAGGGCATTTTGGGTTCGGTAAAGCCATGTCAAATATAATAATCCAAAATCACACAATGTCTTGAGAACTCCAAGAAAAAAGTCAGAGACTTGGTCAAGAATGTAGGAGTCAGGGACATAAAGTAAGAAATCATATATCCTTCCAGCAGCAGAGGGGACCCTGTGGAATTTAAATCCTCTCTCCACTGAGAACACACAGCTGAAGTTTTTCTTGCTCAGTGGTTACCAGCTTTTCTTGCTCAGTGGTTACCAATAAGGAGGCATCATGCTTGCTGTCAGAGTTTAGTCCATATTTCTCAACCTTGGTACCTTTAAAATAGATGAATTCTGCAAATTAACGTCTACCCATTTTATGCCTGCTAAAGTTGAGAAACACTAGGTTAGTCATTTATTTATGAAGCACTGACTTTGACAGAGCATAGGACCTGCAGGCTTGGAGGAAATCTGAATAGAATGAGAACTTACTCTGTACTCTAAGCATGCTTCCTCTAAGACTGCTACCACATGTGGTGCAAAATAAAACAGCTGTTGTTGGATCGGTTGAACGGACAAGATAGACTCAGGTTTCAGAGGCAAGCAATAGCTCTTTATTTGACAGCTATTTACATTCCAGCCCCATTCCATTTGACATAAAAGATAGGGAGCTATCAAACGGCTTGGCCAGGGCATGTGCAGGTTGAGTGGAGTTTGCAACCAACTTTAAAGTGAATGAGGCTGTTTGTGACTAAATGGGACAGAGAACATAGAGGAATGCAAGGTAACATGGAGGTAATCTAGTCCAACCCCTTCCCAAGGCAGGAGTCCTTCCTTCTTCTTTTTTTATAATTTTTTTATTATTTTAAAACAAACAAACATAAACACACACAAAATATAAAAACCATCCTCCAGTTACATACAGTATGTTGATTAGTTACAATACTTTTGTGCTTCCTCACAATAGTCTTCACTTACAATTTATATAAAATCTCATATCATCAATCTAATATATATGTACACAATTATTATCATTATTAAACATTCATTTGACTATAACTATTGCTACATCCTTTTATGTGAGATATACTAAATTAAAAATAAATTTATATTATGGCATTTCATTGCATCATCCTAAAACCATCCAATAATATTACATCTTTATATAATATTCTATATAAAATTATTTATCTTTGGTTACAAAACTTTTGTGCATCCTCTCCATAGTCCTCACAATTTATATAAAATTTCTAATTATCAATCTTACATGCGTTATTATCATTGTTAATTATTTATTTGACTATAACTATTATTACTTCATTTTATGCTTAATATTCTAAATTTAACTAAATTTAAATTAATTTTTATTATAACATTGCTTTACATTATCCTGTATCCTTCCAATAGTAGTGCAATGCCATTGCATTTCTTGTAAGACTCGAACCCTCCATCTGTTCCTTCCATCAACTTCCCTTTGGTTATCACTGATGCTTCTGCCAGAATTTCTCTCATTACTTCTGCCAAATTTCCTCCCTTTTCATCTATGTTTTGGAATCTGAGGCAAAGTTCTAATCTGTAAATCTCCCATTTCAATATTCCACTCCTGTCTTTTCCAACCACGCTCAATCTGCTGTCAATATCACCAATTTTCTTATCTCTTTGTTTATTTTTTTCTTCAATTTTTTGAACTCTGTCTTCATATTTCATCATTGTTTCGTAAATATTCTCAATTTTTTCATCTTTTTTTCTGTTCTTTGTTCAATATTCTCCATTCTCTTTTCAATGCTCTCTGTTCTTACTTGTATTTTTTGAATTTCTTGCATAATCATTTGCAATGTTACTTCCTTTTCTTTTTCATGTTGCGCCATTCCTCCAGATAGTAAACACTACCACTATAACATCCAAAGCTTTTTTATTAAATTCCAAACAAGTTCACTGCAATCTTTCAAGTCAAGGCTTTCTTTTCACTCCAATCCAGCTACTGATAGAACCCCCAGAGGAGCACCTGTATAAACAATCTGTGCTCTTCCCGCTATCATTTTCAGTAAACAAGCTCACAAACCTTGAAATGTAGATCAAATGTTAAAAGCAAAAAAGAGAAACAATATTTCCAAGCCTCCAAGCCTCTAAGTGGCAGTGTTACTTCTTTTCCTCTACTTTTACTCCCCTCTTTATTTTCCAAACTTAAGGAGAAAAAGAAAAGTTCTTAGCAAAAAGATTCAATAGAGTGTTGGGGGGAAAAGAAAGTCTTAATCAATAAGTATTAAAAAAGGAAAAATAGAAGAAAAAGAAGAAACTGGTCCAGTTTAAAAAGTAAGATGCATTTGTAAAAATCCCATCCATGAAAAAAAAATGAAACACTAAGTTTGATTCAGGCTTAATCTCGCCACTTAACCTCTTCTGTTCAATTTTAACTTAACTTTTGATCTTTTTGGGTATTCTCTTCTCTAATAATAAAATTTATCTCACCAATTCGACATACTTTCTCTCCCACTTTCCTCTGTTCTGGAGATGTCCCAACTTTCAGCAGCTTCAATGGCTGCTTCTCTGTGGCCGGAAAAAAAGAGCTTCTCAAGGATCTACCAGGGAATTTGCAATGTCCCTGCGATCGGCAGGATGTGTCCTTCTCTATAACCGTCTCTATGGGATGATTTAGGTCCAAAAGGACCGTCCAGCGGCACAGATATCGATGGCAATCCTGGAGCTCCAAGATCACACATCGTATCGTCATGATGTCAGCTCCGCCTTCCAGGAGTCCTTCCTTCTCTTTGAAAGCTGTCAGTGGCAGACATGATTGAAACGGTGTGTGTGTGATTGAGAGAGAGAGAGAGAGAAAGAATGAGAAAGAGAAAGAGAAAGAAAGAAAGTTAGAGAGAGAGAGAGAAAAGAAAGAAGAAATGAAGGAAGGAAGGGAAAGAAAGAAAATAAATAGGGGATAGAGACACAAGAAAGAAGGGAGGGAGAGAGAGAGAGAGAGGAAGAAAGGGAGAAAACGTATGATCACAATTGAGCCCAAAATTTTGGTTGCTAAGCAAGAGCATTGTTAAGTGAGTTTCACCACATTTTCCAACTTGGCCATGCCCATCCAGTCACATGACTGCCAAGCCACTCCCACCCAGTCACATGACCACCAAGCCACTCCCACAAAACAGGCCACACCTACAGAATAGGTTTTAAAAAATTTTGAAACCCACCACTGTTCCAATGCCATCAAATTTGCTTTAGATGAAATAGATAACAGTTGCTAGCAAAGATCCAAATCAGTGCTGGGATTCAAAAAAATTTTACTATCGGTTCTGGGGACATGGCTTGGTGGGCATGGCAGGGGAAGGATACTGCAAAATCCCCATTTCCTCCCCAGCCCACTAACCTGCTTTCCAGCTCCATTCTCCTGTTCAGGGCAACAAAAGAGGTTTGGCTGGGAGGATGGGAGGCAGCGAGGATGGGGCCAACCTATTTGCTGGTTCTCCAAACTACTCAAAATTTCTGTTACCGCTTCTCCAGAACCTGTTAGAACTGGCTGAATACCACCTCTGATTAAAATGTGATACTGATTAGACAGATGTAAAAAAAATCCCAGTGAGATATTATGAAGAATGCCAGTTTGTAAACTGTTAGAACCAGTGACGTGCGGTGAGGTTTATGCCTGGTGAGGCTCAGCTGGGCATCCTTTTGCGAAGCAGCTCAGCAGGGCAGCGGTCGGCCTCGGCGGTGGGGGGGGGGAATTTGCATCGCGGGAGACGCCAAGTGCCCAGGTCTGCAGCAAAGGCGCTTGGCGGCTCCCGTGATGCAAAGTGCCCTGCCACCCCCGATGCCGCTGCCCACCCGCTGACCCCAGGCCGCTGCTTCTCCAAGCTCCGCCGCTGGAAGTCCTGGATCGCCTCTGGGGGAAGGCTGAGTGAGAAGCGGAGCGAAGCTTCTCCGCAGCCTCCCGGCGCTGCGCAGAAGCTCTCGCAGGAGCGTGTGCCAGCGGTTGGCGGCCTGGAGCGGCCCCGGCTGCAAGACAAGGCAGCACTTAAAGCAGCCACTGCTGCCGCCACTGCCCCTCCTTCGCCCGGCGGGGCGTTCCTGCTGCCTTGGGATGCTTTGCCGTGCAGCAGCTGCTTCTGCAAGGAGGCGCTGGGCCAGGAACTGGAGAAGCCGGCGGATCGCTCAGAAGCCATGCCACAGGCCTCCTTGGAAAGGGCGCAGCACAAAATTGGACTCTTAAACTGGGAAGATGTGGTAATAGGAAGGCATTTTAAAATGCTAGAATTATTTACTTAAACAACTTATCCTGCTTCTATAATTGAATTACAATTAAAATTACAATTAAAATAATTAAAATCAGACTGACTAGTGGCAACACTGAAATTTAAGTTGAGAGCACCACCTGCTGATGAAAGGAAAATATACAAGCCTGGGAATACTTATTTTCAGAGTATAAGATGCACCTTTTTTCCTCAAAAAAGAGGCTGAAAATCTGGGTGTGTCTTATACATTGAATACAGCATTTTCTGCCTCCCAAAGCTCCGCCCCTTCACCAAAATGGCCTTGCGTAGCCTTATGGAGGTTTTCAGAGAGCTCCTGGGGCCTGGGGAGGACAGAAATGAGCAAAATTGGCCATTTTTTGCTCCCCCCAGCCCCCAGCAGCACTCTATAAGCCCCATAAGGCTATGCATGCAATCTTTTTGACAAAAAGGGCCCATTTTTGCAAAAAACTGTCCTTTTTTCTCATTTTTGCCCCCCCCCTCCGGGAAAGCCCCTCCAAGGCTATTCATGCCTCTTTTTTTGAAAAAAAGGGCCACTTTGGGAGGTTTGCAGAGTGCAAAAACTTTTTATTTTCCTTTCGGAAAGCTCTTTAGTTAAAGTGATTGATGAGAATTAGATTGATCAAGTGCTGTGCCAGCAGAAACAAAGTCTCAGGTGCTGCAGATTGTCAGTGATTTCTTTGTCCAGTACATGGATAAATACACCTGGAAACATCTACCTACCTGCTCTCTCTCTCTCTCCCTACCTACCTATTGTATTTTCACCCCCCCTCTCTCTCTCCTTTTATCTGCCTACCTACCTACCTACCTACCTACCTACTCTCTCTCTCTCCCCCTACCTACCTACTGTATTTCTCTCTCTTTCACTCTATCCCTCTATCTATCTACCTACCTACTTTTTTTAAAAAATTGCCTCTTCAAAACCTTGGTGCATCTTATACTCCAGTGCATCTTATACTCCAAAAAATATGGTACTTGGCTATATCCAACTACCCTACAACTACTGAATAGTTAAATATGAGAACAAGGAAGATATTCAATAAAAATGACACCTGAATGTTATGCTAGAAGATTGAACCTATAAAGGGGATTTGAAGAGGCTTTGGATAACTCCTGGGACTATTTAATGGAACTGATTGATTACCTAATGGATACAAAGAACTGTGATTAGTGTACTTCTTGAAGGGCAACTTTAGGTCTGAATAAATGGTTCTTGGACTACTGGACAAAAGTGGGATTTCTTAAAACAAAATAAGATACTCCATAAGGAGGAAATGAGTGAAACACTGAATGAGATGTTGTTGATTTTTCAAAGCATAAAGACATTATGGAAAAACGATTTAAGAAGATTATGGAAAAAATGGAAAATACTATATGAGGGACAATGAGTAAAGATCAAGACACTCAGAAAAGGGAAGAGCCAGCAGAAGGAATGGGGGAAAAGATAAAACCAAGAACCAGTGAATAAAAGAAGACAAGGAAGAGACAATAATAAAAATAAGAATGATTGATGAATTAAACCAGGGGGAAATATTTCAAGAGAGTTAAAAAGAGTATTGGAGGTACAGGAAGAAACTTTTAAAAGGGAGATAGGGGTTCAGACAGATATTTTGAAAGCTAGGCAATGGAAGAGGGTAAAGATGGGAGAAACACTTAGATTGAATAGCCAGGATGTAGATGCAGACAAAGATCAAAGAGAGGAATATGGGAGGCAAGTCAAAAAAACAATAAGGATCAAAATACTGAAGTGGGCAAGAGACAACAGATAGGAAAAAAAGGGTGTTGTTGTTTTGTTTTGTTTTTCTTTCCCTTCTTTTTTTAGAATGGTAGCATGATTAGAAGTTAGGTAGAAATAAGAGAATGGGAGAACATTTGTGTGTGTGTATGTATGTGTGTGTGTATTTAGTCATGCCAGTAACATGACCACGGAGACGTCTTCGAACAGTGCTGGCTCTTCGCCTTTGAAACAGAGATGAGCACCGCCTTCTAGAGTTGGGAACGACTAGCATATATGTGCAAGGGGAACCTTTACTGTACACCTTTATATAATGAAACAAAAGAAATAATAAAATGGGAAAATTAGAGATTGAATGATGGTATTATTAAGTACATTTAAATAACATTGTGATTGGCATTGGAATAATATATTGAAACATTGAGCAATTAAATAATGAAAGAATATACCTTAATATAAACATGTGTATTACTATCAGAATTATATAGATTTGATGATTGTACAGAATATGATTAGAATAATCTTGTATATTTAAATAATATGATTGGTATTAGAACTGTGTATTGAAACATTGAATAATGAAATAATGAATGATTGTATCTTAATACAAATAGATGCAAAGAGTGAAATATGGCAGGTAAATTAAAAATGAACAGGATTCAAAACACCAAAGTGGGCAAGAGATGTTGGATAGAAAGAAAACGTCTTTTAATATAAGGATGACATGTTTAAAAGTCAGAATAGAGACAGAAATAAGAGAAAGGGGGAGTATTAGTATACACATTTTTACATAATAAAATAAAAGCAATATCAAGAGTGAAGTTTAGAAATTGAATGACGGTATTATTATGTATGTTTAAATAATATGGTGATTGGCATTAGAACAATGTATTGAAACATGGAATAATGTAATAATGAAAGATTATGACAACATAAATATGTATATTGGACATTATTAGAAAAACAAACTGGATGAATGTAACAACTATGATTAATATTACTCGTTTTATCTGTATTAAAATGTATGACACCCATGTGCCACAATGTTCATGCATTGATATGTATATGGAAAATAAAATAAAAAACTTGGAATAAAAAAAAAGAATTCATATTTTTAATATGTGGGGAATGAGCATATGTAAATTATAAAGGATACCTGCCCCCAGACTTTGGTCCTTCTTAGAATTTACCCGATTTATCTGGAAACAGAAAGTTGGCATATAATTAAACTACTTGTACACATACACCTTCCACTGTATGCAGACTGTGCCAAGAACCTATGAACTTACCTGGAGCTGACATAAAGGTGTCAACTGGCAGCCAACATGACATGGAGATCTTCTAACAGCAAGTAGCTGTTTTGCACTTTTAAGAATAGAAGCTCTCTCTTTGTTTTATCATTTGCCAGGGCTCTTGATGAGCAGAGAGCATCAGGAAGAAAAACCAGCCACAACTCCCCTCAGGATAAGTCTGGAAAATCCATGGCTCCTGGCCCAGATCTTCATGGAAACTATCAGGATCCAAAGAAGGAAGTGCAATGCCACATCATGCCCCTTTCTCTCAGCTCCAAGAATGTATGGATGGTGGTGCTCCTGAGTAGAATCAGCTGGACAGTAGGAAGCATAAACTGTCCCAAGGAATGTACATGCCAATATCTAACTGTCAATTGCACAGGGAAACTGCTGGAAAAGTTCCCAACTACAATTCCACTGGATACCAGGCAGCTGGTTCTGGCTCAAAACAAACTCAGCTCCTTGCCCTCACTAGAGTTGCATGTTCTCAGTGACTTGGTTTACCTAGATTGCAGCAGCAACACTTTAGGCAAGGACCTGGATTTCACTTTTGTCAGTATGATCAAGCTTATCTACTTAGACTTCAGCTTTAACAACCTCACACAGGTAACGTTTGGCACCTTTTCACAGCTCAGCAGTCTGATGGTGCTAAAACTCTCAGACAATCCCAGCCTGGTGGAGATTGAGAAGGATTCTTTTGCTAACAATACCTGGTTGAGGCATCTAGATGTGAGCCGCTGCAGCTTGATGTTCATTGATACAAGTACGATCAGGGACTTGCCTAATCTGAGAAGCCTGGGCTTAGGTGAGAATCCCTGGTTCTGCAATTGCTCCTTCATGGAACTCTGTAGCTGGTTAAAGGAGAGTGGCATAACTGTCCTAGGTGAGTTTGAAAAACTGGGATTATTATGGATGTATTCTGTTCTCAAACTAGAGGAGTATTGTATAATCAGCAATTTTGCACTGAACTACTGCTGTTTCTCCTCAGCTTATAAAGTAAGGAATGTAAACTGACACATTTTACACCTGCGGAGTTGAAATGAAACTAAAAACTTCTACATTAAATAACAGAGAGAACAGGAGACCTTGGAGATCTTCTAGTCCAACTCCCTGCTCAAGCAGCAGACCAGTCTTAACCTCCAATGATATGTATGATTCTTGCATTAAAAACAAAGGGATATATTATATTTAAAATTTTGCTGTGTATTGTTGTCATCTTCTTCTTTGTAATTAAGAGTGGCAAAACATCATGTAATTCACAAATATCTCAGCTTACACATGCAATTTTATAGTATTTGGCTTCTTCCATCAGTATTGTTCAATAGTCAATTCCTATTCATGCATCTCAGAAAGGCAAATAGGATTGAAAAACTAGATAATGTACTGGCTAAGAGAGTTCCACTTCTCACTGATGTCATACAATTCAACTATAGTGTTGCTGTTCACTCTGTGTCAAAGAGCAGCATTGTGTGTGTGAAATAAACACATTTTTCTGGCTTATATGAGGGTGATGGTTAAATGTTAATGCTTAGTGTAAGTTGATCCAGGAGCACGAGCTCCTTTTTCTTTTCCCTAGTTGAAATAAGATATATCCCATTCCATGCTAGAACAAGATAACACTGATAATTTAGTGGCTTCAGTTAACTGTCATCTGTATGGTCTATTCATGCCATTCTCCAGAAGTAAGGTAAGGGTATATGATATTCCAGGACTTAATATATTTAAGGATGAATGTATAAAAAATCTTGTAGTGATGTTACAGACGTATTGGTTAGGATGTGAATATGTACTGCATGTGTTATGTATACAGATGATTCTATATTGTTGGTTGAAAACCTGAATGATATACCACATCTGGACCAAACAACAAAAACATGATAGCAAAAAAATGCAGAACATGTTAAATTTTTGCTGATTTTAGTGATCACAGGTCAAGATAAGACAACTCTATTTAACATTTCTGTGAAGCCATGAAGAGCTTGGATCTGAAAGTCCATGTATTAATGTCTAAAATAGCTCTGTTTAACAGTAAAAATAGATTGCAGGTGATATATAACCACCGAAAAATTAAAGCAAGTAGGTCTATTTGTGTGTCTTCATAAAATGCTTACTCAATAGATCTTTGTAATTGTTGATAATGGATGCATGTTTCATGTTACATACATACATATAATACATGTGTTGGAAGAAGTGTCCTTCTGGGTTCAGTTCCAAGTGGGGGAAAGACAATGGAAACATGGAGACTGCTTTGGAAGATGGTTTAATGGTGGACAGGATCACATGGCTTCAGCTCCTGAGCAGAAAAGGGGGATCACATGCTTCAAGATGTTGGGTGAAGATGAAAAGGGGGGCAAGATGCTGAGAATGCCCTGGTTTTATGCCCTCTGTTGGGCCCCACCCCAGAGCGTCTCATTCCTGTGTAAGAAATGCATTCTGATTGGTGGTTTCACCCCCATTTCCGTGCTTCTAGGACAGAATCTAAGGCAAATGAAGTGTTTTCTGCCACTCCACTGAGAGAATACAATAATCGTAATAGTAGACAACTTCTATAGACCTAAGATTTAATTCTCTGCATTTCTAATTAAAAGATAGGAAAAATATGGGAGAGATCCTTTGCCTTGGACAACTGCTAATCAGAATAGTCAATGTGACAATGGATAAATTATGCTCAACTTATTTCTAGAAATGTGTGTGTTGGATAACAATCAAATGTACATAGGAAATATAAGTCACACTCACTTCATCTGCGTCTGTTGATTATACCTTCCTTAAACCATCCCAAAATTCATTGGATTCCACTATAGTATAACCTGCAGAGGTCCTGAGAAACAAAGTCCAAAGCATTTCAAACATTTTGAAATTTATAAAAAAGATGAGAGCTAAACTAAATGTGATGTTCAATATATTATTTTCAGAAGAGATTTCAGACTTATGAAATACAATCTGAGTCTCTGGTAGAAGACTGTGAGGTTAGTTCTTTCCCTAGTGTTATTTCCACAATGGAGTTCACAATAGTTGCTATACAAGAACAAAGTTCAATTCAAATTAATTCAGAACAAATTATGGTTAGTAGTTTATTGACCTGTAGAAAATAAAAGACTGTGCATACTTGCAAAATACTTTGGACTTTGTGTGAGCGTTCTCTTACTGATTAACAGCCCCATTTTTCAGGCTTCATAAAAGCCTGGGGAAAAAAACATAGCAATTGCTTTGCGTGTGATGGTGTATTTGTGCAGCTTTATATTTGCAGTACTTTAAAATGGAATCATGGCATGTGACTCTCGGTTTTTCTTATTGCATCCTGAAGTCAGGTTTATTTAAAGTACAGGATTAGAGATTGTGAGTTCTAGTGTTCCCTTTGGTGTGAAAGCTATCTGAATAATTTTGGCCCACTCACTCTCTCTCAGCACAAGCTACCTCAAACAGTTGTTGCTGTGGCAACATTTAATTTAATTTAAATTAAATTATTAGATTTTGATATTACCTAATTCCAGAAGGCCCTAAGGATCTTACAATATTTGAAATACATAATTTAAAACATGGCTGCCTAGATAAAATACCATCAATAACATTCAGATAAACATTCAGCAGGAATGCCACACACATTCTAACCCCAGGCCTCAGAACAGAGCTATGTCTTAAGAAACCTCTGGAATACTTGGACAGTTGGCCCCATATGTATCTGAAGGGTTCCACCACAAATGCGTGAACAACAAAAGCGCGCCTCACTAAACCGCGGTGACAAAACCGTGCCGATAAAACCGCGCGACGAAGGAGCGACGAATGAGCCCTGAAGCGCACCGACAACAGCGCGCCGACAGAAGCACGCTGTAACCTAACCCAAAACCTAACCCTAAACCTAACCCTAAACCTAACCCTAAACCTAAACCTAACCCTAACCCTAAACCTAACCCTAAACCTTGCCTTAACTTAAATCGCGTTTCTGTCGGCACGCTGTTGTCGGCGCGCTATTGTTGACGCACTTTTGACATCGCGGTTTTAGCGCCGCGGTTTTGTCGGCGCGCTTATGACGTTCGCGCTTTTGTCGGGTCACGATCTGAAGAGTTGTTCTTTCAGAGGACAGTGGCTGTGACAGAGAAAGCACATTTCTTTGGTACCACAAAGTCATAATATTTAATGGACAGGACTGGGAGCATACCCACTCTGCCTGAGTGTACTGGATAAGCATAAACAATTGGAGACAGGCAATCCCTCAAGTAACCAGGTCCTATGTCATGAAAGGCTTTGTAGATGATGAGCAGCACCTTTAATTGCACCTAGAAGCCAATTAGTAACCAAGCTTGCACAGCAGCAATAACACATGGGCATGTAACAAGGCTTATTTCCCACACCCCTGCATTTTGAACCAGTTGTACCTTCCAGGTGGTTTTCAAGGGCAGCCCCATGTACCAAATATTGCAGGGAGAACCAGACATGAGTAACTGTCTGAAGGATCTTCTGATTAAGGAAAAGGTGCAACTAATGCACAAAATGAATGTGTGCAAAAGTCTTCCTTGCTGTTTGAACAGTAGCTCAAGAGGATCCCACGTTGCACACCTACCTATCTTGAATGGAAACCACAACCCCATCCAAGACTATTAGCAAAACCATCCCTGACCTCAAGGACCCCATACATATCTAAGCAGTCCAGGGCTGAGATGTACAACTGGGTATGATCAACATACTGATAATACTAGACTTTGAACTGATGAACTACCTCACCCAGTGATTTCACATTGAGGTTCAAAAGGAAAGGCAGAGCAAAACAGAGGCTGATAAATTTATTGATAAAGAATTATGAATGATAGCACAAAATTTGAAGTAGTTGCTAAGCCTATAAAAGATGAAGATTCCAGGCATTTTTTGCTGCTAGCTCCCAGAATGGTATCCACCTTAAGCATGTACCTCCCTGCCCACATGTATGGATTTTACAGGAGATTTCTCTGTTTTTGTTTTCTTCAAAGAGTGCATCCTGGGTGGCATTTTCAGTTATATTGACCACCAGGAGGCATGATGTAATCAGTTAACTCTGAATGCGACTCTTCAAATCCAAATAACCATATATTATTCTATGGGGCTCAAACCCTCTAGTGGAAAATGAACTCGGGGATCTTCCCACTTTTTAATTACAGTGCATTCTGACAGCTTCTAAGTATCCCTTCCTGCAAGTACTTAAGTATGTTGATGATTTCTAGCATAAATCAAGGCCTGTTGTCATTCCTGTGTTTTCTCTGCAGACCCAGCCAATGTCACCTGCTACAGCCCTGTATTTATGCATGGCTTGAACATGCTGGAAGAGGTGCAGGAAGAACTCTACTACAAGTGCTACGTTCATTTCAGCAATCAAGACTATCTCTTTTTTGGGTTAGTTGGCTTTGGTATATTTTCTGCTGGCACTGTGTTGGCCTGGCTGATGGGAGTAGGTGCAGTGATATATGAGTACTTAACTGCCAGTGGAGAAGATGATAAGCAGGAAGAGGAAACAGAGAACTAGAATGACTTGTATCTACGCATAACCAATGGAGCCCGATTTATGTTTATTGTAAGTATTTCCTAGGCCATTCACTCGTGACCCGGCAAAAGCGCGGACGGCAAAAGCGCGATCGACAAAATCGCGCCTTTGACGTCATCACAGCGCGACGAAAAAGATCGAAAAATTCAAATAAAAATTAATAAAAATTAAATTAAAGCAAGCCGATTCGCATAAAGGTAAGGGTTAGGGTTAGGGTTAGGGTTAGGGTTAGGTTAAGGGTTAGGGTTAGCTTTAGAGCGTTAGCGTTAGCGTTAGGGTTAGGATAAGGGTTAGCGTTAGGTTTTTCGTTACTTTAACGGTTAGGTTTTGGGTTAGGTTTAGGGTTAGGTTAAGAGTTAGGTTTAGGGTTAGGTTTAGGGTTAGGTTTGGGGGGCTTAGGGTAAGGTTTTCGCTTTATTTTTACAATTTTTCGATCTTTTTCGTCGCGCTGTGATGACGTCACAGCGCGCTTTTGTCGAGCGCGATTTTGTCCTACGTGCTTTTGTGGTGGAACCCATTCACTAAGCTTGCAGTAATTATAAAGCAAACAGTGGGACTTTCCTCTCAGTAAAAAAACATAAACAGATTATACTAAGACTGTAATTGTTAGCAAAACTCTACTGAAGTAGATCCCATTCAATAGAGTTAAGGGTTTTTTATTTTAATTTGCATATTTTATTCTATTGTAAAAGAATAAAAATCAAAACAATTAAAAATAAATGTTACTTTCACATTAAACTTCATAAACTGCATTTCACATACATATCACAATTATAAACCAATAATTATCATTATCATTTCAGTGGTACAATAACGATGGAAAATCCATCTCGAGAAAAGACACTGCACTTTTATCTAGGCATTTTCATATTTATAGTTCTGCTTCTAAAAAGCCCCCAGTGCATAAATTTTATCTGGTCTAAGAATTACACTGTGGAATAAATGTCAGTTTGAAAGATTCCAAGGATGGGATTATGTACATGGGCATCAGAGAAACACAGTCTTAGAAATAACAGGATTGCCAATTTTTCCCATTATGGAGCAGTACTCGTCAAAGGACTGGAGCTAGCTTGAATAAAAAGAATTGCTTTTATGTTTTTAAGTCCATTTCTTGAAAACCTAAACATTTAATAACATTCCATAATGGAAAAAAAAACATATATGAGTAACAGTAAAGCATTGTATTAACCACCAGCACTGAAAATTATTCCAGTGAATCCCTAAAATTGGCTCAACTCTCTTAGGTACTCATTATTGCAACTTTTTAAAAAGTATTCTTGAGAAAGGTAACAAAAAAAGGCTGAACATCAAGTACATGTCATCTTCTAAAGAGGGATACCCCCTGATTCGAAAGCATGGGAGACACTGTTCCATTCTTCAGGGAGCTCAACATAAATGAATAGTGGTTAAGCAAGTCCCTTCCTTTCTCCAGAGATGGTAGCCAGCACCAAGATGGAACACATGAATCAAATTATTGATCACTTATGGAAACAGAATCCAATCAGGAGTGTCAAACTCACATCGTCACAGCGGGGTCACATGATGTATCTGGAATTTTTCCCCCTTTGCTAAACCAGGCTTGGCCAGCATGTGACGCATCCGGCTCGCAGGCCAGGAGTTTGACAGCCCTGCCCTAAATCAAGAGGTTTTCACATAATAAGGTTTAGTTACATATGAAAGGCAAGCATTCTCCAAGGAGAGGATTGGAAACAAAAAAATAAATAAATAGAGCCTACCTGTGGAGTAGACAAAGCATCATGGTCAAGAATAAGCTGGACATCAGGAATAGCACAGAGTACTCACCCATGTCCCCTTAACTCCTGAACAACTCTCTCTCTCAAGACACCCAGAAGACATCAATCAGAGTTGGAAATGAGCAGACCATGGTTCTAGCAAGGGCCTTGCTCACTTGGTATATAGCCTGAGTATCACAAGATTTCTGACTAGCAGAAGTAAATTAACTCTTCTTCTATACTGTAGTAATGTAGTTCACTGTTAAAAGCAGCTAAACCCCATCAATATTCCTTTTGTCACTGGCATTCAGGGGTGGGGAGCTCTTAGCATTAGCTTTTCCCTCATCTTTCTTGCTTGCTGTTGAACAGGACTTTTATTTGAATCCCCATTGACCCACTCATCAGCTAGTGTACCAAGCACAGAACTCTCTGGGGCTCATTTCAAGCCCTACACCACATGACTCGGTTCTTCCTTCATTTCTATAGGCATGCTTCAGAGCCCAGGAAGATGAACAAAGCTATTGTCATGGAAATATTTCATCTGATTGATGTTCTTGATCCCCTTGAATGAGGACAAGGCTTCAAACTGAAGCTTCCATGCCTCTCTTTGTCTTCATTCAAAGAATTAAAGCATAAGTCATTAGGTCATCTCAGAACTGGACACCTGTAATAGATTGAGGGAGGAAAGACAAAGGGGCCTCCAGAAAACAAGAGCAAATAGGCTGGGATTAATCAGTCCCTCCCTCCCTCCCCCCTCCCCCCCTCTTGTCTGCAGGACTAGTCCCTTGTATTCTTTACTCTCCAATGAATATATATTTGATGTTCTGCTGATGCATATGGTGGCTATGGTTCTATTTGGCAGGCATCTGGAGATCCAGCAGCATCCACAGAACACCCCAGTTCACAAGGAACCTTGGTTATAGGTGCAAAGAACCTTTGTTTTAATAACCCATTTCATAGAGAACTGTTGCTGTATGTTACTAACTACCGTATATACTCGAGTATAGGCCGACCCGAATATAAGCCGAGGCACCTAATTTTACCACAAAAAACTGGAAAAGTTATTGACTCGAGTATAAGCCTAGGGTAGGAAATGCAGCAGCTACCGGTAAATTTCAAAAATAAAAATAGATACCAATAATGCCATTGCCCATTGAATAACATATACAGCCTGCCTGTGCCCATTAAATATACAGTAGCCATTGTGAAAATTTGCTCTGGATAACAAATTATTATCACACAATACCGGTGTATTCAATGAAATACTTCACTCACCTCATGATGCTGATGTCCCGCTGTGATGATGATGTCCCGTGCAGCCGCAGGAGCGATGTCCCGCCTCCTATGACACACGGCACAGTGATTCCTATCATTGGATCACTGTACCAGAGGAGGTGGGACATCGCTATGTGGCTGCTTGCCATAACAAGGAGGAGGTGGGACATCGTTGCAGAGCGGCAGGAGGGGGAGGAAGGGGAATCATAAGACAGCCCTGCATTACATTAGAACGTGAGGAGGGGGGATGGTGCGGTGCGTGCTGCGCGGCAAACTGACACAGAGGGAGGGGAAACTCACAGGGGTGCCGGGCCATTCACAAGCGTCACCCAGTGGCATGGCCCCACCCCTTTTTCTCCTCCATTTCGGGCAAATTTTTCACTGACTCGAGTATAAGCCGAGGCGGCTTTTTTCAGCCCAAAAAGTGGGCTGAAAAACTCGGCTTATACTTGAGTATATACGGTAACTAACTAACTAACTTTGTTTGGGCTAATGAGATAACAAGAGTCAGGCATGACTAGTATCTGGATGAGCAACCAGGAGGACATTTCAAAGCTGCAGGCAAAATTGGAAAGCTAAAACAAAATCCTAGAAGAAGATAGTAACAACCTACTTCAAGTACCGTTCCAAAGGACTCCATGAATGTGCCCATTGAATCATTGGAAGACAAATTTGACTTAGGGGCATCTTAAGTTTTACTGTGACTATCGTGTGCACTTGTGCGTTTGCTCATGTGTGCACTCATGCAATGCTTCTGCACATGTGCAGAAGTGTCCGGGCAGGTGGACAGAGCCTCCTGCTGCCGCCACTACTGGTTCGCCCAATCCGGGGTGAACCGGCAGAAATCCACCTCTGCATTAAAGCCATTAAAAAGTGAAAGTTACAATACTTTGGACATGTGATGTGACACCCAGAAAAATACAGCATTACTTAATCCTCTAGGGAAAGATTGAAGGCAAATGAGGTCCAAGCAGAAAAAGAACATCATGGCCCTCAAAACCTAAGGGACTGGTTTGGACAAAACTCAGCAGTACTTTTTCATGCAGTTGTTGACAAAAATAGGATTGTGGCAGCGGAAGAAGAAGAAGAAGAAGAAGAAGAAGAAGAAGAAGAAGAAGAAGAAGAAGAAGGGGAAGGGGAAGGGGAAGGGGAAGGGGAAGGGGAAGGGGAAGGGGAAGGGGAAGGGGAAGGGGAAGGGGAAGGGGAAGGGGAAGGGGAAGGGGAAGGGGAAGGGAAGGGAAGGAAGGAAGGAAGAAAGAAAGAAAGAAAGAAAGAAAGAAAGAAAGAAAGAAAGAAAGAAAGAAAGAAAGAAAGAAAGAAAGAAAGAAAGTTAAAACCTGCTCTGGTTTCTGTTGCTGGGTGGATACGACCACGTAGATGACCCTCACTCTGTCAAGGACCTTGGAGTACTCATCTCAAATGATCTAAGTGCAAGAGCTCACTTTAACAGCATTGCCACAGAGAGTTGTTAACCTAATTTTGCAAAGCTTCTTCTCCAGTAACATTGTATTGCAAACTAGGGCATACAAAACCTTTGCTAGACCAATTCTCGAATACAGCTCGTCTGCCTGGAATTCGCACTGTATTTCAGACACTAATACAATTGAGCAAGTCCAGAAGTATTTCACGAGAAGAGTACTCCACTCCTCTGCTCACAATAGAATATCATATGCCACCAGGCTTGAAATTTTGGGCTTGAACAACCTAGAACTATGCCCCCCCCTATGGTCTGACCCAAGCATAGTACACAAAATTATCTGCTACAACGTCCGACCTGTCAATGACTACTTCAGCTTCAACCGCAATAATACACGAGCAACCAATAGATACAAACTCAAGGTAAACCGCTCCCAACCCGATTGCAGAAAATATGACTTCAGCAACAGAGTGGTCAATGCCTGGAATGCACTACCTGACTCTGTTGTTACATCCTCAAACCCCCATAACTTTAACCTTAAACTGTCTACTGTGGACCTCACCCTATTCCTAAGAGGTCTGTAAGGGACGTGCATAAGCACACCAGCATGCCTACCATCCCTGTCCTACTGTCCCCATTTATTTGTACCCATTTCTTGTGTTCATATTCATGTTTATATCTGTTATCTCGTATATGTTTGACAAACTAAATAAAATAAAATTAAAAAATTTGCAGACGAAATCAAATTAGGGGGAATTGCTAACACTTTGTAGGATAGACTCAAGATTCAGAAGGATTTGAGCATTGGGTCCTAGCTAACAAGATGCTGTTCAGTAGTGAGACAAATAAGATCTTGAACTTTGGCAGGAAAAACCAAATGTACAGGTATAGAATAGGCAGTACTTGGCTCAATAATAGTAACTGTGAGATGGGTCTAAGTCTCCTAGTGGACTACTGCTTAAGTATGAGCAGCTGCCAAAAAAGCCAATGCAGTCCTAGGCTTCATCAACAGAGGGGTGGCATCAAAATTGCAAGAAATGATAGTACCATTTTATATTATACCAGTGATGCCACACTTGGAATACTGCATCTAATTCTCATTATCTTGATACAAAAAAAGAAATAATGTAGAGAAGAGCAACTAATATAGTAAGGAATCTACTGGATAAATCATATGAGGATCAGTTAAGGGTATATGTAGCCTAACAAAGAAATGAATTAGGGGTAACATAATAGCTATCTTTCAGTATATGATGGGCTGCCACAGAGAGATGGGGGTTTGGAATGAACTCCCCGCGGAGATTCAGACCCTCACCTCTCTCCAGGCCTTCCGGAAAGCCATCAAAACCTGGCTGTGCCGGCAGGCCTGGGGTTGATGAGTTCCCCTCCCCTCTCCATTTGTATGGCTGTATGACTCTTGTGTATTTTAATTACGTGTATTGTGTTTGTATCCCCTTTTTCCCCTTTTGAGTTGTTCGCCGCCCTGAGTCCCTCCTGGAGAAGGGCGGCATACAAATAAACTAAATCTTAATCTTAATCTTAATCTTAATCTTAATCTTAATCTTAATCTTAATCTTAATCTTAATCTTAATCTTAATCTTAATCTTAATCTTAATCTTAATCTTAATCTTAATCTTGACTTATTTTCCAAAGCACTTGTGGGCAGGACATGAAGCAATAAATGGAAGCTTATTAGAGGGAGCTCTAATCTGAAACTAAAAAGTTCCTGATAGTGAGAATTAACCAATGGAACAGCTTGCCTCAGAGTTGTAGGTGCACTGTCACTGGAAGTTTTCCACAAAGGATTGGACAACTATTTGTCTGTGATGGTATTGGGACTCCTGGCTTGGGCAGGGGGTTGAACTAGAAGACCTTCAAGGTCCCTTCCAGCCATATGATTGTATGAACATTCTGAGTCCTGTTTTCCTGCAAGATTCTAACAATCCTGATAGGAATCTTGCATCCTCTTGGGCCAATGGGGGTGGGAGGTGGGACTCCTGCTTTAGAGAATGAATATCAGGGTAATCAGACCAGCAAGCCTGCTTGCTAGGAGGAGAAATAAGCAATTATCATGGAAGGATCACATTTCACTGCCCTGCTATATCAACTAAACATCATTAGAGCACTAATAGGGCTACAAATCCAACCAGACTGGGTTGAAGTGAAGACTACATGGGAATCTGAACTACTCAGGTGTACCAGGGAATTTATCTACATGCATAAAATAAATTGAATTTTAAGTGCTTGGATTTCAGTGTAAAAACTCTTATCTCTCTGAGTTGTAGAGATTTGTATAGCTTTTTAAAAGAATAACTCAAAAATATAAACATGTGTGTGAATTTATTTTTGTAAATTTATTTGTGCAATAGCGTGCCTCATGTTTCACTATTATTTGCACATGAACACACCTACATGTATATCCGGGGCTGCGGAACTCTGCCCCTTTAATGACAGAATACAGTAATGGAGATTTAGTGCAAGATGGATCTGATGGGACAAATAGTAGTAGTAGTTGAGACTTAATCGCTACGTATCCCAAATAAGTGAAAGAACAGTTGGTAAAAAAGATTAAGCCAAAACAGGCGGCCGGGGGTGTGTGTGTTAATCCTGCCTTTATAGTGCCCCAAGGGGGCCCATCGTCCTGGAAACAGCAAAATTCTAGAGAAGTTAAATTGAAGTATTGCAAGTATTACGAGAACTTGTTTCCCCTCCATCCATTTTAACCACCGTTTGCAAGACTGAAAAGCCACCAGCACTATCATGTCTACAGCGTCTGAGCGGCACAAATCTGGACGCCCGAATGACAGCGAAGAGCAAAGAGCACCCATGCAGTGTTTTTCAACCTTGGCCACATGAAGATGTCTGGACTTCAACTCCCAGAATTCCCCAGCCAGCATTCGCTGGCTGGGGAATTCTGGGAGTTGAAGTCCAGACATCTTCAAGTGGCCAAGGTTGAAAAACACTGCATAGAGCATCAAGAAAGAACGAACATTGGAGTCAGAGGAAGAACTCGCGGCGCCCACAGGAACCTCTTTCTGCTCGGGGCGGAGCTATTTCAGGCTCTCCTGAAAGGTGTTGGGCTTCCCGCTAACAGGAGGAAGGTGACTCGGCTGAACGGCTGCTGTACGGTCCTACTGCCTTGGCCCTTTGATTGCCGAATCAGCACGCAGAGAAGGGTGAGCGCCTGCCCTCTTGCAGGGAAAGCCTTTTCGAAGGCCGCTGGTAGGGGGACTTGGCGGCTAATCGTCGTAAAGACGCTTTCTTTGCCTGTCCTTCCCGGGGGGGGGGAGTGGGGGGAATTGCTCCTGACTCCACACCTGTGAGGTTGAGGCGGTTGAGCTCTTGAATTTACACCGGAATCGTCCTTGCAGACTTTAGCTCTGTCTGCTCTCTGCAAAACCTGCGGGAGGTCTGGAAGCGCTTTCATATTGTTCCCGACTAGCCAGCCGTATTTTAAAGTAGCATTTGGTGAGTGTAGCGTGAACCACAGTTCTGCTGTTTGTCACAAAATACGGATACCGCCATTGCTTATTTCTGTCCCTAAAGAGGTAGCAGTTAGCAATAGCAATAGCAGTTAGACTTCTATACCGCTTCATAGGGCTTTCAGCCCTCTCTAAGCGGTTTACAGAGTCAGCATATCGCCCCCAACAACAATCCGGGTCCTCATTTTACCCACCTCGGAAGGATGGAAGGCTGAGTCAACCCTGAGCCGGTGAGATTTGAACCGCTGAACTGCAGATAACAGTCAGCTGAAGTGGTCTGCAGTGCTGCATTTAACCACTGCGCCACCTCGGTTCAGTAGGTGCATTGTTTGGGACCAAATTCTTCCTCTCCGGGTTCTGCTTTAAAACTTGTTGTTGTTGTTCTCACTGCCAGGAATTTCCCCTTTAGTTGAGGTTAGCTTGGCTGTGCTGTAGGTGTTTAGGGCTTGTAGGTATATATGGGGTCCTTAACGCTTCTCATTATGGGGGAAAGTATCTTTCTTTTAGCCGAAATATAATGAAATTAGAATTTAAAAAAAAATAATTAAACATTTAAACATTAAAAAACAAAACACAAACTTCAAGTCATTACAGCATTTCCGTATTGGTATAATAAATATTCATATTTACATAAACTATTTCTATAGTTCATTAATTAGCAATAGCAATAGCAGTTAGACTTATATACCGCTTCATAGGGCTTTCAGCCCTCTCTAAGCAGTTTACAGAGTCAGCATATCGCCCCCACAGTCTGGGTCCTCATTTCACCCACCTCGGAAGGATGGAAGGCTGAGTCATCCTTGAGCCGGTGAGATTTGAACCGCCGAACTGCAGATAGCAGTCAGCTGAAGTGGCCTGCAGTACTGCACTCTAACCACTACGCCACCTCGGCTCTTAAATTAAATTGTCATTTAGGTTGTAATAATATTTATAAACATATACAGTATTGTCGTATAGTAGCTATTACATAATTTGCAATTAGAATTTTTGCAGCACACAATTGTTTCCTTCAAGCAAGTAAGCTCCAAACTTGTACATTTCAGGAACGTGCAGCAAAAGAAAAAAAAAATGGGCCTGAAGTTCTGTGCTAGTCAGGCTTCACAGTTCTGGTTTTGGTGTGATATGGAAGCACAGAAGAGCAGAGAGCAAGAAAAGGATAGTTTTTAAAGCTTAAACTAGGAGAAGAAGAGGAGGGTAGGCTGTTCTGCTTCGTGAATTGTTTTTTGAAAGACTGCCTACAGAGAGAAAGCAACTTGCTATGTTTTTAAAATCAGTTTTTGTTTACCCAGATTTTGAATTATTTCATATTTTAATACAATGTTGCTTAGTTACTAGGATATCTAGAAGAAAATAAAGAAGGCATAGGAAACAGCTGCCTGCAGTGTTCTTTATATTTTGTATCCTGCTTTTATTTTATAAATAATTGAAGGGGATTGAATTTACGGGTACCTAATATTCTTTCCTCCTTTTATTTTCCCCACAACAACTTTGTGAGATGGGTTGGGGTTAGAGAGGGTAGTTGGTTCAAAGTCATCCACCCCACTTTCATGCTTAAGTTGGACCTTGAACTCATCACCTACCGGTTTGAATCTCCCTTTGCAAATATTTCAGATAACAAGGATTTACACTGCTTGTTTTACTGAATTTATTCATAGTGGTTACGGCTACTGCTGGTAGGGCTTGGTGAGATTTGTAAGAGAGTAAGCTTGAGGAAAATTCAATTTAGTCCCAAATATATCTTTGCTCACATAATATAAAAATGCAACTTCATTTACACCGAGGTTGCAGCTTTAAGTACTGTATCAGCATATACTAGAACTTATATTGGTTTTACGTAAGGACACGAAAATTATGAAAGGCAGATGAATTGGGACAATAGTTTGGAATTATGACTGAATCCTGTAAATTGGAGATTTTTGAAATAGTCTTCATTTTTAGCTCATTTAGGACTCACCTTTATTGGAATATTGGAATACCCTTTATTGGCCAAGTCGATACCCAGAAATTTGTCTCCTGTGCATAAGCATTTAGAATTATTACAAAGTTATCATTTTTTAAGTAATCACTCAGGGACAGTTAACCAGCATAGGCTCTGTTTAGGCACTTATTTTAAAAGGAATATTATCTTGTTTTCTAGAAAAATGTTTTTTTTAAATTTTCTAAGGCATTTGTTATTTCAATCCCATGCTATTCTATAATTCATAATTCTAGCTAGATTGTCAGGTGAAACAAATCATTAATATCAGAACACCAAATGCAAAAGAAGAAAGCTTTGGGTAAAAATCTCTAAATAATCTCCAGGAAACCAGTTACTGTATATTTTTTTCTGACTTGAGTTTTAAATCATGCTAAACTCTGGTTTGTAGAATAATTTGTGCTCCTTGTGACTTTACACTGATGTCCCTTTGTGCTTGTTTACTTTCCGCGCAATCTAAACATGTTTTGTTTGTACCTGAGAGACCGCCTCCTGCCAATTACCTCCCATAGACCGATTAGATCTCACAGGTTAGGCCTCCTCCCGATTCCATCTGCCAGCCAATGTTGGCTGGCGACTCCCCGGGGGAGAGCCTTCTCTGTTGCAGCTCCAGCCCTTTGGAACGACCTCCCCGTGGAGATCTGGACCCTTACTACCCTCCCAGCCTTTCGCAAAGCCACCAAGTCCTGGCTGCTCCAGCAGGCCGGGGGGCTTGTGAAATATCCAGCCCCACAGTAACTGTGAATGTTGTATATTTTAAAGTGTTGTTTTGTCTATTTATCCCCTTCCCTTGTTTATTGTGAGCCGCCCGGAGTCCTTTGGGAGTGGGCGGCATACAACTACAACTACAAAGTCTTGAAACAAGACTCACAGAATTTCTTGGAATGTATTATGATATAGGTACCTGAATGCCCAGCAGATGATATCAGTTTGGTTGGCTCTAGCATCAGGGTTGTCATATTGGCAGCCCACAGGCCAGATGCATCACGGATAAGCCATGCCTACCCCAGCTCCATGAAGGGGGAAAATGTCGTGAAACATCACGTGAGGCAATATGACCACGAGTTTGACACCCATGCTCTAGCTAATAGTTAGAAAGGAGATCCCTAGGAAAACCCAAACTTGAGAAAACTGAAGCGTGAGAAAACCCATCCTGGGTGAAAGTCAGAGGGGCGTTGCCAATTTACCTACTACCAGTTAGGTTCCACTCGCATGCGCCGCTTTTGCGCATGTGCAGAAGTGTCCGGGAGGGTGGGCGGAATGTCCCGTCGCTGCTACTACTAGTTTGCCCAATCCTCGCCAAACTGGCAGCAACCCACTCCTGGTGAAAGTTACTCTATTACTCTATTTTTATTTTCAAAATTAGCGGCATTAATGGAAAGAATAAAGAACTCTCAGCTTCCCAGTGATGAAATTGGTATGCTTTCAATCTACCAAAGTTCTTAAAAGATTTAACATATGTTTTCTCCTGTAGGATGTGTAATGAAGCTACACAGAAGAGATGTGAATATTACCGTAAAGCTGCCTTATTTGTTTCTGTTTTCTTGTGCCTTTAAAACTTTTCTCTTTAGGAAGGTTTAATTTATTTCAGGATGGGGAAAAAGTTGGTTGTTGGATTTGACAATGATGGGCCCAAGAACAAGCTTCAGAAGTGCTAATCTGTAGAAATCAGCCTCCATTTTGATCTCACTTTCTTTACTCTTATATTTTTTTAATGTTCTCTTCTGGGAGAAAGAATATAATCATTACCTGTTTATATCAGATGATATATTCTTACCTACTGTATATTGGAATGAACATGCACTAATGTACTACTTTGAACTTTCTTCATAGGGCCGAAATGGTGGTTTTTTCAAAAGAATATGGCTATGTGATTCTCACTGGTACTGCCAGTTTTGTCTTGATAACACACCTTGCAGTAAATGTGTCGAAAGCACGCAAGAAATATCATGTGGAGGTAAGCATGGGTGATTTTCCCAGAATTCCCCTACTTAGCTATTTCTGGAGGCAGAAACTCTAGCATTTCCTGAAAGGAAATGTGTGTGTGTGTTTGTAGAAATGTTGTGAATACTTCCAGTTGAATTATGTAAAATACTGTGCTTCATCTTTCAGGAAACAACGTTTTTAAAAATAATTAATATATTGTATAATAATAAAGAATAAACAGGTAAAACAAGTAACCAGTTTTAAAACATTCATAGCCCATGGGGAAGGAATTCAGAACTATTACAAGATCCAGTGAGAATCTATCAACCTGATTTATATAGGGGGCCTTAGGTGTCTTTAATTTAAGAGCACAAATTTCGTTCCAATAAATTGGATCCATACCACTTACAATTTTGAAAGATAACGTGAATAAAGATTTGGACTGCAGAAATCAGTAAAGTCAGTAAGTGCCAATGAAGCGATAAGGCATTTCTCAAGGCATTACAACCACAGTTGGGGCTGGAATTTCCATTGCTTAGAAAAGTACCAGTAGTTAAAACATGATGCCATGAGACTATCACTTAGCAACAGCAATCCCTACAGTGCCAGCTGCCTTGACTTGTGGATCACCAAGTAGCAAGTGTATTGTGTAGCACATAAGCCCTTGAAGGCCAGTGCACGTTGCATGCAAATTGGGAGGTGCTGAAGTGCAGCATGATATCAAGGAGGCCAGGGAAAGAATATGCTGCAGCTCAAGGGCTATATGGCATGCCATGGCTCTGGGGCTGCAAGAAACTCCTGAGCTGCAACACAATGCAAAGTCTAACTCCAGTCTCATGAGGAAACTGCTATGTATTCTGTGGGGAAGAAAGCCTCTGGCATCTAGCAGCTACCTCATGAAGGGGCATGATAGCAGTTTGCAGTGTCTTAAGCGGCTGCCACAAAGAAGAGGGGGGGGGTGTCAAGATATTCTCCAAAGCACCTGAAGGCAGGACAAAAAGCAATGGATAGAAACTAATCAAGGAGAGAACCATCCTAGAACGAGGAAGAAATTTCCTCACAGTTATAGCAATCAATCAGTGGAATGGCTTCTTTTTAGAACAGTGGTTCTCAACCTGTAGGTCAGGACCCCTTTGGGGGTCGAACGACCCTTTCACAGGGGTTGCCTAAGACCATCGGAAAACACTTATTTTCAAAAAAATATGGAAAACATAAAATAACTTTATGGTTGGGGGTCACCACAACATGAGGAACTGTATTAAAGGGTTGCGGCATTAGGAAGGTTGAGACCCACTGTTTTAGAAGTTAATGGTTGCACCTTCACTGGAGTTTTTAAAGAAGAAATTAGACATTTGTCTGAAATACTATAGGGTCTCCTGCTTAAGCAGGGGTTGGATTGGATTAGAAGATCTCCATGATCCCTTCCAACTCTGTATTCCATATCTTGTATTCAGGCGTGACCCGACAAATGCGCGAACGACAAAAGCGTGCCAACAAAAGCGCGGCGCTAAAACCGCACCGACAACAGCGCGTCGACAACAGCGCGCCGACAGAAGCGCAATTTAAGTTAAGGTTAGGGTTAGGATTACAGCGCGCTTCTGTCGACGCGCTGTTGTCGGCGCACTTCAGTGCTCATTCGTCGGCACGCTTTTGTTGGCACGCTTTTGTCACCACTGTTTAGTCAGGTGCGCTTTTGTCGTTCGTGCATTTGTGGGTGAACCGTATTCAGGCTGGGCATGCATGCTTGTTCAGCAGTGAGGGGAAAGATAGCAAAGGTCAACTAGAGTTTCAGAGGTCACAAAGTTCAGTCTGCCAGAAAGGTATTGATAGGGGAGTTAAAGCACCTCTGCAGGCAGGCTGGCAGTGAAATACATGAATCTTGATAACATGACTGTGGGGTGCTGCAACAGCCTTAACTTTGGGACCTATTCATAAGTCCCTCCATTCAGCACCATTGTAACTTTGGTCACTGAACAAATCTGAAATCAAGGAATTCCTGTATCCAAAACCCCAACTCTTCAGTAGTTTAGTTTAGTTTAGTTTATTGATTTTGTATGCCGCCCACTTCCGGAGGACTCCGTGGGGCTTACAATAAGAAGGGAAGGGGGATAAATAAGACAAAACAATTTAAAATACAACAACATTCACAATTAAAGTGGGGCTGGATTCTTCAACAGCCCCAGGCCTGCCAGAACAGCCAGGACTTAGTAGCTTTACGGAAGGCCGGGAGGGTAGTAAGGGTCCGGATCTCAACGGGGAGGTCGTTCCAGAGGGTTCTTGTTGAATGATCACTTATTCAGTGTTTGAAGTTATGATGATGCTGAATATGGGAGACTTCTAGTTGCAGCTGTTGCTGCAATCCTGGCTCACATGATTGCAATTTGAGCATTTAGCCACCAGTTCATAATAATAACTTGCAGGATCCTGCAGTCACATAATCATGATTTGCAACATTTCCTGCCAACTTCTTACAAAGTCAAACCAACTATTATGTGAGGATTACCTGTAAGCAGATAATGAAAATGAGAGCTGCTGTTAGCTAAATTAAAGTAACTGTAAAATTTGTATCAGTCAAGAGGAGGTGCTTGAAATTGAAAGGTCAGGATTCCAATACAGAGAAAACATCCTGATGGAGGAAGCTACATTAAATAGAAAGGTTCCCATGAGCAGCATTTCCTCTGTATGTGATCTAGTTTACATCTTGTTATATTTACTGTATTTTTTGGAGTATAAGACGCACCGGAGTATAAGACAGACCTTAGTTTTTGGGGAGGAAAATAGGGGGAAAAAATTCTGCCTATCAGATTTACCTTGGTGCCCCCCACCTGGGTGAAGCTCCCATATTTTTATCATATGTTTACCACATTTTTATGCCCATAGCACCAGAAAAGCAAGCAAACACAATAGTATAATAAAACAACATTTTTTGCCACTTTTTTATTTCCCCAGGTGGCCAGGGAAACTGTTAATAAGTTTAACTAGATGTCAGGGCATTCAGCCAAACACACTTCACACCTGGTAAAAATGTAACAAAGCTGAATCAACAAACCAGCCCAGCACTTGCCTGAAGGAAACCATTGAGAAAACTCAAGATAGTGGATAGGAAAAATTCCTCCTTTGCCCTTAAAGGGATTATCCCCAAAAGAATAGAAATCACTAGTCACAGGAACACTTTGCCTTGCCTTTGAGAGGATTATCTCCCCAAAATAGAAACTGGACAAAAGAAGTAGCTCTTAAGGCAGGAAGGGAAGCTCTGGACAGACATCAGAAACAAAAGAATGAACCCTCAACTTGCATTGACCCAGGGTAAAAAAAAACAATAAAACCACAACTCAGAACCCCCAAAACCATCTTGCAAGACAGGAACGCTGGTCACTTTTGCTGTATTGCCCTTCTGTAATAAAACCTGCTTTAGCCTGTTACCTTCAAATTTTTCGCTATCAACGTCTCCCAGCTGGAACAAACCGGGAAATTTTTCCAACAGTATGTTGCAGTAAAAATATTCGAAGTTTTTTTTTCAGCCCTAATGAGGTGCTAACGAGTGAAGCGATCTTTCCTTCCTGCTTTGCCTGCTTTTCTCATTGCTGCTCCCTCAGACAATCAGCTATGCTTTAGAAGCTTTTTTTCAGCCCAAATGAGGTGCTAATGTTAACATCTCATTAGGGCTGAAAAAAAGCTTTGAAAAAGCTAATAATTTTCAGCCTCTTTTAGGGGGGGGGGAGTGCATCTTATACTCCAAAAAATACGGTAACTTATCTTCTATACTATGGGAGTTCTGCCTAATACACAAGCAGCTGTGTTCTGTCCTTAGCAAATCATACCTGGACTGCCAAATTCACATTTGTTACTTAGTCATGAAGGAACTGTACCAGATTTGGAACACCTTCAGATGTTCTGTTTTTAGACCACAGATGGGATGTTCTCATTTTTGTGCCCCAGGATGGTGCACATATTCTTACAGATGGCTCATGCCATGGATGGTAGAAGTCTTTCCTACTTGTAGTCTCCCTCCCTTTCTTGGGAATCTTGGGGTAGGGTAGGGTGGGGTGCGGGTGGAATAAAAGGGAGAACACATTTTGCCCAAGAATCTACTCCTTCGATACTGCAATTGAGAAGAGAGATAGCCGATGTATATACTCCACTTTCAATGCAGTAACTGAGAAACCTAACTAACAACAAGCAGGATTGGGAAATATTTGACAAGTAGACATAATTTTTAGTAGTGCAAAAGTAGCAGTAGAAGAAGAACTGTTCCTATATTCTCTCAGTTTTCATTTCTCCTCAGATTTAGGTGAAAGTGTTCCTTTATTTCTAAGCTTTTCCACCATCTCCAAGTAAATGCTGAATCATCCAAGTACGTATCTGTTGCAAAATTTCTTTGTCTCCTCTAGCCACCCAACACACCATAACGCTGGGCAGCATACAACAGTTCACAGTTAAAAATCCACTATTTAAAAAAAACCTCAAAACCTTCACCCCATTTTGCATAAAATATTTGATAATTGTATAGAAGAGAAAATTTTAGTAGGTAAAACTTTTCTGTTCTGGACGAAGTATGTGAATAGTTGTTGATCAAATCATTACGTCTGAAACTGATACTCAGGATGTAATTCTCTCTGGTTTCAACTGGAGGTGTGCTCTTAAAATGAACCCATTAGCTGTTTTTGTAAAACCAGGGAAGCTGGATGGGATTGGAATGCTTCCAGTGAGGTTACAGTTTGAAATATTTTGTATACTTCAGGTTTCAGGTCTTGTTTTAATACAGAAACTGAAATGTAGCAGAACAGTGACAGTGGACAGAGTGTATGGCTCTGTTACTTTTCTTGGACTTCTCTGCCACTTTCAGTACCATGGGCGCATCCCTTGGCTTGAGTTGAGAAGCAGAGGTTTTGCTTATATTTAGATGTCAATTCTGAAATGTAATGCTAGGTATTTCTGCCTTAGGATAGGTATAATATGCATATTCTGCTTTGTTTTATATAGCATGTAAGTGCTAAAAAGCTTTAAAGTTATTTAGTTATACAGGTATGATAGCTGCATAAACAACTGACCCTTCCTCTCTTTTTTCCTCATTTTATATTAATCAATATGACCTTGTGCAGTGATGGCTGACCTTTTTGTTCTTGGTGCCAAAAATGCGAGCCCGAGCGCACGATAGCGCGCACACATGCCAACTCCCACAATGCAAAGCCTCCCCCGGAGGCCCTCCGGAAGCAGGAAACAGATAATTTCCGAACTTCTGGTAGTTTGGGCACATTTTTCGCCCTCCCCAGGCTCTGGAGGCAGTCCTGAAGCTTGGAGAGGGCGAAAATGGCCTCCCTCGGCCCTCTGCTAGGCCAAAGCCAGCTGGCTGACATGTGCATGCGCGCTGGAGCTGACGGCTCATGTGCTGGCAGATATGGCTCCATGTGTCACCTGTGGCACTTGTGCCATATGTTCACCATCACGGACCTAGTGTTTTCTGAGAGCCAATAGCTTAGTCTAGACAAGTGAGACAAATTAGTGGGAGGTTTATTTTTTCTTAGGGAAAAGTCATCTTGTTCTGATCAGGATTTCACTTCTAAAGAATTAGATTTATCACTTGGACTATTCTTGTAGTTATTATCACTAGAAAGTCAAATTACTGTATCATGTATGGTAACGATATGTTGCAGCAATTCTACTAATCACTTTTTTTTGGATTTACTGCAATGTATTGTCTGCCTAGCAAGCTAGCACTATCTAGTTGGTTGGGGCAATTCTCAAAAAGTAAAGGTCCATGCTGATTAGAAATTGGATCAGCAGAAAATACTAGGACGGTAGACTAGCCCGGGGTCACCTCACATATAGCGTGTTGTAATACACTCTATATGGGGCTGCTCTTGAAGACCATATGAAAGCTTTGAACTGACAGCTAGTTCAAAACGTAGCAGTGTGAGAAGTAATGGCTGTCTGTTTGGGTGCACCTATGTCATCATTACTCCATGAGATGCATTGGCTGCCAGTTGGATCCTGACAGCAATTCAAGATGTTGCTGTTATCCCTAAAGCTCTATATGGCATAGGGCCTGGATGTGAGAGACTGATTATTTCCCAATTTGTTTTGCCCACTCAGTATATTTCAGCAGAGGGGATGCGTTACAGGTCCCTCCATTAGACATTGTCATCTTGTGGAACTAAAACATGCCTCCTCTCCCCCTCCCCAGAACAGCATCCCCCCAGAATAAAGATAGCACCTGTAAGGGCTCCTCTCCTAACTTAAGAAAGTGAAGACTCTTGAAATAGATTATTTCAAAATGGAAGCCATTAAAGGCAAAGCAACATCTGAATCCCCTTAGGCAGTGCAAGTAGAATTAAAGTCGTAGTGAACCCTCCCCTTTGTTAGAATGCAGATTCTAGCCAATACACAAGTGTGAAAATGTTCCCTTTATCAACTGCCCTGAGAGCCGAATAAACATACATTCCCATGGCTATCTTCCGTTAGACATTAAAATAAAACATCCCACACTGCCATCATAAACATTCCCCTAAAGGTGATGGGATCTCAGGCATTTTGGCACTAGGAAACCAGTTATAAAATATCAGTTGTCACAGACACTGCCAATAAATTGACTCCCTTGCATGGCATTTTTAGGGATCTGACACCACCCTCTCTCCCAGGATTCTGGGAAGTTTTGAAAATCTGGCTTTGGTCCCCATCCATGGTTAATGTTTATTAAAAACTCATGTTTTGTTTTGATTTTGTTGCTTATTAGATCCTTTTAGTCTGGCTGTCATTCTGAGTTAATGTTTTTATTATGTTTTTTCTAGTTCTGTATGCCACCAATAGTCCGTTGGAGTAGGGCAGCCAATAAATGTAAACAAATAGTGGTTGAGAAATCGAAAACATCATAGGGGAAGCAGTGTCTGTGTGTGCATGCACACGTGCACATATACACAGGTCACAGAAGTTGAATTTGAATAATATTTATGTAATCAAATTTTGAAGAAAGGTTGGAGAAACAAACAGGATATTTGATATCAGCATTCAGATTTGTAAAAATGTGCCATGGGAAAGATGGTAAGAAAGTATTTTCCATTGGAACAGAAGTTAGAACCAGAAATAATTATTGTGAGTGCAGCTATTTAGGTTTTACACAAGGAAAAACTTCAGGGGGCAAGATCTGTACAATTAATCAATGGAGGTTGTAAGTTATCCATTTCTGGAGGTTTCTAAGAGAATATTGATCTTTCCCCACTTATGAATACAGTTGATTAGTTTCCTGCACATTATAGAATGTTAGACTGATGATATTTTTGATTGCTTTCAACTTCACAATTCTATGGTTCTGTGATATATTTTTTTGGTAAAGTTTTTTATTTTTTTCATTTTCCTAACATATAATTTACATGTATACTATTACATAGCCAGCATCGTATTGTATTATTAAATGTTTACATCAATTCATCTTACCATCAACTCCCCAGAAACAATTATTGGCTATTCTGCTCTCCATACATCATATTTGTACCTTATCCATCACTTTCTTCTCCCTCTCCCCTCCCCCTCCCTACCTCCTTTCTTCCCTCTGTCATCCTTCCCATCTATACTTCCCCTTCCTCTCTCCTCCTCGCTCCCATTTCCACTCCTCATTTCTCCTGTTCCCCCCTCCTTGCCGTCTCTCCTATCCCTCTCTTCTTCCCTTACCTCTCTCCTTTTCTTCCCACTTTTCATGTCATTTACTTGGTGTATTTCAGCTTGTGAGCAAGCTTCATTTTGTGTTGATGGTATTTATAGTTCCTTTTCAATATACATATTTAATTTTAACATATATTCTCCTCCTTTAAAAAAAATAGAACAAAAAGTATACATATATAGTCATTGTGCTTTTAACCCCCCCCCCTCCCCAAGTCTAATTTTGGTCGAGATGTAGACCTGGTTACAGTTCCCAGCTATTCTCATCATTATCTTTATATAATTATACATACTTACATGCCCCCAATTTGTGATTCTGTCTTTAAATCTCAATAGTTTCCCATTGTAGGTGTATTTCACGTTCCCTCTCCATTTTTCCATATCTTGGATTAGATTATCCTTAATTGTCTATAAATGGCAAACCTCACTGTTCAATGTTCGTTACAATTCCCTTAATCTATTATATAGAATAACAAGCAGTAAACATCACATTTTATTCATCATCTTAAAAGTTATATAATATATCCATGTTTCATATGTTTCATGTTTTAACATGCTTAGTTGTCCTTCTATTGTCATTTTCAGTCAATTCGCAACTCAGTTTAATTATCATGTATAAAAGTGAATCACAAACTTCTGCTTTACAACCTCCCCATATCAGTTTCATATTTATTGACATTCCATATATTTTGGGCTTTGTTTGGTTATCTTTCCATTATTATATTCACCCAGTTAGAAACTCCATTTTATTGTCATATTTAGGAATAAAACCCTTATCTTGCTTTATATTTTCCCATATCTATTTGATTTTTTTCCTAGTAAGTCTTTTGTCCCACTTCTCTGTTCCTGTCTTCTCCCTTTTCTTTGTTTTGACACATCCACTCTCATCAATTTTCCCCAAGCCACCCTCAAAAGGATATTTTATATTTCTCTTTGTTGGGGCATAATCCTCTACTTCAATTTTCCTTATGCCACACCCCAAAATCACTTTTGTCTGCTTTTTATTTCCTTTTGTTGGGACACCTCCTCTTTTTTGGAGGAGGACCTGGGTACTTGAGAGACCGCCTCCTGCTGATTACCTCCCAAAGACCCATTAGATCCCACAGATTAGGCCTCCGAATTCCATCGGCCGGCCAATGTCGGCTGGCAACCACCCGGAGGAGGGCCTTCTCTGTGGCTGCTCCGGCCCTTTGGAACGATCTCCCCGTGGAGATTCGGACCCTCACCACCCTTCAGGCTTTCCGTAAAGCCGTCAAGACCTGGCTGTTCCAGCAGGCCTGGGGCTGCTGAGTCCCATCCCCTACTCGAATGGGTATGCGTGTTGAAACCTTTTAGACTGTTTTGTACTGTTGTTTGTTTTTGTTGTGGTTTTCCTTTTTGTGTCGTCCTTCCCTCCCCCCTCCCTTGGTTTTGTTAGCCGCCCTGAGTCCCTCGGGAATAGGGCGGCATACAAGTCGAATCAAACCTTCAAACCTTCAAACCTTTTTACAGTTTTCCCTATACCACTGCCAAGACCTATGGAGTTTTTGGTCTGCTTTTTGTTTCCCTCCATTTCTACCCCTTCATTGTCTTGCCCCCCCCCCTCCTTTAAATTATTCTTTAGATATCTGCTTCTCTGGGTTCAGAATTATATTTAGGCTTGATTTTAATGATTTTACTGATTTATGCTTATTTTTATAATTTCACATAGTTCTTCAAATTCCCAATTTTCCATGATGTCCAGTTCCAAGGTTATAGTTAGTTATACAATTCTTATTTCAGAGTTCTAATCCACCTTAAATTTATCTACTTCAACTGCTGTGGGAAAAAGCCATCTTGGTCTTTTGTTCTTCGTTAATGCCCAGTTCCAAAATTGCAGTTAGTTATACAAGTCTTATTTCAAGATTCTGGTCCACCATAAATTTAGTTAATTCAACTACTTTGAAACTGGAAGAGAAGCTGAGGCCATCTCAGTCTTTTGCAGAAAAAAAAGAAGAAAGAGGAAAAAAAACCCTTTTATTTCCCAGCTCTTGAGTTATTATTCTTTCCCTTAATACCTGCTCAAAATATATCAATTGGAACAAGCTTGCAAACAGCCAAAACTGGGTACGTTTCTCTTTTGCCTCCTGCTTTTCCAAGTTCTGATCTATGGCAGTTGATTAATTAAAACTTCCCGCACAATCAAGGTTAAGTTATCCGTTATCAGTGAGAAGAAGTGCTTTTTTCTTGATTATGTTAGTTGGAAGAAGAAATTCAAACAAAGTAAAAGTAAATCCTATGAAATATTTGGTTTCTATTTCAAATCCAAAACCAAATTTAGAGTTTATAATTGAGTGGGTTTATCACTTCTCTGCTTTTTATCTTTCTGTCTGAAATTGTTTCAAGCAAATAGCTTTTGGGGGGGTCTGGTGTTTCAACCCTCCA
Organism: Thamnophis sirtalis; assembly: GCF_051295495.1. NCBI lineage: Eukaryota > Metazoa > Chordata > Lepidosauria > Squamata > Natricidae > Thamnophis > Thamnophis sirtalis. The sequence continues at coordinate 53,855,242 of NW_028261392.1, read as the reverse complement.
TTTTCCTTTCTTTCTTTCTTTTTGAAAAAGTCCCAATCTTACCATCAATATTATTCATATTCTCAAGATTTCTTTGCCTTTTCCAGGTTTGATTTATGGCTGTGGGTTAGATAAATTTTCTTACCAGTCTTTCATCTCTTCCACACCCTCCTGTTTAATTTGCTTTGACAAAAAGCCAGCATCTTGTCACCCGTATTGCATTCTGCCACCCCGACTCCGATTCATAGGCAAATCTCCGACCTGCGAGGGACCTGTTGCCTCCCTCTGGGTCTGATGAGACGCTGCCCCCCCCCTCCAGGGGTGTGTGTGTTTCTGATCCAAAAAGGATCTCGGAGATGGTTTGTGATATTTTTATGCTTCTCATATATCTAATTTTTACTTTCATAACAAAAGTGGTCAAAAGTATGGTAATGTAGTTACCTTACTTTATTAAAGTATTTTATTATTTATAAGTGTTATTTTTATTAATCATTCTTTGCTGTATTAATGTATTTTTTAATTTTTAATTTGTCTATATGTTTTCCAATTTTCTGTCCACTGTATGAGTAAGAAAAAAAATACATGCCAAAAAATATACTGTAAACTTTGGATTAATGTATATATTATTTATATAGCTATACGTATATATATATATAACATCATATATGTATCTATTTTTTTCCCTCAATAGTATCCAACCATGTACAGTACAGACCCTGAAAATGGGCATATCTTTAACTGTATCCAGAGGGCACACCAGAACACGTAAGTAGTCTGTATTAGATTGTGCTCGTTCCTGATTTGTTTCAGATTTGGTGCCTAGAAGACACCTGAATTCCATTGCACATAAGAGTGGAATTGTGGAAGCCTGAAATCTATATAGGTTACTTTGATGCAGCACTCATGATATGCCTTTTCTCCTAAGGACATAAATGGGGCAGACTGTCATGTTGCTTGCTCTGTGTTTAGATATCATGAAATGCTACTATTGGTCATTTGGATATAATTCTAGACAACTGCAAAGCACCTGCTTGAGAAGACAGTGATCAAGAATATATTGTGCAAAAAAAAAAACACAGCAAAATTATAAATTGTAAAATGAATCTACTTGTGTTTACTATTATGATTGCAGGCAAGCTAAAGGTATCAAGGGATAGCAGAGTAGTCTGCTTTCTTTTTGTGGATGTGTAAAGTTCTGTATAATGTTCAATTGGACATGAATGAGTAAAACCCATTAATGAAGTATACTTTAAAATCTGTGTGTTTTTAGCTTGGAAACATATCCTTCCTTCCTGTTCTTTCTTGGAATCAGTGGGATCTATTACCCGGTAAGAACAATATTTTTAGGTCTGGATATGATTAGCAACTTGTTCATTGGATGTTTATGTACCTTTTTAACCCATTAATGCTACTTAAGGCAATATAGTAAAACCAGAGGCAGATGAATTAATGTTGCATAGTCAAACCCATCTATCTTTTAGTTATAGCTGATAATTTGTATTTGTATAGTATTTTATTCTTTTTAATGTTTTATTCCTAATGTATGCGTGTTGTTGTATTTTTTTATTATTTAATGTTGTAAGCTTCCCAGAGTCGTCACATAATGAAATAGGCGACAAACAAATGTAATTAATAAATACATAACTTTCATACAGTAAACAGCATCTGGCATCAGTGTAAAATATTGCATCCTGATTTGCAAGTTTTTTTTTAAATTAGCACTTACATTGCAAAAAAAATAAATACAGAAACTTCTTTTTATATATAATTTTATTTTTCTTTAACATCTATAACTGCTTAGTGAATAGTGTATTGTCTGGGTCAATATGCTTTATACACAATATTAATGATAACAATACTATTTAAATATACATAATCATAATCTTTCAATTTCTAACATTTGTGTATACATTGTTGTTATAATATATTCTATTATATATCAGTATACATGATACTATTTTCCCAACTCCTACTTTCTACCTCTTTTTTCTAATTCTTAATGAAATAGCCACCATATTAAGAAGTATTCTATATCTATCATCTCTTGCCCTTTTTAGAATTTCAACTCTTATTGACTTGGTAAATCTTTCATGTTTCTCCTTTGGGATCTTGCATCTCCTTACATCATACTTATTTAATCCAAGTATTTCATCTGTCTCAACACCTATCTCTTACTGTTGGATCTCTAGAACAGCCATCCATAATTCTTTCATCACTTTTGGGAGATCTTTCCCTTTATTCTCTTCTATATTTTGAGCTCTTAAAGAGTAATCTATCTGTTCCATTTTAAGAATTATGGAAGATTGTCTATGAAATAAATATTTTTGGATTGGTATTGATGACAGCTATTGCTTAGGAACATGAATCAGACCACAAAAAGTTGATCTTTTTAACCAATGAATGTGCTCTGTCACATTCAACATAAATTCACACTATTAAAGAAGCTCACAATGTAACTTGATAAAGAGAAAGTTGGAAAGAAAGGTAAAAGTTATACAGGGTAAAAGCAAGTATAATTGGACTGATCATGTCACTTCATAGTTTTTGCACTTGCCCAATATAGGGTGTTAAAAGGAATCTGGAGCAAATGAAATAGTGGAGTAAGCTTTATGTTTTGTACCTGTCTTTATTTACTTTCTTAGCTACTGTAATCATATATTTCCAGAATGATTCTCCCACAGTATAAATCCTAATTGTTGTGACAAACTGTCTGTTTAATATCCACTTAATTGTAAACATCCTTTCATGTGCAATTATTCATTCTTCATAGCGTGTTGCTACAGGACTTGGTATAGCATGGATAATTGGAAGAATACTCTATGCTTATGGCTATTACACAGGAGGTGAGTCCTTGTATCGAGAGTTACAATTGTCATTTCTTGCAAAGCTGTTTTCAACTCTGTGGTGGTGTTTATAAACTCCTGCTTCACTTTACATCCATATACTGTTTTACAAAATGTGAGTTGTTATCTCAAGATTAGTCTGAATCCATAATTAAAGTTTATTTTTAGACAATATAGCTCAGGGTTGTCAAACTGGATTTCTTTGAGGGCCAGATCAGCATTCTAGTTCTCTGTGGGCTGGCAGGGTGATGGTGGCAGGACAGATGCTTCCTGCAGCACCTCTGGCCAAAATGGGGCATGGGTGATCTGTGTGCCATCCCGTGCCTCATTTTCTCCCTCCATGGCACACTGCCAGCCAAAAATGGGTCATGTGGCCTGTTTTTGAGCCGTTTTTCAGCCTGTTTTGGGCCTGTTTGGGGCCTGTTTGTGGCCCAGAGTGCGGCAGGAGGCCATGGAGAATGAAAACAAGGCGCAAGGGGGGGAGGGGCGCACGTGGCCCGTTTTAACCGCCAGAGGCACTGCAGCCCAGTCCTTTGATATTTCCAGACCGGCTCCATGGCCTTGAGTTTGACACCCCTGATATAAGCTGGTCCTATATTTTCCCCAGAAAATGGAAAGAAATAGGGGAATACACACTTGGAATTAATTTACCTAGACCATTAGGATTTTATTTATTGGTTAAATGAGGCTATTATTGTGTCAGAGCATTAAAAAAAATTTTTTAAATGTTATTGTTAAAAAAAAATATCACCAAATTTAGAACGACGATCATGAATCTTGCTAAGGCATGTATTTTAATCTGATTGTGTGCATTGTGAAAATCCAGGGTGATTTTAAGTTGTTCTTGGTTTATTCAGCAAATTTTGCATAAAAATCTGCTGAATATATATAATGGATCTGTATAGACTTCATTATTCCCAGAAAACATTTGAAGTCAAAAATAAGATGTTGGGTTTATCTATCCATAATGCTAAGTGATAAAGTGAATTTGCACATTATATTAAACCAGAGAGAAGCGTCATATTTGTGAATGAGGTCCATGTGTTAGTATTCCGTAGAGCAGTGGTAGTCAACCTGGTCCCTACCGCCCACTAGTGGGCGTTCCAGCTTTCATAGTGGGCGGTAGGGGTTTGCTGTAGCTCTGCTTTATAAATTTTATAAAGTAAAGTTACTTCCCTACTTTATAAATCATCATTACTGTGGAACCGGTGGGCGGTTAGAAAATTTTACTACTAACAGAGATACAAAAGTGGGCGGTAGGTATAAAAAGGTTGACTACCTCTGCCCTAGAGAATAGAATGAAAATCATCATTAGAGAAACAGAGAAGAGGAAAATTTGAATGTGTATATCTGAATGTCTAGTTGCTTAGCTTTTTCTTGTACTCAGCCAGCTATCAAAAATGTAAAAGTGACCATCCTACTGGGGCTAGTGATTGGGAAAACAATGCTTCATGAGTTAAAAATGCTATGCAGATACTTAGCCCTTTATTTAAAATTGGGAATCATGTGCCATGAGTGGAAAGCATGTACAGACTTATTCTCTGGACAAAAATAGTGTGGGGGTAAGATACCCCCAAAACCCCTTGGGTGTACTGTTAATATACAGCCTGTTGTGCCTTGAAATGGCTTCTATTGTACTGCCATAAAATGGCTTCTACTGTGCAGCACAGTGGAGTTGCCATGGTAACGGCTTCACAGTACTCCACAAGGAGGCTCCCTCTGGTAAGGGGGAAAATCCAATGTTAGAAATTATGTTTGGTCCGGACATTTCCGCCCTATAAATAAATACCTGGGCAACGCCGGGTTATCGGATAGTGTCATATAAATAAGTAATAAGGGTGGTTTTTTGTATATGAAGATGACAACAATTTCCTTGAAGCATCTAGAAGAACTTATTGGATGAAAAGAAAGCATTTCAGAAATTAATTTTGCACAACAGTTGTTAATGTTGCTATTTGTATTACGCCATATGGATATTCTGTCTTATTTTTATAGATCCTAGTAAGCGAAATCTTGGAGTCCTCGGTTCCATTTCACATCTGTGTTTGGCAGGGACCACTGTTGCCTCAGCTTTTCAGCACCTTGGTTGGATCTGCAGAGCCTAGGCAGCATCCATTCTGGTGACTTCCTGAGATGTCTTTAAACATTTATCTCATGTAATTTTTATCATTGCTTTGTAAAAAAAATAAAAAAAATAAAAACAAAAATGAATCACATCTAGTTCCTATGTCCCCTTCTTGTTAAAACTCAGCAGCGTGCCATCTTTTTTTCCCCTCCTAACTCCAGATATTTCTATGGCATTTAACATGTCCCTCATTTTGTAATTGTAGGCATTGCCCGGTAAGGGTTATAAATGTTATAGAATATATCTTTACAAGGCTTTCAAATTCAGTTTCAGTTTCAGTTTCACTTTATTTGTATGCCGCCCTTTTCCCTGGGGGGACTCAGGGCGGCTCACAGTTCAAAGGGGGGGGGGGGAGGACAAACAATTTACAACATCAAGGCACAACATCATTTAAGAACTCAACAGTCATACAATTCGAGTAGGGGTTAGAGTCTTTAACCCCAGGCCAGCCGGGATAGCCAGATTTTAAGGGCGGCGCGGAAGGTCTGAAGGGTGGCGAGGGTCCGGATCTCCACGGGGAGTTCGTTCCAGAGGGTTGGAGCAGCCACCGAGAAGGCTCTCCTCCGGGTAGTTGCCAGTCTACACTGGCTGGCTGATGGAATTCGGAGGAGGCCTAATCTATGCGATCTTATCGGTCTAGTGGAGGTAATGTAGCGTTACAGAAAATCTGTTTTCAATTTGATTGCTGATATAAAATATATAGAGAAAAAATTTTAAATGCAATATCAGGGCATGCAATAATGTAGGCTGTACCAATTTCAGATAGATTGTAGAAACACACACCTCTTCAGGCTCTCACTACTTGGATTTTCTCCCAATTATTATCTCTGGACTATGACCAAGCAACAGCCACAGATCATGTGTGCTTGACATAAATCATCAAAACAAAGCTTGTCAAGTACCGTCATCCCAAATGTAATGTTCTCATTACTTCTGACTAGAAAGTACAAAATGATACCGTACCGACTATGAATATGTCCTTGTAACTCAGGACAGGTTGAAATACTAAACGTGTTTTTCTGAAGTGCTGTTTTTATATTCAAAGTCCTCTAGTTATTCCACTTACGAACATCAAAACAGAATTCGCCAATTTAAATTATGTACTATTTCTGCTTTCTGATATACTGAAAAAAAACTTACTAGGTGGCTAGGTTTTGTGTGGTGGCATTAAAAGCAACTGAACCTGTCGAGTATGGATAAGCAGTATAGATAACAGTATGGATAACTCTTGGTTATTTACACCCTTGGAGGTGTTTATATCTAGGGGAATACATGCCATATCAGTTACTCTATTGTGTATATTCTCAAGTCTGACAGGAAAATGTAAACAAGTTTACAAAAACCTTTGGGATTATTTTAGTGTTTTATTTGCCCATAATTACCTGAATTTTACACTAATATTGTAATTTTTTTACTACTCCAGTTATTACTTTTGACCTCTTTTGTACACATAGGTAGCTGGAGCACGCATTGCATATTCTGTTGTAATACACTGTTTTAGCCAAAATGTTATATATGTATTTTGTCTAACTGTTTGGATGTTGTTGGAGTGTTGTAGGGCGACTCCCTAGGTAATTCAGACATGGGGACAAACTCCATGGCACTGGTGACCTGGAAAGGGGTCAGTTCTGTGCTACTATGCACTGTGTTGTAGGTTACCTCCGCAAAAGTCCGCAAGTCTGCCCAGCAATGTTCCCTCTAATTTTTTTTCAGTGTGAGCGGAAAAGTATAGTGTTTGAGTGGCACAGTTTCATGCCTGAGCACCTAAGAGAGCCACAGTTTGAACTGCTGTCACGTCTGCTGGACATTTGCGCAACATTCCAAGCGTCAAGCGCCGATTGTGATTGAGGTTTCAGCCTGATGAATGCCAGGCATGAAAAGTGCCACTCAAATACTATACTTTTCCGCTCACCCTGAAAAAAAAAAGGCTCTCTGCTCAGCTTTTAGATTGCTAGACTGGCTAGAGAGAGACATGGCACCAACAGGGTCCTGGGTCCTGGCATTTTGCAGGCAACCTGTCCTCTCACATTCCTTTGGAATGCAACCCATCACATGTGAATTAGATTTTGCCAATTATCCTATTAAAAGATAACGCTATTATTCTAAAATACGACTAACTCGATATTAAAAACTGTAAATATGTAATGCTGGTAAATAATAGCAGTAATTGTTATTTAGTATGATTAAAATCAGTATTGATATATCAATATAATATCTATCAAAATTGACAATATACACTAACAATACAAATATATAATGTGGAATATAAATGTAATAAATATAATATATAAATGCAACATAAATGTAATAAAATAATTTATCATGAAACTCTCCCCCTTTAAAGTAGTAAGATCAATTAAATAGTCTAGCAAGTTTGGACAATATGCTATATGTTATGTTACTTAAGAATATATATACCTCAGAATCAGATACAACAACCACATCATTTCCAACTGAGTCAATAAAATCATATGCCATGCCAAAACTATTTTAAATAAAGATATGAAATTAATCAAGTATTGCATTTATTTTTCAAAATGAATGTACAATTTTTTTTATTATTTAAGTTTTGTACCCTATCTTTTCTAACTAACGTTAACTTTAAAAAGATGTTACATCAGACTACAATACAAGTAATTAAATGAAGACTAAAATAAGTGTTTTGGCATATTGAGCTTTTTATATTTCTTTCTTATATTTCTTCCTTAGTTGAGAACTTGCTCCTCAGCTTACTTACGCATTAACTGTTTGTTGCTTTTATGGTTTATTCATTCACTGCTCCATCTTCAGTTTTTTTCACAGGGGGAAGGGCTTCCTTCCTTCCTCCCTTCCTTCCTTCCTTCCCTCCACTCCTTTGGCCACCAATTTTGATCCTATTCTCTCTCTCTCTCTCTCTCTCTCTCTCTCTCTCTCTCTCTCTCTCTCTCTCTCTCTCTCTCTCTCTCTCTCTCTCTCTCTCTCTCTCTCTCTCTCTCTCTCTCTCTCTCTCTCTCACTCACTCTCACTCTCTCTCACTCTCTCTCTCTCACTCTCTCTCTCACTCTCTCTCTCTCTCTCACTCTCTCACACACACACACACACACATACACACACACGTTCTTTGGGGGGGTTGAATTACTCCGCCTCACTGCGCAAAGTCGGCTCAGCATGTGTTCGGCCCCCACTTAAATCAAATCCGCGGCCGGCGGGACCAGGGGGTTGCATTTCAAAGCCGCCAGTCCTCTCGCCGCGGGAGCTAGTAGGAAAGCGGCGGCAGGGGTTACCCCTGCCGCCGCCTCCACCTCCGCCGCTTTCCTACTAGCTCCCGCGGCCTCAAAAGCACGGCAGAGGAGGAAGGGGGAGGGATAACGCGGGAGCCAGCTCAGGGGCTCCGCGTGGAGGGAGAGGCACCACTGCCATGGGCGGAGAAGCCAGCAGGAGCTTTGCCGGTGAAGGAGAAGAAGCAAGAGGACTGGCAGCTCATCAAAACAAGTCTGGGGAGGTCCTTTGCGGGCGGCCAGTTCTAGCCGCCTGCAAAGGACTTCCCCACGTTTGCTTTGGTAGAAATCTCTGCGCGGCAGTTAGAAACTGCTGCGCGGGGATTTCTTTCCATGTGCGCGGTCGCGCAGGCGCGCACCTTAGAGGGAACAGTGCTGCCCAGATGGATTGCTGGTAGTCCACATAACACCTCAGGTACTCTTCTTTCATTCTACTGCCCCATTTGTGCTCGGATGAAAGGCCAAGATGAGTCCCTGGATGGGCCCTATTGCACATAGGAATTCCCTCCAGAATTTTGAAGTGAATTGGACGCTACTATTGGAGATAATCCTGCATGGCACCCCATGTAGCTTGTATATTTGCTTGATGAACATTCTAGCTAGTTTCTTGGCTGAGGGTAGCCCTGAGCAGGCTGTGAAGTGGGCTTGCTTTGAGAATAAGTCAATCAAGGTCCAAATAACCGTTTTCGCACCAGTCTCTGGGAGCTCAACTATAAAGTCCATGGCGATCTCTTCTCAGGATTGGACTGGGTCTGCCACTTGCTGGAGGAGGGCAGGGGGCTTTCCTGGCTTCTTCATAGTGACATAGTTGGCACAGCTCTTTGTGTAGTCCTCCATGTCTGCTTTCATCTTTGGCCACCAGAATTGGCTCCTAGTTAAGGGCAGGGTTTTTGGTTCCACCACAAATGCGCGCACAACAAAAGTGTGCCTGACTAAACCGCGGTGTCTAAAGCGCGGTGACAAAACCGCGCGACGAATGAGTGACTAATTAGCCCTAAAGCGCGCCGACAAAAGCGCGCCGACAGAAGTGCGCTGTAACGTAACCCTAAACCTAACCCTAACCCCAGGCTAGTCCATCTTTAAGGGTCAAGGCTTTGTTGTTAAGCCATTGGTCTGCTGGAAGCACAGCTTTTAAGGTCTCTTGTCATTGGATCCTCCCCAGGGTTGTCGCTGTACTTGACTTGCCCTCTGGCGATGGCTTGAGCTGCTGGATGAGGGGGGATGATGACATGGATTTGTAAAAAACTTCTCATCTTATAAAACATTCAGAATCTTTCTTTTTAATTTTACCATTAATCTGTCCAATTCTGAACATTCCATTATTATTTTTTAAATAATTGCTGAAATCATCCTGGTTGGACTAGTACTGGCCTCCGTAGCAATTGAGGTGGGACCAGATCCAGTTAAAAAAAATATGGTAGCTTCCCAAGACTCCCATAAAAAGTGGCGAGGGTTAGGATTAGGCCAGTGAGGCAGGTGTTGGGACCGGCAGGGGAATGGTGCTGGCACCCACTGTCATTGGATCTACCCCTGACCAGGGAAGTATGATCAACTGGGAGGGATTTGGTCCACCAGTGGCAGCCTGAGGGTGGCTGGCAAGGCGGACTGCTTGCCAAAATGGCACAATATTCAAAAGAAACAATAACTTTGCAAAATATCTTGGCTGGAATTCATAATTTATTAGAAAGAATTAGAGAGAATTGAGAAGAAGATGGGAAAAATAGAGTTTATATCAGCAAAAAATGATGGGGTCAGAGTCCCAAAAATTGAAGGGGAAATGATTATAAAGACAACTTTATACTTCTTGATAAGTTAGAAAAATGTGGGATAGACAGCATCACCACATGGATTTGTAACTGGCTGACAAATTGTACTCAACAAGTACTCCGTAATGGTACTACATCTACATGGAGGGAAGTAAGCAGTGGGGTACCACAAGGTTTCGTCTTAGGCCAATACTCTTCAATATCTTCATAAATTACTTACATAAGGGAATAGAAGGGGAACTCATCAAATTTGCAGGAGTAGCCAACACCGCAGAAGACAGGCTCAGGATCAAAAAAGATCTTAACAGGCTTGAACAATGTGCCCTATCCAAAAAATGAAATCTGACATGGAGAAAAGCAAGGTTCTACACCTGGGCAGGAAAAATCAAAAGTACAAGTACAAATTAGGCAAAATCTGGCTCAAAAACAGTAACTGTGAGAGGGACCTTGGAGTCCTAGTGGACGATCAGCAATGTGTAACGGCAGCCAAAAAGCTAATATGGCTTTTTGGCTGCCCAAAAAGGGTTCTTGGTTGTCTAAACAGATGCATAGAATCTAAACCACATGAAGTATTAGTATTGCTTTATAATCCCTTAGTAAGACCACACTATATCCAGTTTTGATCACCACATTACAAAAAAAAATGTTGAGAACTTTGGAAAAAGTGCAAAGAAGAGAAACTAAGACAATTAAAGGCCTGGAGACTAAAACACATGAAGAACAGTTGCAGGATTTGGGTTTGGCTAGTCTCAAGAAAAGGACTAGTGAGGACATGATAGTATTTGAGAGGCTGCCACAAAGAGAGGGGGGTCAATTTATTTTCCAAAGCACCAACAGGCTACACAAGAAACAATGGTTGGAAACTAATCAAGGGCAGAAGCAACCTGGAATTGAGGAGAAGCTTCCTAACAGTGAGAACAATTAACCAGTGGAACAGCTTGCCTTCCGAAGTTGTGGTTGCTTCATCGCTGGAGGTTTTTAAGAAGAGACTGGACAATCACTTGTCTGAAATAGTATAGAACAGTGATGGCTAACCTTTTCCAGACAAGAGTGCTCAAAGCCCGCGCACATTCACGCAAATGCACGTGCCCCCAAACCCCCCAAATGCAATGTGCACGTGGCCTCTGCACATGTTCTGCCCCCCCCCACCGCACATGCACAGAGCTTGATAAAAAAATAAAATAAAAAATGGTGCAAAAATAAAAACAGCTTTTATAGTTCTCTATAATATAATACAAATCGTACAGTTTGAATTATCAATCAACTATATACAAGGCATGACATTTAAAAAATGCCTTGACATTTATATCTTTGATCTAGACCAGTGTTTCTCAACCTTGGCAACTTGAAGATGTCTGGACTTCAACTCCCAGAATTCCCCAACCACCGAATGCTGGCTGGGGAATTCTGGGAGTTGAAGTCCAGACATCTTCAAGTTGCCAAGGTTGAGAAACACTGATCTAGACAAAATAACTGAAGAAAAATTGAATAATTCCTCAAAAATCCTTGGCCTTGCCCCGGTGTCCAAAAAAATATAATTAGATCATCGTTGTGATCCAATTTTTCAGTGTTGCAAACCTAAATAATTAGAATATTCGAAATAAAATTTGAAGTAGAAAAAGAAAATAATCTTCTCAGTTTCGTGGTGATTGCCCGTTCGATATCTGCTAAGCAATCATAGCTTTTCTTTAACGGACGACTCGACAATAATTCCAAACAGAGATCAGACTTTTAAAAAAAAAAAAAAACCTCAGAATTAAGAAGCCTGAAAGGCTATGCTTAATTCTCTTTTTTTCCCCTCTATGGTAAAGGGCATGATGAGAGTATCGGGAAGCGACTGAGCTTCAGATTCACTGCTGCGCATGCGCACTTGACGCTTACTTCCTGTCAAGCTCCGTAACGTCCTGCCGCTTTTTGAGAGGGAGAGAGGCGCGGAAATAAGCCCGATAAAGAAGATAATGAACTGCCAACGACCGGCATCCGCTTACCTGCCTGCAGCTATTGCAGCGCTGAGCCTGAGCCTGCCTGGCTCGCACGTTTCTCCAGAGACTTTCCGGCAAGCCAAGTTCGATCAACCTCAGGCGGTGAGTAGGGGAAAGGGGAAGTACACGCTCCCGGCCGCTCTTTCTGCCACCTAACTGGGTGGCACGCTCAGACACTGAGCAGGAATTTATGTTTACCGACACTGTGCGAGACATATTAGGCAGCTTAAAAAAAACGAGACTAGTCCTCAACAATGTAGAACAAAGTGTCTCAGCCTCATATACTTTTAAAACGTGTAGGGCTGGGGAATTCTGAGAGTTGTTGCATCTTAAAGCGGCTGAGACTGAAAGACGCCGTCGTAGGGTAACTGCTGCCTTTGACTAGTAGCCCACCGGGCGGATGGACTAGGAAAAGCGTCTGGTTGGCAGCTTTTCAGTAGAAAATGATTGCCCTGAAGAGGGCTTTCTTCCTTTCAGGGACTATATCCTAGGACAGTGTTTTTCAACCTTGGCAACTTGAAGATGTCTGGACTTCAACTCCCAGAATTCCCCAGCCAGTGCTGGCTGGGGAATTCTGGGAGTTGAAGTCCAGACATCTTCAAGTTGCCAAGGTTGAAAAACACTGTCCTAGGAAACAGTCTCACTTCTTTATTCTGAGCTTCCGACTGTACAGAGGTGATTTTACGTGCTCGACAGAGATAGTATAACCGTGTCTATTGAGAGGCTCGAGTTTTTAAAACGAAACTCCAATGTACTAATTTATTTTGTCAGCTGCTGCTTATGTTTTTAAGAGAAATTTGGTAACGTATAGGTGATTAGAGAGCACCAAGTAAGAAGAGAAAACGAAAAACCATGCAAAATCGTGGTAACATACAAAAAATCACTAAACAGCTAATGAAGTTTAAAAACTTCGCATTTACTTGTGAATATACCCCAAAATGCACCTGTCCCACTGTTATATAGATATTAGATGCACATTTGTTGATACATTGAAATATGAAAATTATATCTCTGAATTAATTCAGTTTCAATATTCTCCAAAATCATGATTACTTTTTTTGAAGAAGTCTGCAGTTGAAATATGCTTATTCTGTTTATTATTTAATTAGACAATCTGTACTTTCAATGGCAATCAATTGGGGAGCCATAAAAAGTACATAACTGTTAAATACCATATTTTAAGAAGAAGAAAAAATCTGGTGGTACCTTATGAATCAAACAATTTACTATTGTTTATCTTTTGACCCTTACAATTGAATTAGATGTCCCATTCAAATACTAGTCAGATCTGACCTAATTCCTTTTCTGACTCTAGACATAAATTTATTATAGTTGAAAGTTTTAAAAGGATTTCTTTTAAAGGAGAACCATCTAGTATTTATATATTTGACAAGGGGATAGAATGAAACAAAGGTTCGGGGTTTAAGCAAAGTCATGTAAACTACAGCAAATGTCTTCAGTGTTCTCTATTTTAAACAGAGTTTAACATTCTGGAAGCTACTATATCATCTCCTGAATCATATCCATGGTGGAGGACAGATAAAGTCTGCTGATACAGGTAGCAAATTACTGTGAATGTGGGAACATGTTCAGTTTTGGAGGGTGAGGGAGAATGAAAGTAACAAAACTATGTTATTTATTTATGAAATTTATTGACAGCCTCAGTCTAAAAGATGGTACATGAACTATAAAAAGATAAAAGCTTGCACAGTTATAACTATTTGAATAAAATAGTTATATTTTATATTTTAAATAGTAACTATTTGAATAAAAACAGTACAAGTATAACATCTCCTGATACATTAAGACCTTTGAAAATCTTTGCTTGGCACTGAAATTATGGTGCTGTCAGATGAATGTTGAAGGGATGGCACTTGCCACTTGCTTTAACGCAAATTCCAATTAGGTGATTATTGATATTTGATGATGCAGCAAGCTTTGCAAGGTAAATGTTTCTTTGCTGCTCTCATAGCGAAAAGTAGCAATGTGTTTTGATATGGATTCAGTCATCCTCATAGTAAGTTTATACCTGTAATTCTTACCAGTGCTCCATCTGTTATCAAACTTGTTTTAAAAAATCAGATATTTTTAAACTTCCACAGCATTGGAGAAGGTACTCAGGTGCAACCATATTGATAGCTGTATTTGCTTCACTATTTGATCAGAATAATCAATCCAGCCTCTAGGAATAGTTTTTTTACTCACTGCTGGGGAGCACTAGTGCTTTGAGAACTGCTTCACCAAGGAATAATGATTGTTTCAATTGCCCCACCATTATACTACTCTCTCACACTCAGAGGTAAGATCTTACAATGGTATATCCTACTCTGATGCTGGGCAAACATACATTGAGAAATGAATGACTGCAACTCTATGAAATTACGATTGGATTGTTTCAGGCAGCTTTCACATGAAGTCTCAAAAAGCATCTGATAATTGTTTTATTACATATTCATACTGTCAAGAGTATTAAATTACTGTGTTTAGTTTTATTAACCCTTGTACTGTACATTACTTTGATTCCAGACAGTGTTGCTGTAGTTTTTATATAGTGAACTCTATGTAACATATTGATGTAAATGCATTTATTTGTTTATGGATGCCTTCAGTCAATTTCAACTTACGGCAACTGTCTGGATAAATCCATGCAGGTTTTTTGGCAATGTTTTCAGAAACAGTTTGACATTGCTTTTTTAGGAGTAAGCGAAAGTGATTAGCTCAAGATCACCTAAATGACTTTAGCATCTAAGACAGGACAAAACCTGAAATAGATAATTTCTTTCTTTCTTTGTTCTAAAAAGTGCAAAACTGTTTAGGCAGAAAGCCCTGCTGGCAATCTGTTATAGATTAATTGTATATTACTATCTCATTCCAGGAATGATGCTGTCTAAATTAGAAAGCATATGTGAGGGCTTGCAATTTGGGGGTCCTCCTGGATTCGCAGCTGACACTTGAACACCATCTGTCAGCTGTGACCAAGGGGGCCTTTGCCCAGGTTCGCCTGGTACACCAATTGCAGCCCTACTTGGACAGGGGGGCACTTCAGATGGTCACTCAGGCCCTTGTCACCTCAAGGCTTGATTATTGCAACGCGCTCTACATGGGGCTACCCTTGAAAAGCGTTCAGAGACTACAGCTAGTCCAGAATGCAGCCGCGCGAGCGATATTGGGTGTACCGAGATACACCCATATTATATCTGTCCTCCACGAGCTGCACTGGCTGCCAATTGGTCTCCAGACACAATTCAAGGTGTTGTTATTACCTTTAAAGCCCTACATGGCTTAGGACCAGCCTATCTGCGAGACCGCCTACTGCCATATACCTCCCAATGGCCGATAAGACCCGACAGGGTGAGCCTCCTTCGGATACCGTCAGCTGGACAGTGTCGGCTGGCGGGCCCCCGGAGGAGGACCTTCTCTGTGGCTGCTCCGACCCTGTGGGAGGTCCGGGCCTTACCCACTCTCATGGCCTTCAGGAAAGCCATTAAAACCTGGCTGTTCCGGCAGGCCTGGGGCTGTTGACCTTAGTGTTAAGGTCCAGCCCCGATTAGGACGTATGTGTGTTGTAAATTTTAAATTATTTTTTATTTATTTTGCTTTTCTTTTTTTCTTCTTTCATTGTAAGCCGCCCGGAGTCCTCCGGGATTGGGCGGCCTATAAATTTAATAAATGAAATAAATGAAATGAAATGATACTCTCCAGTCTTCCCTCAAGAAATAATAATTACTGTAAAAATTATGATAGCAGCCTTTAAGTATCTGAAAGGATTTCCTATAGAAGAATGGGCTATAGTTATAAAAAGGCTCCAGTTAAATGTAGAAGAAGAATCAACGGTCACCATTATAATTTGACAATTGAATGAATTATTCAAAAAGTTGGTGAGGTTCTCTTCACTGGAGATGTTTGAACAGAATTTGGACAGTTATTTTATATAAATACTTTAATATTTATTTTAGAATAAATATTCTAAATATAGCAAGATATTGGACTCAATGGTTTCTTCTTTTTTATAATTTTACAAAGCCTTTGTTTAATAATTCAATGAATTCAGGGATAATGGGAATCACTTTCTTTTCATTTTAAGAAATAAGTTATTATTGGGGAAGCTGAGTTGGTACTGAGAGGCTAGTACATAATTATTACTGTCAGAGGCTCTAATCTTGAATGTCAAATTTGTTTAAAAGGAGGAAACGGAACATGTCCTCCTAGGCTACTATGTATAAATTAACTCCTGAGGTGATGCGATTTTATCTCCTTGCCTCCCAAATTTTGGTTCTACTTGCTTTAGCATTTGGCACTCTTTTTGATGAATTTGTGGTTACTTGAATGGTAATAAATAATCAAGATTTACCTTATCTCTTCTTTAGGCACCCAAGTCAGATTTGTCAAATATGCAGCCTTGAGCTATGGATATAGAAGACTAAAATTTTATCAGCTTCCTGCTGATGGTTCAGAAGCAAGCAGAGAATTGCTATTGGCACTCTCTTGGTTCCTTTGCAGAATAGCTCTAATGGAAAAGTTATTGATACTAAATAGATTTAAACTTTGGGATGAAGCAAAAGTATGCATGGTGAGTTCAAGGGCTCAAGAATAATGTTCATTGGCGGCTAAATAATGAGAGAGAATGGGTCAGTTGATTTTTTGTTGTTGTTGAGAGTGGCAATAGAGGCAGGTTATTTTTAATGTATTCCAACATGTTCCCAGCATACTTTGTGGAAATTGTTTAAGAGACAAATGGCTTAAAAGAATTGAATGGATGCCATTTTATCTAGAGCTAAAGTAGAAAAGTTGATTAGAAATTACGCTAATTTAAAATATTTACCTTCCTTACAGAAAGACGTCTGAACTGCAGACATCTCCCTTTTTTGGCCTTTGGGTTCTCCAACTCTGTTGTTGACCAACTCTAGGTAGAAATAGTCCAGACACTGTGAGGATATATTGTAGAATTGTAGAATATTTTTTTGCTTGTTTTGTAATTTTCTTTCACTTTGATGAAATATAGCATTATTTGTAGGAATGCTTTGTTACATATCTTGATTTCAGCAAATCATTTAACAAAGTATATCATGACATTCTGATTAACAAGTTAGTTAAATATTAATTTTCTACCCAATTGACTTAATTGACATGCCATCTACATTTGACATGTTTCAAAAATTGTACTCAAAAGAGTGGTAATCAGTGGTTTCATATCATATGAGGGTGGGAGGCACTCTATAAAGATTATTTTATTATAAACTTTAAAGAGAATTTTATGAATTTACAGAAAATATAAAGTTGGTTGTCTAAATGTACAAGACAGAAATGAAATTCAAACAGATTTAGATACTGTAGAGAAATCTGCTGAAAATAAGCCCACATATAAAATGGGGAATATGCAATTTAATAACAATACTATGAATGTCTGTCTGTCTGTGTCTGTCTGTCTACTTACCTACCAACCTACCTACCTATCAGGGGTGTCAAACTGGTGGCTGCTGGCTGGATGAATCACGCTCAGGTCACGCCCACCCTTGTTCCACAAAGGCAAAAATGATAAATCATGTGATGGCAAACGTGACTCCGTGAATTTGACACCTGTGATATATAGGAATAATAATTGACTGCAAACTGAGTATAAATTCACAGTACAATCATGGCAGCAAAATGAATGGTTGTATCTCCATTAAAACAGGAGTTTGCCTGTTTTATCAGGTTCGATTGATTTTTCTATTTTCAACATTACCTTTTTGCCTTCCTGCTTCCCCAGGAAAAACGGGTATTCCTTATTTTCAAAATAAGTGCAATCAGTGAATATATAATTGTTTTCAGTAGCCAAAACATACTTTTATTAAGTAATAGAATTATGCATATCTGTGCTATATTTAATAAAATAATGTTTCTAGTTACAGAATTTCAAATTTCCCCTCATTTCTCTCTCTCTCTTCCCCGAAAAGAAGCCTTAAATATTGTGATACCAAATACATTAACTGTTCATCTATTTCTGCATAATTAAAGCACTGCTTTTTATTTTTTGAGCTGGCTAAGCAATAAGGTTTTATCTTGGGATTTAACAGCTGTGAAATATACATAAAATATTGAGTGAGACCAAAAATAGAAACCTTTGTAGCACAGGACTACTCAGATTTGATTTCAAAATCTGGACTTTGGAATTGAGATATAGTAGTATATTTACTATGATTTGATATCCAGGATTAGTGGCCACTTACACATAATCTCTATATATAAAAGCGAAAACCACTCACACTGGATCATGAAATCTCCAGAATCGTAAAGCTTACAAACGTGAAATGTGGCACGTATGATCCTCTTGGCTTCTAGGTGCTCGCTTAGAAAGGATTTTTTGAAATGACCATCAGACCATTAGCATTTCTTATTATTAACATGCTCTGATGCGAAGGAGTTAGATGTTCTACTCTCCCTCCCAACCTGAAAACTTGGACATGAGCGTGGCTAACCCGTGACTCATCTGGCCTGCTGGCTGGGAGTTTGGAGAGGAGCCTGAGGAAAAGAAGGTGGTAAGAGAGAGGTTTCTGTGGGGCAAGGCTGAGGGAGAGAATGGGATAGGATATGGGAGGTTTCTGTGGAGCAAACCTGAGGAAGAGAGAAAGGGATAGGATAGGGGAGGATTCTGTGGGGCAAGGCTGAGGGGGAGAAGGGAAGAGGAGAGGCTGATGGTAACTACTCACTAATTTTAAAGCCGTAAGTGTCGATTTATCACACCCGATCACATAGTTTTGTAGCGGATAATGGGTATTCAGCTAGTTACTTATAAACTTATTACTAGTTTATCCATGCAAACTTAATATTTGTCCTGATTTCTAATAAGACTAATTTAGAAATATAATATAGTATAGTATAATATAATATAATATAATATAATATAATATAATATAATAATTTACGTATGAGTTCACAGCTTCTTTGCTAGCTTCTTATACATTTATATACATTCATGTATCAAGCATCACAACTCTATATCAGCACAAGCATTCCATGTATATAGCGTATATGGAATGAATATATAAAGTAAATGAAAAGGTATATATTAAAACTAAAGGGATGGGGTGGCTCAATGGCTAAGACACTGAGCTTGTCGATCAAAAGGTCAGCAGTTCAACAGTTCAAATCCCTAGTGCCACGTAATGGAGTGAGCTCCCCTTACTTGTCCCAGCTTCTGCCAACCTAGCAATTTGAAAGCACGTAAAAAATGCAAGTAGAAAAATAGGGACTACCTTTGGTTGGAAGGTAACAGCATTTTGTGCGCCTTTGGCGTTTAGTCATGTTAGCCACATGACCACAGAGACATCTTCAGACAGTGCTGGCTCTTCAGCTTTCAAACGGAAAAGAGCACCGCCTCCTAGAGTCGGGAAGGACTAGCACATATGTGCGAGGGGAACTTTTACCTTTACTTTTATATTAAAACACCCAATGCACCATCTTAATCCTTCTCCTACTCCTGCTAATATGAAACATTTGCCAACCTTTTCATTTATTCTCAGGTATGGTTTAGATTTATTGCGCACTGCTGTTACTGCATTCAGCAACTAATTTTGAATTCTACTCCAAACATTTTACAATTCAAAGCTGTTTACTTTAACATACTTTCTTTGAATAAAAAAATATATCATAAATTTGCTTTCTCACATTCATGCATTTAATACAGATCTCTTTAAGGACAAAAATCTGGTCTGCATAGTGCCTACATAAGCCAACCCAATCCTAAAGCTGCCAGGCATAAAGCCTAGAAGGAGAGAAGAGCAATTTCCTCTTTCTATGACGAATTACAAGATTTTTTTTCTCCGCCATACAACATTTGGTTCTGTTCAATGTTTGGATACTTAACCTGATGGTACAGTCACAAATCACTTTACACTTTACACAATTTCTTTCCAATATTCCACTGTATTGGATAGAATAAAACATTAGCGCTGTTGATAAGGGGATGTTGATCAAAGTGGCACATTTTCAAAGGCTAGAATATTTGAATATGTCAGGAGCAGTTAAGCTTGGTGTCTTTCAGCCATTTTAGATAATGAATCTCAGTGTTTAGGCTCTCAGTTACATTCCCTATATCAATCTTTTTTGCAGGTATCTTTCATGAAATATTCAGGAAATTTAGATAGATAATTGTTTTTCACTTCTGGAGAGCTTCATTTATTTTAACATACTTAATATTTCTTGAATTTGCTATCTTTAATATATATATTTTGGGAGAATCTTTGATGCCTTTTTATGAAACTATGTATGTTGCTGCTTGAATGTGATAACCCAGAGCAGAAAAGGGAAAAATTCTGTTTATGAGAACTTCCTTTCAAGTTATGATATAGAGATAGAATACAATCAAGGAAGAAAGAGAATAATAAAAAGAGAGCTCTACTTATATTACTATTCCTAGAGGAATACATTTCATCAGACTCGTGAGTAATGAGACATTTCTCTTATCAATAGCATCTTTAGAAATTCTGCTAAAATTTCTAGGCAACAACAAATACTAAACATCTACAGAAATACTCTCTAAGCTCATGTAATAAACCTTGAATACTGTGAAAAACTAAGTTGGTACAGAGCAAAAATCATTTTCAGAGATTTTGTTATTATTTTCCTTCTTAGTGCAATCCTCCTCTAAAATATCCACAAGATGGGAAAAGCCTTTTTTCAAAACCTCACGTTAAAGGCCAAAAAGATGTCCAATACCTTCAGTGGTTGAATGGCCGCCTGAAACTCCAGTGGCGGAGTTACCACTCTGACCAGGAAGAGCAATGCAAGTTACTCCATAAGGTAAGTAGAACTTGGGCTGCAGCTGTTTATATTTTGTGGCATTATCCTTCTCTGGTCTTGATTCTATAAGTTCCAGAAGTGGTTTAAAAACAAAATAGGGCTTAAGATTGTGTCTTTATCTAATTTTTTTTAGCCAATGTATGTAGCAAGAAGAATGGATATGTTTTCTTTACATGGTGATGATATTTTTTTATTTTCTTGTTCCAAGGTTAATAGGTACTAAAACTGAATGGAAAGTTCATAAGCCTGAAACCACTGTAGATTCATATTCAGTTTATTCTGATATAACAGTTAATTGTGGTTTGACATTGTGAGTTCTGAAGAGGCTCCAGCTTGGATATTACCTCCCACTCATACCATAGTTCCAGGTTTTAGTTCATAGTTTAGCCATTGAGCTGAACTGGGAGTTAGTTTGCAGCCAAGCTAAAATTGAAATTTAGACTTCTGCTGCAAGAGACCATAGTAGGCTTATTTATAGATCTTCAAGGTAATACAAATTATACAGGTGAAACTCGAAAAATTAGAATATCGTGCAAAAGTTCATTTATTTCAGTAATGCAACTTAAAAGGCAAAACTAATATATGAGATAGACTCATTACATGCAAAGCAAGATAGTTCAAGCTGTGATTTGTCATAATTGTGATGATTATGGCGTACAGCTCATCAAAACCCCAAATCCACCATCTCAGAAAATAAGAATATTACATGCAATCAATAAAACAAGGATTGTGCATAGAACAATATCGGACCTCTGAAAAGTATAAGCATGCATATGTACTCAGTACTTGGTTTGGGCCCCTTTTGCAGCAATTACTGCCTCAATGCGGCGTGGCATGAAAGCTATCAGCCTGTGGCACTGCTGAGGTGTTATGGAAGACCAGGATGCTTCAATAGCGGCCTTCAGCTCTTCTGCATTGTTCGGTCTCATGTCTCTCATCTTTCTCTTGGCAATGCCCCATAGATTCTCTTTGGGATTCAGGTCAGGCGAGTTTGCTGGCCAATCAAGCACAGTAATCCCACAGTCATTGAACCAGGTTTTGGTGCTTTTGGCAATGTGGGCAAGTGTCAGTATCCCCATAAAGCTCGTCTGTGGAAGGAAGCATGAAGTGCTCCAAAATCTCCTGGTAGACGGCTGAGTTGACCCTGGTCTTAATGAAGCACAGTGGACCAACACCAGCAGATGACATGGCTCCCCAAATCAACACAGACTGTGGAAACTTCACACTGGACTTCAAGCATCTTGCATTGTGTGCCTCTCCATTCTTCCTCCATATTTTGGGTCCTTGGTTTCCAAATGAAATGCAAAAGTTGCTCTTATCAGAGAAGAGGACTTTGGACCACTGAGCAACAGACCAGGTCTGTTTTTCTTTAGCCCAGATAAGACGCTTCTGACGTTTGTTGTTCAGGAGCGGCATGACAAGAAGAATACAACATTTGAAGCCCATGTCCAGGATCTGTCTGTGTGTGGTGGCTCTTGATGCACTGATTCCAGCCTCAGTCCACTCCTTGTGAAAGTTCCCAACACTTTTGAATGGCCTTTTCCTAACAATCCTCTCCAGGCTGCAGTCATCCCTGCTGCTTGTGCATCTTTTTCTTCCACACTTTTCCCTTCCACATAACTTTCTATTAATGTGCTTTGATACAGAACTTTGGGAACATCCAACTTCTTTTGCAATTACCTTTTGAGGCTTTCCCTCCTTATGGAGGGTGTCAATGATGGTTTTCTGCACAACTGTCAGGTCAGCAGTCTTTCCCATGTTTGTGATTCCTACTGAACCAGACTGAGAGACCATTTAAAGGCTCAGGAACCCTTTGCAGGTGTTATAGCTTAATCAGCTGCTTAGAGTGGGACACTTTGAGCCTAGAATATGGCACCTTTTCACAATATTCTAATTTTCTGAGATTGTGGATTTGGGGTTTTGATGAGCTGTACGCCATAATAATCACAATTATGACAAATCACAGCTTGAACTATCTTGCTTTGCATGTAATGAGTCTATCTCATATATTAGTTTCACCTTTTAAGTTGCATTACTGAAATAAATGGACTTTTGCATGATATTCTAATTTTTCGAGTTTCACCTGTATATGGTAAGGATCAGTAGAGCTCCAACTTAATGTTTCACAATTGATTTTCAGCGAGAGGTACAAAATGGAGCAAAATGGTGGACAAAATGTCTATTAGTATCACTTCGCCTTCTGAGACAGAAAATTGTTATTAGTGTAAGCAATTAAACTTTCCAAGCAAAGATACATGGGACAAACATTGAAAGGAACTTTTGGTTTGTGTGGTAAACCTTTTCCCACTTACTGCTTTTTTTTTAACTGAGAATTAGAATACATTGTTTTTGAATTTTTATTTATAGGCAGCATGATATCTGTCTGGCCTACTGAAGTATGCTAGTTTTATTTCATGTACTGTAGCTCTATGAAACGCTAATTCTAACCACCAACAGGCAACAACCATTTTCCTGCCTGCTGTCCTGGTTTCGAGCCATTTGGAACTTCCTGCCAACTTCTCCACTGATTTGGTGGTAGGAAGCATGCAGGAAGTTGTCTTGCCTAATAGCCTTGGGATTTGGTTTCTTTATGAAGATTTTCAAGCAAAAATGCCCTTTGGATAAAATGGTTTCATACTACCATGTTGTTTGCTTAATGATTTCAGTGAGTCACTTAACAATCATCCTAAAACACATAAAATCTAGTCCAGTCGTGTGATGCCATGACTCAGGATTGAAATTCCAGTTCCAATTGTGGTGGTTAATTCAAGGACTGCCTGTAATCTAATACCTAAAACTACACATTTAAGTGCATTACCTTTACAAGCAACAATGTGTTACATAGTTGCTTTTATAGACAATACATTTACATGTGTAGTTTTAGATACATCTTGTACCCTGTTTCTAACCATATGTTTCTCTACCAGGTACATTCCTACACAATAGGTTCTCATATTGATCCTGTTATTGACCATTTCTCAGTCATAGAAGTTGATGTTGGAAGACAAGCAGAAAGATATAAGCAGGTAATCCACTTTCTATAGTCTAATGGTATATTAGTAATTCAGAGAAACCTGCTTTCTGCAGAATTTCCAAGCTTCAGCTACATCCTACCCGTATTTTCCTGAAAATAAGACCTGGTCTTATAATTTACCCCGGCCAGGGATGGGTGCAGTACTAATGGACACCCACTCCAATTCTGCAGCCCATACCAATCCAGCAACTAGTGCAATTCCAGCCACCCGCCATGGTCCCCCCATAGATACCGGTCCAGCAGCCAGTGCTGGTCCAGCCACAGGTCTGACCCTGCCAAAAGTGCCTGTCCAGCAACCAGTGTAACTCCCACCACCAGTCGCTGCCCCACCGCCAATAACAGCCCAAGAGCCCGTGTCAACTCAGCAGCCCGTGCCGGCTCAGCAACCGGCCCTGCCAGCCCCTCTTCCTCCATGATTTAGAATGATCTTTGATGGGACACCAGGGTGGCTAGCCTATTTCCTCAATCGAATTCGTATTGGGGGCTAAGCTGCCTAAGCCAAAGATGTACTCCATGACGCCAAAAGAAATGAAAGAACTAAGGAAATGCATCGATGCCAATCTGGCAGGAGTATTTATCCAGCCGGCAAAGTCCAGAGTGATGGCCCCTGTGCTGTTTAAGGAGAAAAAGGACGGTGTACAACCCAGCGAAGAAAAATCTGCTTGAGAAAACTGCAATTTGATAGCTGTAGGTTTTACATCTTGGAGCGGAGGAAGAGGACGCGACAAGGAGGTAGTAAAGCAGCAACCTTTATTCAAGCAGAGTAACTATGATTCAACGTGGCGTGGTTCGCGCCAAACATTTATACCCCCAAGTTTGAACAATGAGCCAATGGGGCGTCGAGTAACCCGGCCAATCGGGGAAGGGATTAAACCGGCTCCGCCCGCGAGCCAATCAAAAAGGGAGATCTTACTTCCCGCGCTAGTATTCAACACCCCTCCCCCCCTAGTTAAGCACCCTCAAGAAGGGCAAACATAGTCCTGTAGATAGGTGGGACGACGACGCTCTCGTCCCGACCTTCGCAGTTCCCCGGCGGTTGTCGTCGGGGGGGGAATCGCCGGTGGAGACATGTCTATAGCGGAACGGTGGTTCTGCGACGCAACCCCGAGGGATGGTGTGTCCGTGACAGCAGGAATGTCCGACGATTGACCCGTGCAATCTGGTTGGGACATAGGTTCAAAGTCTCGACAAAAGCTTCGAGGACAAGAATAGCCAAATGAGGCGCGTCTATCCGAAAAGTTCGTATCGGCTTGTCCCCCGTTCCCCGAGGAGGGGCAGTCCGTTGGGGATAAAGTCATCGAGGGTAGCTCATGCTGAGGGCGAATGTCTGAGGGGCTCGGACCGTCTGTTTCCGCGGGGAGGCGTCGCCTTAACTGGTCCAGGTGGCGCCTCCATTGCGTTCCGTCGGCCAAGCCGGCCCTGAAGGAACAGGGGCCAGTCAAAGCTGTGATGGTTGCGGGGACCCACCGTGGATCCCCAGAAAAGGAACGAGCCCATACGGGATCCCCTAATTTAAACGTATGGGAAGGAAGGGCCCCCAAGTTGCTCGGTAAATCCCCTGCGTAAAGTGGATGGAGCCTATCTAGGGGGATTCGCAATCTCCTACCCATCAAGAGCTCCGCAGGACTTTTATTCGTCGTTGGACAGGGTGTAGAGTGCTGGCTCAAGAGATAGGCCGCCACTCTCTCCTGCCAATCCCCCTGGTCCATGCGACCCAAGGCTTCTTTAGCTGAGCGAACTGCGCGCTCCGCCCTACCGTTACTAGCTGGATGATACGGGGCTGTGGCCGCGTGTCTAATCCCTTGTCCGGCCAGGAATTCTTGGAACATAGTGGAGGTAAACTGGGGCCCGTTGTCTGAAACTATCACATCCGGTAGCCCATGTGTGGCGAACATCTTACGAAGAGCCCTCACGGTACTCTCTGCTGTAGTGGAGGTCATGAGTACCAACTCCACCCACTTAGAGTAAGCATCTACCACTATCATAAAGTTCCGGCCGTGGAAGGGACCGGCGAAATCAATGTGTAAACGAGACCATGGGCCTCTAGGGATTTCCCACTCACGAGGGGCGGCTGTGGGGGGATTCGGCCTAGAATTTTGGCATATTCTACATCGACCTACATAATCTGCGATTTCGGAATCTAACAAGGGCCACCACACATAGCTGCGGGCTAACGCTTTCATTCGCGCTATGCCTGGGTGGTTTTTATGGAGTGCAGGCAGGATTCGTGCCCGCAGGGCTGTGGGGATCACTACCCTATCCCCCCAAACAAGGCAACCCCCGTGAAGGGCAAGTTCAGCTTGTCGTGCCTTAAATGGTCGGAATTCTTCCGCAATCTTTTCTACGGGCCACCCCCTCAACACCCATAGAACTACTTGGGATAAAACGGGGTCAGCCTTTGTACAAGCTGCAACATCCGCAGCTGAAACGGGGAGGTCGGATTCAGCAATAGACAAAATGGAGAGAGAGGGCACGTGGGCTGTGTCCGTCTGTGGCAAGGGACAACGACTCAGGGCGTCTGCGTGCCCTAGTTGCTTACCCGGACGATATAACAGCGTATATGAATACGCCGCTAAAAACTCGGTCCAACGTGTCATGCGGGGAGACAAAATGGGGGGGGTTGGCTTATCGCCTGCCAATAGGCCTAGGAGCGGCTTGTGATCCGTGACAAGGGTGAAATTCCTACCGTAAAGGTAGTCATGGAATCGCTTAATGCCGGACACTGCAGCTAGGGCTTCTTTATCAATTTGACTATAATTTCGCTCCGTTGAAGAAAGCGTCCGGGAGTAAAAGGCTATGGGGGCCTCTGAGCCGTTCGGGAGAACATGGCTCAGAACCGCCCCTATGCCATAGGGAGAGGCGTCACACGTTAAAACTAGGGGCATCCTGTCGCTATATTGAATTAAGACTGCTGACGAGGTTAAAACATCCTTTATAGCCGCGAACGCCTGCGCTTCACGGCTACCCCATTTCCAGGCCGCTGACCGGTCAAGCAGTCGGTGTAACGGTTCAGCTAACGACGCCTTGTGGGGAATAAAAGGGGCGTAAAAATTTAAAAGCCCCAGGAACGCCTGCAATTCCGCCCTAGAGGTGGGTGCAGGAGCGTTTTTTATGGCCGCAACTTTCGAGGGAGTGGGGTGGATGCCCTGTGCGTCGATGAGAAATCCCAAAAACTCTACTTGGGGAACAGCAATTTCGCATTTACTGCGCTTTAGCTTCAATCCGGCCTCCCTAAAACGTGTAAGGACCTCCCGCAATATTTTTAGGAGTTCCGAGTGACTAGGGGCTGCAACCAGGACGTCGTCAAAATAAGGAATGACGCCTGGGAGCCCATGGAGCAACCGCTCCATAAGGCTCTGAAAAATCCCCGGGGCGACCGAGACGCCAAATTGGAGGCGGCGGCAACGGAAAGCCCCGCGGTGGGTGACAATAGTCTGGGCTGTAGCCGCATCGTCGTCTACGGGAAGCTGCTGATAGGCCTGTGCCATATCTAGCTTGGCGAAAATGCGGCCTTGCCCTAAAGAATGGAGTAGATGTTGCACTACAGGAACAGGATATGGATTTGCCTGCAGGGCCAAGTTGATGGTCGACTTATAGTCGGCACATATCCTCACCGATCCGTCGGGTTTGACCGGGAGAACTATGGGAGTTTCCCAACGGGCGTGATCTACGGGCTCTATTACCCCCTGCTCTAGAAGCTTATCCAATTCAGCGTCTACCTTTGCTCTCAATGCAAAAGGGACCCTACGCGCCTTCAGCCTAATAGGCGCGACCTGGGGATCGAGGCAAAGGGAAATGGGGGTGCCCTTGTAACAGCCCAATTTCCCATCGAACACATCTGCGAACTCATCTAAAACGCTATCTACGGTACGGGGGACTACCCTGTGCACCCCTTCTATGGTGAGGCCCAAAGCGGGAAACCAATCTAACCCAAGAAGAGCGGGCAGGTTATTCCTAACAATTAAAACTGGGAGTTTCCCCTTAAAATCTCCATATTCCACCCGAATGTGGAATATTCCTGCCGTGGGAATCCCATTTCCCTGGTAATCTAGGAGGGAGACCCCAGCAGGGCGCAATTTACTCTGAGGAACCCTGGGGCAAAGACGGGAAAACAAAGCCCAAGATAGAAGGGAACGGGAAGACCCAGAGTCCACCTCCATTCGGCAAGGCTGACCTTCAAGACGAACGTCGGTGCTAATTTTACGACCGCCGGCAGGGACGTGGGAAGCCCGGTAGACCACGCACTCAGCGCTGGGGGGCTGGTAGGTTGAATGGCAGTCCTCAGCTCGCCTCGCTAAACGTGGTTGTCTGTGGCGTTGCGGTGTCTGACGCTGGTTGCTGGGCTGCATAAACGATAGAGCTGGCATGAGAGCCCGGCAGACCTTGGCAAGGTGTCCTTCTCCTCGGCAACGGCGGCAGACGGCGGAACGAAACGGGCAGGATGCGCGGCTATGACGGCCGCCGCATCCGCGGCAAGGTGCGTTTGAGGCTGGCTGAACGGGCGTCGGTGGTTGCTGGTGTGGCCTCTGCTTCGGATGCGTCCTCATCTGTCCGACGGTTTCCTCCTCCTCATCTTCCGTGGGGGAGAGGTCGTCTACGAGGTTCGTCTGATTGGAAGGCCCCACAGCGGTTTGCGTAGAGGTTTTCAGCTGGAGGCGTTCCATGTCGGCCGTGGATTGTTCAGAGAGTTCTGCCGCTCGCGCGGTCTCCACAGCCTGCACCAGGGTAATTTTGTGGTTTCGGAACATACGGCTGCGCAATTGCACGTCGCGGACCCCGCATACAAACTGCTCCACGAGGTTCTCCTCCGGGTCTGCAAAATCACATTGGGCGGCCACTGTGCGCAATGCCTCTAGAAACTGGCTGATGGATTCGTTAGGTTTCTGCACACCGCGGCGAAAAATGAAACGACGTGCTATCAAGGAAGGTGAGGGAGCGTAATGGTCCCTCAACCTGGACATCAGCTCGTCCCACCCCAGTTTGTAGGCTGGCCTCGGAGCGGCCAGGGCTCTCGCAGAAGCAAACATGGAAGGCTCACAGCAGGACAGGAAAAAACTACACTTCTCCTCGTCGGTCTGTGCCCGGTTCTTTGACGCGATTAAATAACATTCAAACCGCTCCATGAAGCCGTCCCACGATTCTCCGGCAGACCCAAACGGCGCGAAAGGAGGAAGCGCTGTTGCCATGATGGTGCAAAAGCCAGAGAAGGGAAGGAAGAAAAGCAGAGAAGATTTTGTGTTCGCTGCCGGCGTTCCCGACCTGAAAACGTAGTTCAAACGCGGAGGCAAGCTGGTTTGTTCTTCTCTGTGGTCGCGGGAATCTGATCCCACCTTCGTCGCCAGTTTTACATCTTGGAGCGGAGGAAGAGGACGCGACAAGGAGGTAGTAAAGCAGCAACCTTTATTCAAGCAGAGTAACTATGATTCAACGTGGCGTGGTTCGCGCCAAACATTTATACCCCCAAGTTTGAACAATGAGCCAATGGGGCGTCGAGTAACCCGGCCAATCGGGGAAGGGATTAAACCGGCTCCGCCCGCGAGCCAATCAAAAAGGGAGATCTTACTTCCCGCGCTAGTATTCAACAGTAGGGAAGAAGACATCCATGCCATCATTCCCCCCTCACAACAAGCCACACAGGTCACAAGCCAGATGGCCAACCGACCCCAGGTGTTTTCCATTTGTCTAGATAGGTCCTAATTTGTTGTATCATCTTACAATATTTATCTTCCTTAATCGTTACACATCTTGCTGTTAATTGGATCACTAAATATTTTAATATTATTTGTGATCTGGATATCTACTCTGTTCATTAGCTCTTTTTTGTTTTTCTGTAATATTCTTCACTAAAATCTTAGATTTTTCTTTGTTTATTTTCAGACCTGCCACCTCCCTATACTCTTCTGTTCTTTTTAACAACTTAAGCCCTGTTTCTTGTGGATCTTCTAACCAGGTCATCTGCAAATGCCTGTAATTTATATTTTTCCTTTTTTTATTTCCACGCCTCTTATCTCCTTATCCTTTCTAATATTTCTGTTCAGTACTTCCAGCATCAGTATAAACAATAACGGGGATAGAGGACATTAACAGATTAACAGAGTTGGAAGGAACCTTATAGGTCATCTAGTCCAACTGCTCAAACATTTTTGACAAATGGTAGTCCAATCTCTTCTTGAAAGTTTCAAGTGATGAAGCTCTCACAACTTCTGAAGGCAAGCTGTTCCATTGGTTGATTGTTCTCACTGTCAGAAAGTTCCTCCTTATTTCTAGGTTGATTCTCTCCTTGGTCAGTTTCCATCCATTATTCCTTGTCTGACCTGAAAAAGCTTGACTCTCTCCTCTCTGTGGCAACCCCTCAAATATTGGAACACTGCTATCATGTCTCCCCTGGTCCTTCTCTTCACTAGACTAGCTATACCTGTTCTTCATCTTAGTCTCCAGTCTTCAGTCCCCTAATCATCCTCTTTGCTCTCCTCTGCACTTTTTCTAGAGTCTCAACATCTTTTTGTAGTGTGTTGACCAAAACTGGATGCAGTACTCTTACTCTAAGTCATATCTGTCTTGTGCAGGTATTATGCTAACCTTTTCCATCATGTCTCCGTTAATTATCATTGATAATTGATCCATCATTCACCAGATTTTCAATCGGTGAGTCTCTCATTTCACTGAGACACAGTGTTGTAAAGGATCCCTCCACTGATCAAACATCTTGATATAGGATCACTCAGGCAATAAGGACAGGAGACCTTCCCACAGATCTGGCTCTTCTGGAAATTGGCCCCATAAGCCATTCACGCTGGTTGACAACTGCAAATAGACTTTGTCAAATATGGGTTTCAATACGTGGCTTTAAAGGCAAAACTCTCCAAAACGTAAGAATGATAATGGAATACATTGTTGGTGTGTACTACCCTTGCTGGTTCAGCATCAAAGTAAACATTTCTGGATTGAAGGCCTGCGTCATGTGTTGTTCCAGCTGCAGCAAGTCAGACTGCAAAAGAAGACTGTAGTAGATGCTGTTTGCTAACCATTCAGCATTCAGCATGGTATGCTTTCACTAAAATGGTAACCCAGGCACTCTTCTGCAGATGATGATACACTGAGAGAATTTTCTTTACATGCAAGAAAAATGTTTTTAATCAACGCCAGAGCATCCACTCTGCTGGAGGTGTTTGAATGGTCTGAAGGTGTACATGAGCCACCTTTGATGTGCAAACTGACTACATTGACAAACCAATGCAAGTACCACAGTGACGTCACGGCCCAATGAATAGATGTGTGAAACAGGTCCCAGAGGCAGCAAGCAGAGTGTATACACATGAGAAATGTGAGGGTCACATCAGAGGCCAAGAAGCAAGTTGAATCAAACTTGCGGCAAGAACGAATCAAAGCAGGGCTTGATGAAACTTGCTTAAACATTTTTGTAACTCAGATAATTGCTTTCTGATGTTAGTTTATGGATTGCCTGGATTATTTTTTTGCTTAGTTAGATAAGATTCATGCAGAAAAAACATTTAATTTTTGTAGCAAAAGGTGTAATTTTGGGAAGATAAAGTTTACAGCATTTGGATTACAGCAGACTTTTATGGGGTATATGATCAGATGCGGATTTACCAAGCTAAACATTGTGCAATTGCAAAAATAACAGCAGATTTGAGGTGTAAAAACACACATTTTTAGAATACCTTACTGAAAAAAAATTTCAAAAATTACTTTTCACCCCATTAAATGACACACCCTAAATTTATTCTAGTAGTCAGTCTGGAGATGTCTGCACTTTCTGAGGTATGTTATCAGGTTACAAGCCCATCATGACAGAGACCACTAGAAATAACAGCTGAAAATTCAGTAACAATATAACATTTGGCAGGGAACTTGGAGGTCCTCTACCCAAGCAGAAGACCGATAACATTCTAGACAAATGGCTGTCCAATCTCTTTTTAAAACCTCCAGTGATGGGAGCATCCACAACTTCTGGAGACAAGCCATTCCATTGATTAATTGTTCTCACTGTCAGGAAATTTATTTTTAGTTGTAGGTTGGCTGTAGTTTTACAATACATGTAGAATTGTTTTGTCTACAAATCAGTTGGAGGTATGTTGCTCACCTAAAAGCTTGCACTGCTAGACATGCCTATTACCTTATAGAAACCATATTACTTTCTATTATATTGCAATAATTAAATATAGTTTGTTCTTCATTTCTACAGTTGCTGCGTTTTGTGGAATCTGATTGCTCCCGTCTAGAAGCATTTTTGAAATGGAAGCCTATGGAATCCCTTTATTGGCATTGGATGGTATGGCTCAATAACGTGGTTATAAAAAGTTACATATTTTTTAAATTTCCTTTTTCAGCCAAGATTTGTTTATAAAAATTCCCCCTACAAAATTATCATTATAGCTACCAGTTGGGTATTTGTCAAGTGCTTCTTTAATGCTTGTCAATATACTATATTTAAGTTTGAGCTCTTGTTGAGGTTAAAAGGAATTGGTAATTTGCTATCTATACAGAATGATTTTAAGGATCTTAAATTTGGTTGCTAAAATGGAAATTTTCTAGGTAATTAGTATTTGATTTGTGTATAAATGGAAGGACCATAGGAGCTCGATACGGAAATCAGATTTCTGGGTGATTGCATGTGCTGTAAGGATAGTTCTTTTTTGCCTGCCGATCTACCTTCCTGTTCTGTACTTGGTTGTAGTTGGTGAGTCATGGAGACCACAGTCAAATTAATCAAATACTTGGTTTAAGTTTTAGAGTAAACTAGTCTGAAGACTCTAAGACAGAGATGTATGTCAAGTACTTCCCATAATAGAGTTAGCAT